>NW_006300210.1:883009-904481 GCF_000327345.1 Myotis davidii | reverse complement strand
TTATTCATTTCAAACGGGCCGGATCCGGCCCGCGGGCCGTAGTTTGCCCATGGCTGGTTTAGAGTAATAATGCAGTTAGTTTAAAAATCTTTTTTACCATAAGGCATATTTCTAAGTATTCTATAGACAGTGACAATCTGATTGAAGGACATAAAAGTGATTTTTTTCTGTATCGCAGTTTGAAAAATCTTAGCCACATGATGCGTAAGAAACTCATTATTCAAGAGGAAATAGGAAAATCTTTGTTTTGTGCTTGAGAATGAAGCATAAGCTTATTAAGTGCGAAGTGGACTGGATGTTTGAGTCACTTGGCTTTTGTAAGTTGAAGGCAGCTAAGTCAAGTTTTTAACACCATTTAACAGGTAAGCTTGATTCATGACTCTTTCATTTCCTCTGGGACTTGGATTCTGTAGGCAGAGTATATTATTTGTTGTCCAGCATTCAACAATTTCTTATGTAGTGTAGATGGTCCTTTTATGATACCAATAGCATTGACTGAGATATTTTGCCCGAAAAGTTAATACATTATTTCTTACCTTGCATTTGGACTGGAAGCAGGACAAGAAGAGATGGAAGTAATCATATTAGTTGTTATTTACCTCTCTCCTAATGTCAGTTTGTTTTGACTTTAAAATCTAACTTATCTAATTTCAATTCAGCAAACATTTATCTAAGCATTGTTTATATGCAAAAACCTTTACAAGATCCAATGGGGAATCAAAAATGAAAATTGAACTGTAAAAATTTATTTTGGGAAGTTGTTGCTGTGTGGACTCTATTTGCCCTCTTTGTGTTAATTTTAGAGAGTTTGGGTATAACTATAAAATGGAAATGCTAGGTATGTGTTGATTCCACAGCTGAGCAGTCCCAGGAGTCTGAGACAGCTATGCCCCCTCAGGATCCACAGTGACAGGATGTATGCCAGCCCCAAGGCTCCCTGCCCCAGCACAGCTCTTGAATACACTAAACTCTCAGTCCAGAGACATACAGCATGCTGGAAACCGGGGCCCTTCTCCAGGATCTACGTAGTAGCAGGCTGGTTTAATCTGGAAGCCCTAGAACAGCGATGGCGAACCTATGACATGCGTGTCAGAGGTGATACATAAACTCATTTTTTTGGTTGATTTTTCTTTGTTAAATGGCATTTAAATATATAAAATATCAAAAATATAAGTTTTTGTTTTACTATGGTTGCAAATATCAAAAAATTTCTATATGTGACACAGCACCAGAATTAAGTTAGGGTTTTTCAAAATGCTGACACGCCGAGCTCGAAAGGTTCACCATCACTGTCCTAGAATCAGAACCAAAACAGAATGGGTTGCCTTTATTCCCTGCCAGTTACTTATGCTTTTCCAGTTCCATTCTTCTCACTGTCCCCAAACAGTATGTATATTTAGCTAGTTTAAGTAAACAAATAAGAATTCATAGCTATTGCCCTAACTGGTTTGGCCCAGTGGATAGAGCGTCGGCCTGCGGACTGAAGGGTCCCAGGTTTGTTTCCGGTCAAGGGCATGTACCTTGGTTGCGGGCACATCCCTAGTGGGGAATGTGCAGGAGGCAGCTGATCGATGTTTCTCTCTCATCGATGTTTCTAACTCTCTATTCCTCTCCCTTCCTCTCTGTAAAAAAATCAATAAAATATATTTTAGAAGAAAAAAGAAAGAATTCATAGCTATCGTTTGTTGAGCAGCATGCTAAACCATTTCATATACATCACTCTATTTAATCTTTGAGATCACTCTATGAAATAGAAACTGTTTGACAGATGAGGAAACAAAATGATGAACATCTCTTGTGAGATTATTTGTGACTTTCCAGCTTTGTGCTATTATTTTCTGCGTTTTCTAACATAGGTATCAGTTAAGGTCATCATCAGTTAAAACTGTAAACATGACAAAACTTGAGGGGTGGTGGACGGGCCAGCTGCTTAATTTCTCTCTGGAGATGCGGACAGGCCAGGGCCCTCACTGCAGTGGGAGTTTCAGTGTGGCTCTCTACCGCACGCGGTTCTTCAGGTGCCTGCCAACCTGACAGAAAATGCACACTGAGCACAGCATAAGGCGGACTCTTCTCTATGCATGGGTGACTTGGATATAATATTTATCAATGCCGATCACCGGGATTGCTTTGGCTGATCTGGCTGGCTTCGGGGATTTTCCATTCTTCCTTCATTGCTCCATATGTTTCCTTTCCAAACCTTTCCCTCTGTCCAAGAGAACGTTTCTCTACCAGCAGAAGTGGGAAAGTTCTCTGTTTTCACAGCCTGTTAAAAAATTATTCTGTAGAAAAGCCCCTTGTGCATAACAATGTAGGTTGCAAATTCCCTGTGTACAAAGCTGGTAAAGTCTGATCGATGATTTAAGAACTAGCAATGAGAGCTCTATGCAGAAATAGCATGTTCACTGCCCTTTTTAAAGACTGCTGGTTGAGAGTGAAATACAAAGGAAATTAGCTCTGTGAGAAGACTGTGACATCTCTGATGCAATACATTTGATTCCCTATTTTATCTCTGGCCTCTACTCTGGACCGTGAACTGTAGAGATATTTCTGTCACTTAAGATCCTTTTCAACAGTCCCTATTGGCTTCGAAGTTCAAGTCTTTCATTTCCTTGCCCTTATTTTCTGTTTCATTGCATGCCGCTTTCTTGCACTTGTCCTGTTAAAGAGCCCACCATAGCTATTTAATATTTAACGGCTGGGATCGTTTTGCAGGTTTTAGTTTAAAGGTAACCATAGCACACACACACACACATACACACACACATTCATTATTAATAGCCGAGATGCACTGTAAGTTCTTGGGAATCTTCTTTCCTTTCGATGTTAGTTTCATATGAGTGCAGCTGTCACCAGAATTACGTCCTGATATCGTTATGTGGCAGGTGGACTCGTGCAGTGACGGGGGATCTGGAATGATGTGACCTGTCGTGTGGGTGGCTGTGACCATGCTCAAAAGGGAGATGAAGCCGGAGAGTGACAGGCCACGGAAAGTCCGGTTTCGGATCGCATCGTCCCACAGCGGGCGAGTTCTGAAGGAGGTGTATGAAGATGGGCAACCGTCAGGCTCCCTGGACTCCGAATGCGCCAGTCTCTGCGGCATCGATGGGCTAAGTGAGTCTGATGGACAGCAAAACGGCCACATAGGATCAGAAAGCGACGAGCAGGAGAACGACCAGGATAACTTGCTGGTGTTAGCGAGGGCCGCCAGCGAGAAGAGTTTTGGTACCAGAAGGGTCAACATTTTAAGCAAAAATGGCACAGTCAGAGGCGTCAAATACAAAGTGAGTGCCGGCCAAGCTCTGTTTAACAATTTGACCAAAGTATTGCAGGTAAGTCGTTGCCCTTCTCTCCTCCTGAACTTGCTCCCGGCTCACCATCTCCACACCACTCTGCGCTCCAGTTTAAAGCCTCTCTTATTCATGGCTCCTACATACTTCATGAGCCACTTTCCCATCTAAGATATTGTCTCCGTAGCCACTGATTAAAAACGGGGTTATTACGTTAGCAAACTAGATTGACTTCTCAAAGCCAAGTTCCTACCAGTGAAGGGGTCTTTACTTCCAGTGTGTGGTGACTAAAACAACATATTTATTTCTTAACCAAGAAAAAAATGACACACTATAGTGTTCAAAGCACCTGAGCAAAACTTAGAAGTTAATTTCTGGTTTATCATCCTTAAGACACCGGCTTGGTGTTTATCATTACTTGTGTAGGTATTTAAACCAGAAAAAGACTTGAGTGCTGCACTCAGTGGGGGTGGGTTCCGTTGGCTGTGGTAAAGAGGGGAAAGCTAACGCTGCCTCTCTCATTCCTGGGGAGGTTGCAGGCTCATCGGAGTTGCATTTCTCCATTAATTTGCTCTTTAGAACTCTGAGAACGGCACTTACAGAATTTGTTCTTCTATAAAAGTACAGACTGAGATCCAGATTTTATATTAAAGAATTCCCCCTTAAAATGTGATAGATTCTGCACAGTGATGTAGGAATGTGGTATTCAGGTCCTGGGCCCGTGGCAATGATCTAATGCTAAGATAGTTTTTGGAATTGCCTGGAAACATTGGTAAAAATGATTTTCGGTTAAAAATAGGGATCAGATTCAGGAAGGAAATTCATTGTCGCTATCATTAAGGTAGAAACCAATATTTTTCATAGTAATACCATTTTATATTATTCTCAGTATTTAAATAAAATGATATCTTCTGAATTATTTAATACCTGACATTATATAAAGCTGCTAGAGAAAGGATTTTTAAAAAGGTACTTGACTATTTTTTTTTCATTTCAAAGGAAGTATTTAGAAAGATTACAAATAAGTACCTTAAATCTTCAAAACCTACAAGAGAACAAATATTCCTCCTATGGCTTTATTTTTTTGGTGCTATAAATTTGCAAATAGGAAATGGGAAAAAATTTCCAAGCAAATTTTAGTACTAGATTAGCTTATAAAATTTACATATATATTTTTCTATGCATAATTCCATTGCCCTTTTGGGGGGAGAAATAAACGAAACTGTCAGTTTTTAATTCTTTAACCCCATTCCAATATACTTTAAGAAGAAAATAGTGGTTACTAGCAGAGGTCTCTCAAAGTCTTTGATATTGAATCAGTCCCTCTTCCCTCCCCCCAAACCTAGTCCTTCTTTCTTTATAATGTGGGTAATTAGCATATTGTAAGTATTCACAAATGTTGGCCATCAGCATCAGTTTCACCATCATCACTATCATCATCGCCACAGAATATTCTCTGGTCTCTCCAGGACAAAACATAAGTTAAAGGTGTTCCTACCTTGAATCAGGGTTGCCAGTTGCACTATTTCAAGGGCTCCATTCACCTAATTGTCTGGGTGAACAGCACCCCCTGGAGTTGTGCAATAGAACCTACACAGCATTAGGCAGAGAGCTGACTTGGATACTTGCTGCTTGCTAAGGGATGTGTCATAAGTGGTGATAAGTGTCTTAGGCATATGTCTTAGAATGATTGCTTCCACATACATTCCACAATGCAACAGCAGAGAGGTTCTAGGGGCTAAAAGCATAGAGGTTACATTCCAATTCTTCCGACACTTGGGTTATGGGACCAGATGTGACTCTTCCTTGGATCTCTTTATATTTTCCATATCCCGTGGAAAGTAAGCAGCAAACTTGGCTACATGCAATTGTAACAGCAATTTCGTAGCAAAGAAAAAGTGAGGACTCGTATCTTGGATATTTGATTAAGGTTCCAGTGCACAGGCAGTCTTACTGAAGCAAGGAACTGTGATTGGAGAAACAGTCAGCTCTTTCTTCCTGTTTTCAGTTATGAAATCTTGAAGCACTCAACTTGAAACTTGAGAGGAAACTCTAAATATAACTAAAATCTTTCAAAAACCCTATAAGTCACTTTGCTTCCTCTCTATTAGTTTACCATTCTGTTATTCCCATCTCATTAAATACTGGCATGTGCTGTGTAAAAGTTTTAACTGTGCAGAGACTAGTCATTGAAATCATTTGCTTAAAACATTTTTACTTCTTAGCAGCACTTATTTAAAAAGTCGTCTATGAAAGAGTTATTAGAACAAATTTCCATTTGATTTATCAATTAGTTTTCCTTATAGAATTCTGAGCAGTTGAGGGTGTACAATCTTAAACAAGGTTGCTACGGGTAGTGATGGATCAGAAGGTGTAGAGAAAAAAGGTCACTTGGATTCTCAGGGGAGTCTTATAGCAGGTGGATTTTGGGTTCTTTGGTGAATTGCTCAAGGACCTCCAGCCGGTCTAGATTGTAGCTCTTCAGATCCAGATGTTTGACTTTTCTAGCTCTCATAGAGATGCCAAAAATTTAATGCTCAGGGGAGATCAGTTTGGAAATCTGAAAACCTAGAATCTAATAGAGGCTGGAAGTATGCATTCATTGGAAGCTCTTCAGGTTTTGCTTACATACATTAAAGCTTGAGAATCATTGACCTAGACTGTAAAAGGGAAATTCATCCAGTTTCCTAAAGTTAAACGTATTCCATAATAATGTTTTTTATGTCTTCAATATTTAATGAGGAGAACAAAGAAGATATAGATTGATCTATGATTTGTTAGATTACAAGGAGGGTCTTTCCTGAGTCAAAGATGAATAAAGATATCCTGACAGACATGTTTCCTATGAGTATGCTAACATATCAATTAGTTGATTCAGGAGCAGGCCCAGAAATCTTAACAGTACATATAGGCCTAATGTTTTGGTTATTTTTAAGACATTCTGCTGTAAGGATATTTTTACCTAGATAAATGATTTTATTCCTCATTAATGGAATATTTTAGAAAGAAATTATTATTTTTAATTTTTAAAAGAAGTCACTGTGTCACGCTATGCAACATAAATTACAGAACCACTGTATAGATCATAGCTCTCATCATTCAGTTTGCATGATTGGATTTGAACTATACCTTGTTCTTAGCAGCAACATATTTCCAAAATCTCTTAGGATGGGTCAGTGATTCAGATAATTAAGGTAATTAATTTTTCTAACTTATGCTTACAGGATTAAATTTCAGACAGTAATTAAATTTCAGACAGTAAGCTTATCTTGACCTTATCCTCAAACTTGTATACTTCATTGTATACTCCATTAGAATCTTCTATTATAATTTTCATAATATCATTTCCCTCTTTTTCTACAAATTTAAAGTTGTTGTATAGAGAAAAATATATACAAAGAAGGAAAATCATTACACCACATATTATAATTTGGCGGCTCCTTCTAAGAACTCAACTATGTATATACATGCACATCTGTGGTTAGTGTGCTTATATTTATGAGTACTCTAATATTTCAAGACAAATAAAATAAGAGTACTACTGAATTTGCAGAATGAGTTGCATTTTGCAGAAGGTTTCCACATTCATAATTTTGCTTCAGTATACCTGAATTTTATGAAATAAGCAAGAAAATTATTATTATAATGCAATTTTTAGATAATTGAGTGTCAGAGAAATCAAGCATCTGGCCCAAAGCTAGTAACATAAGAACTATGCCTTTCTCTGTTTTAGCTATGTACGTTTTACAAAATATAATGCCATGTGCAAAAACTCCTAACTTCACCTTTTGAAGTGTTATAATTATAAGTATGATAATTTATAAGACTAAGTCATGTTATGGTTTAATCTGGTCTTTTGAAAGGTCAACATTTGGTTAGAAGATTTTAAAATCTATTATTTAATTATATTCAGTCTTCAGCCAGGGAAGGTTTTTCTGTAGAATTAAATCACCTCCATTCATTTTAAAATTGTATTTTTTAAATGTATCAAAGCTTACCATGTCTATCACATCATTTGATTAAATTACCATGAAGTTACAAGGGTCACCTTTGGAACAGGATGCCTCAATTATTTCAGTAAGGACTGTGCTCAGTGTTGTTCACTGACTTTAGGATGGATAATATTAACAGAGCCATACTTATTATCTGTCTCTGGCTCACTGACCCTAGCTTTGTTAATAGAATATTACTCCGGTGAAAACAAGGTGATACTCTTGATGACTCCTTGGTCTCAGTGGTTTATTTGGGCCACTTTGGAAAAGCAACAACAGCAAAACTAACATTGATTAAGTGTTTGCTGAATGTCAGGCACTGTTCTTATTACATATGAGCATTGGCATCTTTATTTTTCACAACTTTATGACATAGTGTTATCATTAACCTATTAATAATTTTAGCTTCTTCTCTGTGTGTGAAACATTAAATTGTAGGATTAAAAGATTATTTTTTGAAAACAGAATAGAATAAATAAGTACCCACTATCAAAATAAACACCCACTAATGGAAATATTGCCTTTTAGCTATCAGGGAGAAAGAAACTCTAGAACTTTTAATACAATTCCAAACAGTACAGGAAACTACATTAAGCAATTAGGTGACTTGTAATTCAAGAAACAGGAAAAAAATAAGCCCCCATATGCGTTGGTACTACTGATATATTTTTATGTGCAATTAAAGACTTGCAAACCAATATTCTTTAAAATCCTGTGACCACCTTCCACATACTGTCTCTTTGCTATTCTTAGTCACAACATTTGACACTGATACTGATTAGGACCTCAATAAATTCTTTTTTTGAATTATGAATTAAGTGAAATTCTCTAAGACAGTGGTTATTCTGTTCTTTTCCATCTCTTTTGCCTTTGGAAATTTCCCATCTTGGATAAGAATAGAGTTGGCATCATGAAGCATTAGTAGCTTGCTCCATTCAATCCTTTCTGCTTCAATATTTTTTTCAGTCATTCACTTAATAGCCATTTACTGCCAATCTATTATGGAGCAAGCACTATGCTACATAACTTGAGGGATGAAAACCAATTCTTGCCTTCATGGAATATTCAGTAGTGTATTGTGAGTGGGTGTGTAAAGCGATTCAGGGAAGAATTCAGGCATGAAACTCACTTTTGTTTCTTATTGCCACAGGACTCTCCTCTGTTCCTGTGTTGGCTTAACATAGCCTCTGTGTTTCTTCAATGCTTATATTTTTCTCCTTTTAGCCTTTCTCTGATTAGACTATAATTTTATTGCCTCCCTTTCTTCAGCTTCTCTTACTTTCTAATCTAGTTGTCTCCAGGCCCAATAACTGTAATTAATGACTCTTGTCTTGATCCTACAAGTCTCCAGAAGTCTGTAATGATGACTCTGACCATGAGCACTGACGTATCCATGTTCTATGAATCTTACTAAAACCTTCTCTCTTTAGTTCTTTGAATATCTTGTTGGGATATCTCTTATTCTCCTCTGTTCATTAGAACCCTTGCGTCATCATGACATTTTAATTTATGGGAGCTTGGTTTTAATTGGTTGACGCTTAATCCTATGACTCTATCTGAATTCTGTCTTTAGAATAACATGCTGAGCAAAACCACAGGTTCCACAGACAACTTGGAACTGCTTAATGAACTCATGCTGGCAACCCGTGGGTACCACATAATTAGGGAATTCTTTAAAAGCCATATAACTGCAGAACTATACAGACATTCTTTGGGTGGCCTGGTCATGCTTGCAGAGTTTCTGATGTTTTCTCTAAAATTCAGTATTCTGAATGTTGTATAAGAACAATATAAACATTTAATAGTCTATGAATTGACACACTATGTAACTATATCAGTCCCTCAACCATTATTGCCTGGGAGGAATTTAAAAATTATAATCAGAATAAAATATCATAAAGAACTTTTTGGTTATGGAAATTGTATTTATGATCTCTTTGCTCAATTTCATTTTTCTAACAATTCATTATCTTAGCTAATTGCTGGAAAATTATTTGTGTCTTAGAATATTTCATTAGGAGGGAAGAAATAGATGTACATTTGTTCATAAAACTCTCCCACACAGTTAATATATCAAATTATGGGAGTAGTCCTTATTTTATTGATTCCTAAACAATAAAATTAGGTCATGAAAGAAGTTGCTCTTTTTCTGAATTTTTATGTAACTAGTGGTATGGAATTAAAGATCTCTTTTATTATTTCTTGCTTGTAGATAGACAGCAGGCTGATAGCTGAAGGGGGGGTGGGCATTGGGGTGGAGGTATTGAACAAAAAAGAAAAAAGAGAAAGAACTCAGAAAACAGACAATAGCATGGTGATTGCTGGAGGGAGATGGGGTGAGTGGAGGTGGAGGAGGGCATGGAGGAATAAATGGTGATGGACGGTGAACACACAATACAGTGTGCAGATGATATGTTATGGAATTGTGTACCTGAAACCTGGTGAATCCATCATCATTGCTGCCCTTTCAGCCCTGTGATGCTGCAGGCAGCCCCTGAGGCCTGTCACATAAGTCCTTTCCCAGGATGCCCAACTTCTACTTCTTTTGACTCTTGGAATTACCCAACCTCATTGCTTTATGCCCAGCTCTTTAAAGCATAACTATATTGATTGCTCCCAGGGGCAAAAGAAGACCCATGTTTCTAGGAACCAAAGCCCACTTTCTATGTGAGAGAGAAAAGAGACAAATGTTATTATCCTCTACTAGTCTCTTACAAGATTTTGGTGCTTATTTTCTTTCCACTAATGGGTCAAGGTACTGTTCTCTGGGGGCAGATGACCTGGTTTCAGAAGCAGAGTCTGCCACATCCTAATTGGGCATTCTGGGAAAATTTACTTCTGTAAAGGTCAGTTTTCTTCATTGGGAAAGTGGGGATAATGATAGTGACTATTTCCTATGAACTAAATGAACTGTCATGGATAAAGCATTTTGCACAGTGCCTGGAACATGGTAAGAGCTCAGTGAATACTGTTACTATTTTTATTACCCATCCCTCAAACAAATTTTGATTAATTCTTGCTAAGAACTCTGCTAGGCAATGCCTATGAAAATATGAATAAGGCATCATTCCTGTCCTCAGAGAAACTAAATTCCTTCTTATGAGAGAAACAAACACACAGTTACTGTAAAATGTAAGTATTCAGGAGCTTCCTGGGGGACAGAGGCGGGACTCATGTCCCAATTCTGTACATCTTATAGGGATTCTGCTCCCTTTACTCACCCCCCGCCCTCCCCTTCTTACATCTTTTAAAACCAGGGCTGCGTGGGAAGCAAGTCCAGGGCCACTCCTGAAAAGCCATTCTGGTGCTTCACGCTTTATTGGTGGAACTCACTTCCCTTTGGGAAATCCCAGCTGCTGCCTCTACACTTGGCTTAGCCCCTGTCACACAACCTGCTTCCCCAAGGCTAATTCCTCTGTTCAAGATCCTGTCTTGGTGGCAGCCCCTACCTCGTTTGCTTTGTCTTGGATTCTGTAGTGCTAACCTCCCGTGGCTACTTGGCCATGTCGGTCAGCCTGCCTCTGCTGCACTTGGCTCCATACCTGTGAGCTCTGCCAGCCGGGTACCCATGCGCCTTGTGTCTGAGCATTCCTCTGCAATGCCTGTCATCCTGAAAGCCTGGCCTGCTCCTTCTGCATAGACCTGGACTCTTTCTCTTCTTTAACAATAGCCTGGGTTGATTTCTGATGTCTTTCAACACTAATCCAGGTAATTGTTTGCACCTATATGGGATGTGCTGTGCTACAAGCCACATTGTGTACGAAGCTCAGGGGAGGCCTCTGGGGTTGTTTGCTGGCTTCATAATGTGCTAAACAAGCCAGTTCCTGCTCTGCTCGTTCCTCTGTAGCTTATGTGTGATGTTCCCGCACAGATTCCAGATGGCTGCTATAGCTTACAGCCAGGCCAGAATCAAAAACAGAAAGGGAAGAGTGACAAAAGAGAAGGTTTTTGTAGGTGTGCCTTTTTTATCAGAAAAGAAAAGAAAATTCCAGAAACTTCTTAGATGCTTTCTCATACAGTTCATTGGCAGAATAGAGTGTTACAGCCACTCCTTGTTATAACAGGAGGCTGGGAATGTGAAGTCATTTATGGCAGTGCCTCTATGGCAGAAGAGAGCATGGGGCATGGGGTTGGGAACGTACTTATCCATGGAGCTTGTGGATAAGTAAGAGGTGGTGCCTGCCACCTCATCATCCAAGAACTTCGATGAGACAATTTTAATTTTATGCAATTTAACTCACATTGGGTTATGCTACTTGAATTACAAAACCGTTTTAATAGTGATCTTATTTCACAACCTGCCTACATTTGTTTTGCCTGTCCTTGTGTTTTGTTTTTCTGTCTTTCCAGTTTGTTTTTTTCTTAATTATTTTCAGTATCTATTCCTTTTGATTTCTGGCTGTTACCTATTTTTTTCCTCAGGCCTTATTTGATGGCTTTAATTATTCTAACACTAAAACTTCATAACCTCAAAGTGACCTTATGGGTGCTAAACCATATATCTTCAACTAACAGCAGTTCAAAGTGTTAAGTGTATTAGTTATTTATTATATCTGTCGTGGGGTGCTAATTGTGCAATTTTAAAGAGGTGCATGCCACATTAGACCTAAGCTGAGCCCTCCAAAACA
Organism: Myotis davidii; assembly: GCF_000327345.1. Lineage (NCBI taxonomy): Eukaryota > Metazoa > Chordata > Mammalia > Chiroptera > Vespertilionidae > Myotis > Myotis davidii. Next base: position 892,571 of record NW_006300210.1, on the reverse strand, counting down.
CAAAGGAACTTCCCCCAAACGGTGCATATTGCTTTATTTTTTCCCCTCCTTGTCTGCCTCCTTTAAATCAAAACCAAAATACAAAACAAAAACACAATGACTGCAGAGTCACAGCGATCATTCCCACAGCTCCTTCCTTCCCTCCTGCTTCCCAAGCCAGGCACCTGGGGGCCCGGGAATCTGGGCTGGAACTCTTTCACACTTGAGAACAATGATGGAAAAGCTCTGCAGATGGAGTAGGGCAGACCCTTCCTCAGAAAGCTATTCAGCAGTGCTGCCCCAGCTCTCCTACTTCTGCTGGCCGTAAACAAGCTTTCACAAAATTAAAAAACTAAACACAAGACCCTGAAGCGTATTATGCTAAGCGAAATAAGCCAACCAGCCAGAGAAAGACAAGTATCACATGATCTCACTCATATGTGGAATCTAATGAATAAAATAAACTGATGAACAAAATAGATCCAGGGACGTTGAAGCATGGAAGAGAGTGATGAATTTCAGAGGGAAGATGGGGTTGGGTGGGTGGATGGGGAGAAGTTAACCTGGGCAACTTGTATGCATATATGCACAGCCCACGGACACAGACAATAGTGTGGTGAAGGCCTGGGAGGGGCAGGTGCGGGGTGGAGGGGGTCAGTGGGGGAAAAAACAAAGGAGATATCTGTAATACTTTCAACAATAAAGATAAAATTTTTAAAAATTATTTAAAAGAATACTACTAGTATTCATAAGGACAACTCTTTATTGAATGCCTACATGTGACGAATTATTTTAGGTCCCTTTCTTTTAATAGTTTCTTTAATCCTCAGGGAAATTTGCAAAGTTGATATTAACTTGTTTTACTTGATAAGAGCTGACAACACCCCAATATGATTTAAAGGACCATGAGAAAACATGGTCCCCAAATATTTTGGCCTTAAGTGTTGATTTGCTATCTGAAAATTGTTCTGCTGTTTTTCCTACTTCCCTACTCTAGTAATCTCCTTTGTCCTGAGTTGAGTTCCCTAGAAACAGAACCTGAAATTGCCTTCCTATGGAAAGTGATTTATTAAGAGAGCATTCTCCGAAGAAAGGGGGAGAAGGAAGCAGATTAGGACAGGGGACGCAAGCTAAGCCAGGCAGTGATCTTGGCTGGAAACCAGCTTCAGCCTGGACATTCACAATAGAAATTGCACCATGCATTTGGTCCCCCTTACAGCAAAGAGCATTTTGTACGCCTGTGTCAGTCTGTCATTGGCCATTGGCTTTGCCTGTGCATATGCCTGTGCTTGTGTGTGTGTGTGTGTGCATGCACACACACACACACACACACGCGTGCCTTATAAGTTCTGCTGCGACATTTTGAAACATTCATCTAGGGAAGGGGGAATTTCACCTTTTAGCAGCCAATATTTACAGCACCCACTATAGTCTGCCTTTTGCACCCACTTTAGCCTGCCTTTTGCACTATTCAGAATTAGTTGCTTCTTCCATTAAGTTTATTCCATCTGCACACAGCCTTGCCACAGTTAGTGAGAAAATTAGGGAGGTAAATTATAGCCCCAACACTGTTGTTGGTCTTAAAGGTGTAACTAATATTTACTCTCCCTCTTTTATTATCCATGTTAGACACTCTTCCTCTTAGCTAGCACTTCTGCTCATCCAGGAAAATTGCGAGGTTGGGTTAGTCCCTGTGGAACCTGAGCCTCTGGTCATATGCCCTTACTAGGCAGTGGTTGCTGTACTTGCCTATTTACATTGAAAACCACGGGAGGAACCCAAGCACAAGGCATATTTTAACCTGCCCCTAATATTTAGCAGCAGTTCTCCCTCCTTGAGACAATCAAGCTCTATTACCCCTGCCGGTTATGTAACTCCTTTTCATGTCAACTGGATTACTGTCATGATGAGTCCAAGGTTACCAGGTGTCAAGTGTAGCTTTAAGTTTAGTGGGCCTCTTTCTGCATTGCTTGGTGGAACTACTCCCTTCTGGGACCAAGGACATAGACTAATAATGCCTGAGGTTGCAGGGATGGAAAGCACAATTGTCCAGGTGGGTGGCTGGGAGTGATGGTGAATGGGATCATTCCTACATCTAACCATTGGTTCCTGGACCCATGAATTCAAGTTATTTTGCAATATAGCTCCACATAATGACCATTGGTTTAAAGTGTTGACTTTAAACAAACAGCCAGATATTTCTTTTAAAAAGGGATTTATTCAGGAACAACAAAGGACTGCAATTTGGGACCTGCAGTCTAATGACAAACCACTTTGTGCAAGTGCAGAGAACAAAGGAGAGAATGTTCTTCTATAGAGGAAAGGCTTATTATATATCCAGAAAGTTTGCGAGATGTTATGAAACCCTTGGCAGTTGAAATTGGCCATGGTGTGAGTATTCCCAGCAGATACTACAAAGTAGTATTTGTGCTTTTTTCTTCCCCTTGAAAGTAATTTACCAGCATACCACTGCTACTAAAAAGAGGCTGAAAAGAGCATCATTAAAATAGGAAAAGGTGAAGGCTCCTTAATAATTTATCCTGGAGCCAGAGCTGGTCCCTGCACATTTTTTTCCCACCCTAAAATGCACTCAGAACATGCCATCTGGTTAGTTATTTTCTCATTAAAAAATTGATCTACCTCCTGGATTTGGTCAGTAAGTCTATGTTGCTGTAGACATGAAGAAATTCTTCCTATTTAATTTTCCAGCCTCCAAGCGTGCCTTTGGCGATCCTTTCCTCCTGCAACCGAAAAGCTAATCATATTGCTCCCCTGCTAAAAACAAACCAATGGTTCTCTGTAGCATTTACATATAAAATGAAAACTTTTTAGTCTGGTAGATGAGCTTGAGTTCCTCCCAAAAGCAGAGTGTGAAGTAGAATGTGGGTACAGATCGTGTATTGGGGAGGTCATCTCAGGGCAGAAGGGAGATGGAGGATGAAGAGGGAAGGGGATAAACCAATGCAAAGGTGTCCTGATTACTGCCATGGGCAACTGGGTTTCTTCCCATCCGGGATCCTGCCGGGGCCTTCTGAGGAGGGTCTATAGTGCCTTTCAGAACCCACACGACCTGAGTACAACAGGAAGAAGCATGTATGGACTCTCTCCCCTTGGTGAGGGTGATCCCAAGAGGTCTATGACCCCCACCCCACAAGGATGCTTCTGAGCACCATATACTGAAGAGCTGAGTGGCCTTCTCCCAGCGCCCCACACTTGAGGACCTGGGGGAAACGAGGGCAGGTAGCAAAAAATCTTTTTTTTACACAAGCTCACGGTGAGCTTCTATCACTAAAAAATAACTTGAAGCTCATAGAGCTTTCCTTGAAATGGGATTGTGAAGCAAAACAAGGGGCAGCTGATCCAAGGCTTTCCATTTTCTCTTCCAGTCTCTCCCGGGGCTTGTCCTCCCTGACAGCCTACACATACCAGAGCGGTTATCCTAACCATACTTTGCCATTTTATATAACCTTTTTGGGGGGTGCGAGGAGGGGCGTATATGCTTACCTGCTGATCTCTCTTCTCAAAAAGAAGCCGCTTGCTTCTCTTAGTTAACCTCAGATGTGACTCTTTCCTGGAAGCTTCCATGTTTCCCCCAGTCAGTGTTCAATGTGCAATTGCTCTTGCAACCTCCTTATTGTAGCTCTACCAAAGCCCTCATTACCACATGCTGTAACTCTAACAGAAGCATCTACTTATACTCTGCACAAGGCTGTGAGGATCTGAATTCCAAATCCCCATGTTCTGAGGGCCTAGCATAGTACATAATGACATAAGTACATAATAAATGTTCTAGAAATACTGTGGACTGAATGAATGGGTACATTTTGATTTTGCAGTGGATTTATTTTACAAATTTTTTTTTAAAAGTCCAATCTAAGACCATTCCAAAGCAATTGAAGCATGAATCTATTTTGAAAGAAGTCTACTAGGTGCCCAAGTATGTCACTCATTATGTGTATAACTAAATAAGTAAATAGCACTATATAACTATATGTGTAAATAACAAAGCAATAACAATGAAACTGTAAGAAAATCAAGCAATAAGTCAATAATAATGAGTGTATGACTTCTGCTTAGAAGAATTAAATGAATAAGACGCAAACATAGAACAAGATGACTAATGATAAAGGAGGAGGAAATAACACGCTGAGCTATGAAATAGTATGATGTGGTAGGTGGGTAGGGGAATGAGTAGCAGGAAATATATTTGTTATAGTGGAGGGAGCTCTGTTGTAATTCGGCATTTTATTTGAAACTTCTGCTATTCTCTCCCTCCTAGTGATTCTGAAAGCATGGGACATGTGTAATTTTATTTCTCTCCCTTATTGATCTTATTTTGAGGGGAGGGGTGAATGGAGTGATTTGGCTTCAGGCAGCCAGTGTTATCTGAGGGCTGACCAGACCTCTGAGATCTGGTCTTTCGGTGTCTTCCTTATCTATGGCACTCTGGGTCCCCGGGGTAATTAACATTTAAATGAAGATTTCTGATGAACTAATGTATGTGTTGATGAAAACGCTGAGAACAGAAATGCATGCTCTATTTTCCCACAGTCTTTCATTTTAACAGCGTGTGGTTGCTTTAGTGTCAAAGCTTGAGAGGAAACAACGCCAAGAATTACCCCCTTAAAATGAACACTAACAGGAGGGTGGTTTCTGCAATTTGTTTGTATACATTGCCTTCAGAGGCTGCTGTTGTTTACCCAATAAACACTTGGCATTTTTTCTGTAGATAGGCATCCATATAGCCCAAAGTGCAATCCTTGGCATTATGAAAATCTGATGCGATTTTATTGCTGAAAGCAGAAGTTTATGGAGGAGGAAAAAAGTGTCCCATTTCCTCCAGTATTGGTAGCACAAATGAGAGTTTAGTGTTTCATTCCAATGAGACTGTGGCTTTCATTAATCTCACACTCACAGCTGATGAATGAAAATTGCTTTGTCGTGCTAGGCAGGCCGCTCCCGCAGAGTAATTAATCCCCAATGAAGGGCTGGAACAACTGCCAGTGAAAATGCTGCATGTTTGCAGCTCAGCTGAGCCTCACCAGTGAGGGCTTTACTGCAATGACTCATGACTTTACATTTCCTCTCTCCGGCATGGGGAGAGGGACAGATGGAGCCGCCGACCCTGAAACAGGTGGCCAGTCAGTCAGGGTGAAGAAGGTGCAGGGAGCATTATGCTAAGTGAAATAAGCCAGTCAATGACAGAAAAATACCACGTGATCTCACTCATTTATGGATAATAAAGACCATTATAAACGGATGAACAAAAATAGATACAGAGGCAGAGCAGCCTTGAACAGACTGTCAAACTACAGCAGAAAGACCGGGGAGGGTTGGGGGTGGTGGGTAAGACTACTCTTTGTAATATTTTAAGCAATAAAACACCTTCAGTTGGTGATAAATGCTATGAAGGAAATCTCCAAAAGGTAAGGAGATTCAGAATGAGGGGTGGGTAACAAGTGCAGGCAAGAGTAAGATTGTCTTTCATAGACGAAAGTCAGGCAAACCTAAAAACGGATGTGCTTCACAAGCCCTTGGCTACTTTACTGAAGCACTCAAGTCCCCCATGGCCCTGTGAACAACAGGAATTTGTTAGTAGAAACCTTTACTTGCTTTCTGCAATTTGTTTGTAGCTCAAGAGCTGTTATGAAGCAACAAACACATTTGCTCTGAGCATCCCCGATGAGAGAGAGAAGTTTGTGAGATGTTTCTAAATGCATGGGACAATGTCTGAGTATATTTAAGAAGATGTTAAGTTCTTACATGGCAAGCAGGTACAGATCCTATGTTTAGGTTAGATGCCCTTTAACCAAGACCAATATTATATGTTTGGAAGGAGTAAGAAAACGACAGTGAGAGGGTCAGTGAGGAATTTGGGAGGGCATTAGTAAAGGCAGCTTGCTCATGAGAGCAGTATATGAAAACTCTAGATTCCCCTCCATGGGAGCTTCTAGTTTGTTTTACTCAGGAATGTATAAAACTAGGAATAATTCAATCCTAGGAGCAAATGAAAAGTGAGTCATTTTACAAAGTGTATCAGCCCCCTAATTAGAGGTTCTTTTTTTCAAAATAAATTGCAGCAGACCAATTAACTGAATTTTTCAAATTTCAGTTGCCTATTATTTTTCCAGCAACTTGATTATCATTGTAATGTATTTAAGCATTTTCCTAATAACCTTCTGAGAATGACATTTTCAGATATAACTGTCTTCAAAAATATGCTGAATCTATGCATGTAAAAATTTTACAGTCTATTTCCTTTTCTGCAATTATAATTGAAATGGAATCATTTGGACTCATGCCCTTCCACCATCTTTGCAGGGGATTTAATGAGGTGGAGAGAGAATGAAAGATGGAGAGAAAGTGATTACTTTGATAGAGACAAAAGGTGGAGGAGAAGGGGGTTGTACTGAAAGGTAGCTGATTCAGTGAATCCCACCACCCAACCGTTTTCACCACCTCCAAAGATAAGACCCTGACGCTGTTGAACACATCTAGAAGGGAATGAGCAAGAAGTTCAATGTAGGATGCCTTTGGGTGGGAGAAGATCAGATAGCTCTGACTCATTAATTACTCGGTGAAATTTAAGCTGCTGTTGGAGAAATGGCTTTGACTGTACATTTCAAATCTCCTCAAGATAAAAGGTTTCTTTCAAATGGGTTCTAATCTTAACTCCTTTTATCCAAAGACACTCAATCGTGTGGTTCTGGGTGATGTCCATTCCGTCTTTTAGTTGTATTTTTGAAGTGGTTGTGCGAGGCAGCATTCTCCAGTGTTTACCTATGCCGCCATCTTGGTTCCTCCCCCACAATAAATATTTTTAAGTAAATAAGCAATTGATGTAGTATCACCCAATTTAGTGAATTTTTCAAATTCACCATTCCTAGATTTTGTAATTCTGGTTTTTAAAATTATTTTTCTTTTGGGAAGCAATCCATTGGATGAAAAGTAACACTGACTTTTCTGTTAGATTCTAAGGCTTCAGTGTATTGTGCTGTGGATTTTATTATTCAAAACCAATGTTACACATATTTCACATTGGGTTGTTTTGCAAAATTGTAAGTCATTCATGATGCTTTGTTAGTTGAAGATCTTTTTAACACTGAAAACTTTGGCTGATTATTCTTTAATTGAGGCTGATAACTAAGTGTGTGGTTTAAGATGTTTTTAATTGCCCAACTTTTAAATTGGACAATTTAAGATTTTTGAAGATTTTTTCAGCCAGGTTTATTGAGGTATAATTGACCAATGAAATTGTTTGTATTTGAAGTGCACAACATGATGATTTTATATTTATATAAATTGTGAAATGATTACCACAATAAACCCACCCATCAGCTCAAGGTCTACATTCTTAGCAAATTTTAGGTATACAATGCAAAATTAATAACTATAGTCACCATGCTATACATTAAAGCTTCAGAACTTATTTATCTTCACTAGAGGCCCGGTGCATGAAATTCATCCATTGTGAGGGGCGGGGGCGGGGGGGGGAGGGGGCTTCCATCAGCCTGGCCTGCGCCCTCTCACAGTCCAGGAGCCCTGTGATGGATTGTCCCACAGAGGGAGACCCTGCCCACCTGCCGTAGCCCACCGGTCAATGGCCTGGGCCTGCCTCTGCAGGGCAATTGTGGGATGATGGCAGGGGGCCCGCCAACCAATCACATGGCACCTGCCTTGGCTGGCCTGGCACAGTGCAAGTCATAGCATGGTCATCCAGATGGTCATTCTGCTGTTCAGCCATTTGGTTGATTTGCATATTATGCTTTTATTATTATAGATAATTGAAACTTTGTACCCTTTGACCAATATCTTTCCATTTCCCTCATCCCCCATCCCCTAGCAACCACCAATCTACTCTATTTCTATGAGTTTCACTTTTTTTTAGATTCCACATATAAGTGATACTGTACAGTATTTATCTTTGTCTAATTTATTTTACTTAGCATCATGTGCTTCAGTTTTGTACATGTCACAAATGACAGAATTTCCTTTTTTTATTTGGTAGAGTAATGTAGCATTGTATAAATATATAGTGCATTTTCTTTACTCACTTATTCATCAATGACCCTTAGATTGTTTCCATAACTCAGCTATTATGAATAATGCGGCAATGTGCATGGGAGTGTATATATCACTTTGACATAACATAGCTATATATGTTATGGTGATAGTTTTATAAGTTTTGTCAGTAGGATCTCTCTCACACTTACCATTTGTAAAGAACCTATTATTTGTTTGATAATCCTACATGTTGACAAGGATCTTATTGATCTTCATATAAGAGGTCACTGTGTGAAATCACAGATTTCTACTTGATCATTAACATCACATATATTAAACTCTGTATTTATCCATTATAATTTTTTAATAAACAATGAACCAAAAAAGAATTATAAATCATCACCAATAGAGCAAACGAGGCTTAATCAATTTTATAATTGACTAAATATTCCACTTATAAACTTTAATAAAGAGAATTAATGAATGATAGAAGTAATATTTAAAAGTTAGGAACTATTTTATATGGCAACATTAGTTAATGTTCCACGCCATTAAAAGTAATAAATCATCAGTTATTTTTATGTCTCTATGTCACTGAAACAGCATTGTGTGCTTAGAGGACAAGTGGTTATCAGAGGCTAGAGAGTAAGAACAGATATACATTTTTATTAAAAGTTAATTGTGTAAAGTGCTGGAAATTTTTGAAATCAAAGAAAAATTATTTTGTCAATGTCATTGAAAGGTAATATAGTCATTTAATTGAAATAATAAAACTAGAAGAGATTTCTAGATACCCATGGGTACTGTTCCTTGACCCATTTATTGGGCTAAACTAGAGTTACAATCTGATCATAGAAATTAACCATTTATTTTAGTTCAAAATACCCAATGAGATAATCATTAAAATGTAATAGTTTAGATTTCTGGCTTCAGCTCCAACATGTAAAAAGCTCAGAAGCGGTCACTTTCATCCTTACAAGAAAAGCTGAACAAAACCAAAATCACTGACTTTTCTTGGTCCCTCAAAAAACTCGGGTTGCAGGGCAAACTGCCACCCTGAAACCTGGAGAGACATGCATTCCTGGGCACTGCTTACCTGACGCTGAGAAGAAAGGAAAATAAGTATTAACTTTGGAGCCAGGAGCAAGAGAGTGGTAGTTGAAGACAATCATATAGATTAGTCTTCATGGGAGGGAATTTATACAAAAGATATTAAGATTTGAAGGACTAAGCCTTGGGAAATACTAGTAATTAACAGCAGTAACTCACTCACGGTTGTACAAAGGATAGGCATGCCATTCATTTTATTTAATACTTATAAGGGCTCGGTGACATGGTGCAGGTGGGCTTTACCTATACTATGAATGTGGGAATGCATTTATTATAGGTTATTTTATTACAGAGTAGCAGAGATTAAGCTCACAATTCAGGTTTTATAGCTCCCAATTCAGAATTCTGAATGCCAAGAAGTCAAGAGGAAGGAGATCAGCCAGGCATGCTGGAGATCGCAGCCACTAATTGCATCAAGCCTGGGTGATACATGAGCATAGGAATGGGTCCCACGCCCATGAAAACTGAA
>NW_006300210.1:854201-882975 GCF_000327345.1 Myotis davidii | reverse complement strand
TACAAAAAAAATTATTTCTGAAAAGGATTTTATTTCTGGAAAGCAAAAATGTCATCATGAAGTTCCCTGAATCTGCTGGAATCCTGGGTATTAGAACAGTATCTTTGGTTGGTCATGACAGAAACAAGACCAACTCAAACAAACAACAAAAACACAGAAAGAGAAATTTATTTATTGACTCATGTAAATAAACCATGACAAGGATGGAGATGAAAATGAAAGTGGAGATACTGTCAAGACCCTCTCTTTCGTTTCTGCTTCTTTCCTCCTTTTCCATTTTGCGGGGCGGGGCCGCCATGTCTGACCTCTTCTACACTTACCCTCTCCTAGGCTGGGCACCAGAGAGAAGATGCTTTCTCTTCCCCGGGGCTGGCTGGGGGTGTGACTGTGGCGTGCAGTTTAGAGGGCGGTTGTTTCCTGATGGACTTTACATACCATGTCAGCAGATGCTACCAGGAAAACAGTGGATGATGATGAAGTCCATCAGGCTTTCCTCAGGCCTGGCTCCCATCTGCACAAGCATTTCACCACATCCCGATGGAGAGCTGTGGAGAAGCATGATGCTCTCCATTCTGGCTTAGAGGGGGTGAGCCAGCTTTTGTCGCACCTCCCACTTCACAGATGCACATCTTAGAGCTCCACATCACCATCTCAGTCTCCAGTGTTTGTGGAATGATACCTTCTTTGATTTTAATTGTAACATCACTCTTTTTCCTTTTCATATGTTGTTTAAAATGATGCAAAGAAGACAAGTGAGAGTCCTTTAGGTGATTTGAGTGCATCATGTTGGTTGCTGGGCAACACTCAGCTGTAGCTTTTGGCCTGGCGAGGGGGTTTCAGTGCAAATCGGAGACAAGCATTACACATGATCCCACTCAGCATTCTATACACCGGCCGGAATGGCTGGGCAACAGCAACAACCTGCAGTTTCATGCTGGGTATTTTGCAAAAGGTACATTAGTCATTGTTGTTATGTCAAAATTTGTAAATGAGGTAGAAAATATATTCAATGTACATTTCCCCTAAGTGACCAATTTATTTTGATATATATTCATGACATTTTGTTGGTTTGCTTATTTTGGATTAAAAACATCACTATGGAGATTTTTCTTTTTTCTTGATTTTCTCCTAAACCACACCATATTGTATTATTATATTATCATGGAGAAAGCACAAAAACTTTAGGTTCTCACAACCTTAAGTTTAAATTTTAGTTTATTTTTCATTCAGCAAACATCTGCTTAGTGCCTCTGATTTTGCTCTAGACATCTGTTAAGTGTAGAGGACACAAAATCGAAAAACACAAACCCTTTGTTCGATCTAGGAAGTCCAGAGGAGGAGAGGTTGGTGCAGAGTGAGCGTGAAGTGCAGAAGATGGGCAGCACACATCCCACTGCAGGGAGGGCTGGGAGAAACGTCCTAAGAGGTGCTGCTTGACCTGAATTGTGTCAACTGTGAAAGAAGAGAGGAAAGTGTGTTCCAGGCACAAGGACTACATAAGAGAAAGGCAGAGACACTGAAAGATGTAGTGTGATTTGGAGAACATGTTTTGGTGTTCTGGAGAAGTTGGCACATAGTTGGAACCTATAAATATTAGTTAAATAATCAGTACATGACAGGAGTGCTGTGGAAAACAGGCTAGGGAAGGAAGTAAGAACCACATCACAGAGGGCTTTTGGGGGTATTTTTGACATTTGTTCTGAAAGCTATGTGAAAAAATTATTTATTATTATTATTATTATTTATTATTATTTTATGTCAAAAATGACATGATCAGATTCTTACATGCACTCTGGAGAAGGGATAGAAAAGGCCTACGTTAGAGGAATGGAGGCCAGTTTAGAAGTTGGTGAGAAATTGTGGGGACCTGAGTTAAAGCTGTAGGAGTGGGGACAGAGAGAAGGAGACAGGCTCAAAGCATATAAGAAAAAAATTGGTAGGACTACTTGATGTACAGAACATGGGGAGTGGAGAGGGAAGGCTCTGGAGGAATCTGTTCCCAGATTTGAAGCAACTGGTTGAGTAGGTGTAGTGACAAATATGAGGTTAGCTTCGGGCATTGTAAATTCCAGGTCTGGAGGGTATATCCAAGAGGAGATGCTACATAGAGAGCTGGACATCCAACCTGTATTGTTGGAGCGGAGTCTGAACTGAAGATGTAAGCTTGGGAGCTCACCAATCTCTCATTAGCTATTGAAATTTCTGATGAGGTACTCCAGAGCGATGGTGGCCTGTGGACCAAACTGAGAGTCCATGGGAACCAGCATGTTTAGGGGAAGAGTGGCCATAGGTGAACATGAAGAAGGACTAGCCAGACATGTAAGAGAAAATATGAGAAGGATGTTATGTACAACAATAGAAACATATTTTTATATATTATGACCTTGAGCAAGTTTGCAATATCCTTATTTATGTTGACAGTGAGAGAAGAAAAATAGTAACTATTGCATTATATTTTGTCAGCATTATAGTGACAATAAATGCATTCATTTGACATAATGCCTATAACATAGAATTCATTAGTGAATATTTTTTCTATTTCCAATGTTGTTAGCATTGCTAATAAAATCCTTCATGATAAAAATCTTCAACTTAATGGGGCTTACTTTTTAGTTCAATAATTTAGTTAGATCTCTTGCCTAATGTCTGAATCTCCAAAATCTAATAATCAGCTCTTACTAGTAAGGAGCTCTGTTATCAAAGCAAGCAGTGTCTGGTGAAGAACATTTCCAGAATTAATTTTATTTTCTTCCTTTTGATAATACTATGATCAGTCTTGTTTAAAAAAGAGCAATGTTGGTATCTGTTTCTTATTTGAATATAAATCAATATCAAGTGTTAGACTTCCTTTACAAAATTACATCAGTCATCTCGAACAACACAGTGTATACTTGAAAACATAATTCCTAAGGTTTTGAGCATTATTTTTCACATCTGCTTCTGTTGGCTTCATTTCTCACAATTTACTTGCTTTTATTAAAGCAACCTAATTTTGGGGAATTTCAGAGGAGATGGGAAAGGCAACATTTTCTTGCTTTTGACATGATTATTTATTCTCTTTGAAGCTGAAAAATTAGCTAGATTCCTTTGTGGAGCTCACAGACAAATTGAACCTCTGAGTTTATGCAGTCATTTCAAGCATTTTCATTTGTATTTTCCTTTTCATGTAATACAAAGTACCTTATTCATTTGGTTATACTTGTTTGATTTTCAAAACAATTTCTAAGGCTTGTTTGACAATGGGAGGCAAAGCGTATTGAAAGGTAAGAGATAGAAAAGAGTAGAAAAGAGAGATGGGACAGTCAATTGATAAAGAGCAGGCAAATCTTTTTTAATGCACTTCTTTGTTATTATTTGTTCAGGACCAACTTAGAGAATAGGCCTGTTTGCAAGTAATTGTGTCAAATGCCTTGGAAGAACAATGTGTTTTCTACCTACTTTACTAGAATTTACCCTCATTTTTTTTAATTACAAAGCAAGTAGATAAACACAATGAGGAAGATCTAACCTGATAATCAGAGGTTTACATCTCATACAGTTGTTCAAGTTGGGCTATCTCCAAGTTTCCACTCTTTTTGTTGCCAGGTCAAAAGTCATACACATGGAAAATGTAGCTATTTCCATCCGCGACGTGTCCCTGTGTTCGGAAAGGTCTCTCATGACTTGTTCATGCTCTACTCAGAAAGGCTATTTAAAATAATGTATCCTCTTATGTTTTAAATGAGGATTTCGCTACCAAAAGTGAGGAGAAAGCAACACTACAGCTGCTCTTGCCCCTCTTGCCCTTCGGGTGATAGTTGTGCTTGGAGCTGCGCGCTGGTTCGCGGGCCGTGGACGAAGCCGGCTGTAGCTTGTGCGGTTCCGCCGGCTTCCCAGGGTCTGCTGCAGCCTCGCAGGGGCCATAGGAGCTTTTCAGGGGCTGTCTCAGCCTCACACGGGCCGTCGCAGCCTCGCAGGGGGCGCCACATCCCACGTTGGGGGTGAAGGTGTGAGTCCGAAGCTCCTTTCGCTGTCTCTCCTGCTGCTCCCTTGCGTATCGCCGATGCTGGAAGTTTCTGAGAGCAGTCTGCAGGTGCTGGACATCATACTTTAACTGGTCAACACGAAGTTTGGCATTCTGTCTTTTGTTGGGCGGTTCCTTGCTGGACAGAATCTCCAGGTGTTCTAGCTGGCTGAATATCTGGTATGCTTGCTTGGATTTTGTTTTCTACTAAGTGCACAGACTGCTTGTCTTCCATCTCCCGGCGTCCCATGTGAGACTGGATCTGGTGGACCTGCTTGTGTGTTTGCTGGTACAGCGGTTCCATGTCCCCGGCTGAGCCAGGTCCGGCTCCGGCTTCCTCCGAACCTGATTCTGCTTCTTGAGTGTGTCCCTTATGGATTCGAGGAGTTGAAATCTGCAGTTTGTTGGGTTAGGCTGCACAAGCACAGGTGTTTCCTTTTGTGCCACTGGCACAGCTTGGGTGGGGATGTAAATTGAATAGGGCGGGGTCTCCTGGAATCACCAGGGCAGAGCAAACAGCAATGGTGTCTCCACAACTCCTCGCCTCTCCTAGACTCCGCATCTCCATGTCCCTGAGTGCCGGCAAGCAGCTCCGTGAGAAAGCCACCCTCGCTCTCCGACCCGCTGCAAGGCCGTCCCGCCTCTCCCCGTAGGGGTCTGGGACCTGAGAATCTCACTCCAAACAAGCTCAGTGGATTCGGGAGTCTGTAACCCCTTCCGATTGAAAAAATCTGTGCATCCAGTTGCAGCCCGCCTGGCGCATGACTCCATACCTCTGTTCTTGGCGCCTCTGCACATCCTACTCAGTCTCAATGCTCTTCTTTCTTTCCTTCCAGTTGTAGAGCTTCTGCTGGGCCAGCTTTCCCATGGTTCTGAATGATAGCTGTTTGTCTTATAGTTGGTAGTTTCAATGTTGTTGTGGGAGGCAGCACGCACAGGTCTATACCTTATGCCACCATCTTGGTTCTCCCAAGATTGTGTACCTTTCATTCCTATACCTAAGATCCAGTATCTAAACATCTATCTGGCTATCTATCTATCTATCTATCTGGCTATCTGGCTATCTATCTATCTATCTATCTACCTATCTATCTGTCTCATCTATCTACCTATGGTAGGCTAAATAATCTAACGATCTACCTCCACCCCTAAATGTGTCCATGTTCTAATTTCCAGTGAATATGTTACCTTACAGCCAAAAGGACTATGCAGATATAATTAAGTTAGGGATATTGAGATGGAAAAATTATCCTGGATTATTTGATGAGCCCAATGTAATCACAAGGGTTTTTATAAGAAGGAGGCATGACAGTCAGAGTCAGAAAGGGGGTGTGGTCATGGAAGCAGAGGTTGTTACAGTACATTTTGAAAGTGGAGGAAGGGACCACCATCCAAAGAATGTAGGCAATTTCTAGAGCTGGAAAGGCAGGGTAATGGAGTCTCCCCTTGATCCATTGAAGGCAGTGTGGTCCTGCCGAAACTTTATTTTCTGCCCAGTGAAACCTATTTGGAACTTCTGACCTCAAGAACTGCAGCATAACACAATGTTGTTTTAAGCCACTGAATGTAGTAATTCATTATAGGAGCTGTAGAAAACTAGTATACTCTCTATCTCAAATCCCTACATATTTATGAAAATTGGGGATTCATAAATTTGGTATATATCCCTCTAACTTCTTGTTCTGTATCAGATGAGATAGGGTGTAGATGGACTCAAAGAGAGTCGGTACATGACCAAAAGGGTCATATAAAGAGGCCATTCTGTGACTTACTTGGACCAAGTACTAGCTCCATCATTTGATGGGTGACTGACTTCAGGCTGGTCACACTTCTCTGTGCTTTACTTTTCTCATGTGAAAAGTTAAGACACTGGTAGTGCCTACTTTCCTTACAGAATTGAAAGACTCGGTACTCATAAAATAAATTTTTTTGGCCTGAATACAGTGTTTGGAATCTGGAGAAGAACCTATTTAGGTGAGGTCGGGACCATGGCAATCAGTATAGTCAGAGGGACATTAGGTTTAAACCTGTAAACCTGAGGAGGAGGCAGGAATGAGGGATTTGCCTGAGGCTGGGTCCAGTCGCCTCAACTTCTAAGTTTCCACCGGCTCTGTTGCTCTCAGTCTTCTGTCTATTCTGGGAATTCCACAGAGGCTGAGACTATGTCTCTTCATCAGACTGGCATTTATGAAAACATCAGGTTGAGAAGAGATGCAGCTATTTCAACCCCACTAAGAGAGAGATTGGCTCCATGAGGCTGAGAAGGCATTTTCTTTGATGTAGAAATTCAAGGAAGGTTTTAATGTTTTGTTTCATTTTTATTTATGATATGTATGTATTTGGGAGAGCTGAAGAAAAAGAACCCCATTCCCTTTTAGAAAGAGCACCAGGATCCCTAGCCAGGGAGCTCAGTTGGTTAGAGTGTTGCTCCGATATGCCAAGGTTGCAAGTTCAGTCTCCAGTCAGGATACATACAAGAATCAACTAATGAATGTATAAATAAGTGAAACAACAAATTGATTTCTCTTTCTCTACCTCTCCTCTTTCTCTAAAATCAATTTTTTTAAAAAAAGAGCATCAGGATTTTTGTAAAGTAAAATGGTCAAGGAAGGACTATCTAAGCACTTATTACTTTGATGCTATTGTTTAATATTTTTAATTCCTCTTCTTTGGTTTTGCAACTTGAATCTTTCAAAAGATGAGAGGAAAAAATAATTTTTCAGTGTCTATTTGCAGAATGTTCCTGATTCATTTGCTACCTAGCTTTTCACTGTTGTAGTAAGCACATCACTTTGGAATTGGATGTTCCTAAATATGGTGATTTTGGTATTTGTTTTGATATCACTTTTATCTGCTGAAATGAGCATAATCTCAATTGCCAATAAATAACTCTTGTGACAATTTCTATAGAAATTAAAGTATTCATATTAGAAGAGAGGTACTTTTGTCTGGTAGGAAAGTGGTTTTTATTAGATCCTAGTTCCTCTTCTCCCAGCCATGTGACTTAGGGTGATTGATGATAGTGAGTGTGTTTGTAAAGTTTTATAATTTACAGTGTGTCTTCAGGTACATTTTACCTGTGATCCCGCAACCCCCTTAGGGGCTAGAATGGATTATAGCTACTCCTATATTAGAGAAGAGAAAACATAGTCCCAGGAAAGTAAACTTATTTTCCCAGCTTATGCAGGAAAGTGCCAGAGCAATGGCTCAAGACACAACATGTTCCTTATCCGAAAACGTTTTGAGTCAGATAATTAAACTGTGACTCTCAGTTTCTTCCCATATAAAGTATATGAACAGACACATTAGACCAGATGTGATATCACAAATTCAGCTAAAAAGGAGAAATATAGGCAATGTTAATGCAAGAAATTGTCCAGACATAAGAGACGGGTATTAAATGTGGCATCAAGAGACATGTGCCACTAACTGGGGTGCCTGCCACCAAGCTTCAGTTACTGTTTTTGTGCAGGAACACAATAACACTAGTGTTGTCATATTTTCTGCTTTTTCAAGAAAAGACAAAGTCTAGCCCTGGAGGAAGCCTCCCTGTGTTTGATGAATGCTAAATGGCAAAACTGTGACCCCTTTACCAGGTCTCCGTGGTGGGAGATGGTGGGCATCCTCATTCCCATTAACTCTGATGTATTGTTAAATCAGCATTTTCTTTTGCTTGGAGGACTTATTAGGTTCATTGACTTTTCAGTTAATGTCTAGACCAATTCAGTAATAGATTTGGACACATAGACAATTCCTAAGGAAATAACTGAAATTCATCAATTTATATGATTTTTGAGCATTATGAAAACTGAAAACATTTGCATATTTGCATGCATTGCTCAGGCATTTCCTGGTGCCACCAAAGAAATAAACTTTTCTGAATTTAGAAAAGGAGGGATTTTATGATGTCTGGTGTGTGTACACCACTCTACCGCTTTCACTCAGAATTGATGGCACATGCAAACGAATGTGAAGTGGTGATTTAATTCATTAAAGAGATTTTTTCTGATCACTGTGTAATTATGAAGTTAACCTTTGTCATTCAAATTTATGACCTGTGAATTTGGATTTGTTGGTTATAATGATAGTGGTGATAGTGCTGGGGCTGGTGTGTGTGTCAGTAATATTTTATTATAATGATGATCCTATATAATAAAAGACAAAAATGGTAATTGGCGTACGATGATACCCTTTTCATTGGCTAATCAGGGCTATATGCAAATTAACTGCCAACTCAGATGCCAGTTAACTGACAACAAAATGGCGGTTAATTTGCATATGTAGGCACAACGCAGGGAGGCAAAAGGGAAAGCAGGAAGAAGCCCCCTGCCACTGACAGTGATCGGAAACCCAGGGGGGCGCTAAGAGCCCCCAGGGCCGCCTTTGCCCTGCCCCCCCCAGCCATGATTGGAGATGCAGTCGCCTTTGCCGCCTTGGCCAGTGATAGGGGTGGAGCCAGCGATGGGAGCTGGGCAGGGTCAAAGCTGGCAGTCCTAAGGCTAGGGGTCCCTTGCCTGGGCCTAAAGCGGAGCCCACGATCGTGGGGCCGCTGCAGCTGTGGGTCCCCGCTGCCGGGCAGGACGCCTCGGCCAGAGGCGTTAGGCCTGGGCAGGGGCAGAGCGGGAGATCGTGGGGAGCTGGGGGTCCCCTGCCCAGGCCTAATGACTTGGCCAGAGGCCTTAGGCCTGGGCAGGGGCGGAGCCTGTAACCGCGGGGAGCTGGAGGTGCCCTGCCCAGGCCTGACACCTCTGCCGGAGGCCTCAGGCCTGGGCAAGGGACCGATCCGGTGATCAGCGATCGGATGGTGATGAGGGTCAACTCCTCTGGCCGAGGCATCAGGCCTGGGTGGGGGGTGGAGCCAGCAATCAGAGGGGGCTGGGGGTCCCCTGCCCAGGCCTGATGCCTGGGCCAGAGGCATCAGGCCTGGGTGGGGGTCGGAGCCAGGGATTGGGGGGATATGATGGTCCCCTTGCCCAGGCCTGAAGCCTGGGTCAGAGGCGTCAGGCTTGGCGGGGGGCGGGCGGGGGGAGCAAGCGATCAGAGGGAGATGGGAGTCCCCTGCCCAGGCATGATTCCTGGGCCAGAGGCATCAGGCCTGGGTGGGGGTCAGAGACAGTGATGGGGGGAGAGGGGGGTCCCCTGCCCAGGCCTGACGCAGAGGCGTCAGGCCTGAGCAAGGGGCCGATCCTGCGATTGGAGATTGATGGGGGTCAATGCCTGAGGGCTCCCAGTATGTGAGAGGGGGCAGGCTGGGCTGAGGGACACTCCCCCTCACCCCCCACCAGTGCACGAATTTCGTGCACCGGGCCCCTAGTATTAATAATAAAGAGATATCATTTTACTGCATGTTTATTATGCATCAGGCTTTATGCCGAAGGTTTTCCTATTCATGAAATCATTTAATCCCTACAAATCCCCATGAAGTAAGCGTTAGTGTCCCTATATTTCAGCTAAAAGAACTTAGATATAAAGAGATTAAGTAAATGGTCCAAGATGATCCAGTTACTAAGAGGCAGATTCAAACCAATGTGAGGGAAGAGGCCAGAAGATGTGCATGGAGCATGTACTAGGTACCAGTTATTTCCTGGGTTCTTAGTTCTAGAGAACAAAACGAAGTTCCTGCTTTATTGGGGCTGTAGTTTATGTGTGGAGATTGACAGTAAACCATTAAACATATACAACATAATGCCCAGCAATGCTAGGTACTAAGGGACAGAACGGGGTCAGAAGATACAGGCCTGCTTCCCATGGGATGCTGAGGGCAGGTCTGTCTGAGGGGTGACCTCTAGGCAGAGATATTAGAATGAAGTTGAGAGATAAATAGTGTGCATTTCTCGGACTGTCCTGTGACAGTCCCTTCATACAACCCAGGTTCCATTTCTAGAATGGTCTGACCCGTTGCTTGTTTGTGTTTAAGAGGGATATGTGGTATATCCTACATAAGAGCAAGGATTTAGGAGGCAGACCCAAGTCAAAATTCTCCTTCTGTTCTTTTTTACTCTGAGCTATTTGGGCACCTTCAATTTTATTCAACTTTAGGGTCCCCATCTGTAAAATCTATAAATATAAAAGTCTAAGCGACCAAACGACCGGTCAACCTGTCACTATGATGCACACTGACCACCAGGTGGCAGACGCTCAATGCAGTAGCTGCCCTCTTGTGGTCAGTGCACTCCCACAGAGGGAGCACCACTCAGCTGACTGTTGGGCGCCAGACGCTGGGCTCAGGGCTGGTGAGCGCAGCTGTGGGGGAACAAGCCTCTCCCGCCTCCGCAACAGTGGCAGGCTCGGCAGTTCCAGGATGAGCGGGAGCGGCCCGGCACCTGGCCCCACTACTACATCCCTTGGGGGATGTGGGACTGCTGGTTTTGGCCTGATCCCTGTAGGCCAGCCTGCGGAGATTGGGCCAAAACCTGCATTTCAACATCCCCCGAGGAATCCCAGATTGTGAGAGGGAGCAGGCCAGGCTGAGGGACCCCACCGGTGTACTAATTCATGTACCAGGCCTCTAGGTTATATAAACATCCTTCTCTCTTATGATCAGTGAAAATTGCACAACTAAAGTTCTAGGGACTTCCAATTGCAGTTTTGAAGTCCCTAGAACTGCATATATATATGCAGGAGTCATACAATAAATAATAGCTATTATACTTATTTTTATATTCTGTGCCTTACAGAGGGACAGAGAGAAGTTCCCAGGGTTTTCTGTGGTCAAAGTGTGGCAAGGGGATATGGCATAGATCGCTTTTCACTTTCAGGGCTGAATAGGGAATAATTGATGGAATGGAAACAGATCCAGGAAATAGGCTAAGAGAGGTACCTGGTGTGGATAAAGTGGGTTTTGAAATCACATTAGTTAAGAGCAAGAATGAGATTTCAAGAGGTGATTTGAGAGCAAGGTGAGCAGGGGGTTACTTATTTTAATTCAGTATTAGAAGCATCCTATAATACACATATAGCTAGCTACAGGGGCTCACAGAGTTGCATGGAGGCGAGAGAGAGAGAGAGAGAGAGAGAGAGAGAGAGAGAGAGAGAGAGATTTGTAAAATTCCCTTCCCTTTGTAGGCATGTGGCTGTTATTGAAAATGACAGTTTCTGCAGCCAGGTTGGCCCATTTCCTGATAATCAAGAAATCTGGATCTGGTCCCCATTTGTCTCTGGCATGCTGACTCGAGCTGGTCACTTTGCCTCTTTGCCTTTGGCTGGAGGAGACAAGACCCCTGCACTTGGCCCAGCTCAAGGGAGTGTGTTTAGACAGAAAAAAGTAGCTTAAAATGTCCCCTCTGTGATGTTACTTACTGTTAGATGTGGGAGCATACGTTAGTGAACAAGCAAACCTCCTCAAATCGCGGGCAATATCTCCCAGGCAATGAGTTAGATCTATAGCTGCCTCTGGTTTGGCAACAACTTTATATCCAGGGGAGGGGGCAGCGTAACAACAGTGGCTCCCTGGGTCGATGTAGCTCAGTGGGAAGCACGCAGACTTTGGAAGAATGTGCATCTGGGTCCAGGCTTCTAACTTGGATGAATTTTAACTCTGTCACCTTGTCTAGGACACTGATCTCCCCTGAGCTTAGGTTTCTAGGTCTATAAATAATGACAGTGACACCACGCAAGCTATTGTGAGGATTAAATGAATGTAGAGCATTATGTCTGCCACTGACATTTTTAAAATGTTACTTTGCGGCGGGGGTGGGGTGGGGGATGGGAGGGCTTATGTTTTTTTTAAATCTTTACTTGTGAGAGTATTACAGATGTCCCTCCTCTTCCCCCCAGCCCCTCCACTTGGTTCCCGCCCTGCCCCAGGCCTTCAGCACCCTATTATCTGTGTCCACAGGTAATGCATCTATACATGTAAGATCTTTGGTTTACCTCTCCCCCCCACCCCCCCCAGCCCCTTCCCTCTGAGATTCATCCGTCTGTTCATGGCAATAAATACGTATCTATTAACAACTGAATCTAAAAATCAAAACAAATGAACAAGGCATCTAATGAACAAAACAAACTGACGAGTAAAATAGAACCAGAGGCATGGAAACATGTAACAGACTGACAAAAATATGTTGCTTTTAATTTTTGTTTAAGACCTGAATTCCTGAAGTTGTCTGGAGGCCATAGCTTCTCAGTGGTTTGGGGGCAGGCTGGGATGAGACCAGGAGGCCTTGTCGAACAGGGCCAGGCTGGGCAGGCAAGGGTCAAGGTGAAATGACCCATTGGATGGGCTGCAGCTGAGGAGCTGGGTCTGCTCCAAGTTCACCCTCTGACAGGAGGGCAGGGGCCTAATCCTTGTCCTGGGTCCCAGGGGCAGTTCCAGTGGGTGTGGGGCTCCAGAATGGTCCCAAGATGACCAGGTGACTAAAGTGCTTACTGTCCCACAGTGACTAGTGCCGAACGAAGAGCAGGCTGAGGACATGCGCTGGCCAGTTAGTGACCTCTGGGTCTCATTCACAGCAGTGTGCCCAACCCTTGCCCACACGTCTAAGTTTGCTGTGGATTGTTGTGAGGCTTCGGGGCATCACTAAGATTCATATTTCTAAAATAAATTTTGTATTTAAAATTTTTAAATTACAGTTTGTATTTTAATTCAATATTATTTTGCACGTGTTTCTCTTGTACAGCAATAGCGGTTAGCCAGTCACACCTTACAAAATGATGCCCCTGATATTTTCAGTGCCTCGCGGGCACCAAGATTCATCTTTTTAATCAATGGAAAGGAGGAAATGGCCTGCTTTTATTAGCATCTAGGTCGGCTCTCAGAACAAGCAGGCTACAAATCCTGCTGTCTCAGACGCTTCCTCCTTCGTTACGCTATTCCCATGGTAACCCTCCGCAAGGGAGAAGAGGGACAGCTAACCACGGAGATGCTATTTTTAGGATCAGGCAGATGCTTGACGAGTCTGTTGAAGGAAAGAAAATGAAACAAATGTAGGAGAGGATTATTTTTTTTGAGGACCAAAGACAGTATCATTGAAAATTCATGTTATAAAACTGGAAAAGACCTTGGGAAATCATTCAGCTTACCTTTACCTTTAAGAAGATCTACTTCCAAGTCATACCAAAAGTTGTGCAATAAGATGATGTCAGAACATTTTACTTAATAGGCTATTCTAATGGGTACCCGTATCTCTTACCCTGAATTTACCCTGTATTCAATCTCAGCTCCAAGACCAAGGGAATTGGGAATGAGACTATGCATTGTATAGGCTCAAGCTGTGGACTATACAACCCTGAAGGCATAACTCATTGAGCCTCTGCTACCAACGACGCTCCCGAGGTCTGTGCAGTGCGTGTCCTGTGCAAGTCTCCGCACTGGCCTCGCCTCACTTCCCTTTTTAAAATGTAAGTGCCTCCCAGCCTCCTTAAAAGCCTCAGGGACTTCTCATTGCTCTTAGATTACAGGCCCTGCGTCTTTAGGGTGGCTATAAAGTCCAACGTGATATTGATCTTGCGCACCTGTCCAGAATCATTGAGTGCTGTTACAACTCTCTGTTTCAGCAAAAGACCTTATTTCAGAGTCTCAACATGCCATCTGCCTCCCATTCAAGATCTCTGCACTCACATATAATACCTTCCCCATGCTCTCTACCTAGGTAATCAGTATTCAAATATCAGGAGACACTTTCTCAACCTGTAAGATAAGAGAAGGCACTCCTGCCATAGCCCCTCCTACCATTTTGTGCATTTCCTTAACAACATTTAACAGTTGTAACTGTTTACGTAACTTTTTGGCTTCCTTTTCATTACTTTAGTTCTATGTTGTTAGGGGATTATATTCTTTGGTTTTATGTATCTAGTGCCCAGCACCATGTTTGGCTAATGAATTGCTCTAATAACTGAAAGCATGACTAGCAATTATTTTAAAGGGATATAATCCCTGATTCTCTGCCAACTCAAACTGCCTAGGTGATTGCACTGGGTTCCTCAAAATGTCACGTGCATCTAAATTTCCAGAAAACTTGCTAAAATGCAGAGTCAGATTCAGTAGATCTGGGAGCGGACTAGGGTTCTGTATTTCGACTGGTAACTAGCTCTAGAATATGGTTCCCCATTAGAATCAACACAAGAGCTTTAAAAAATATCTCGGCTCTTCAGTCCCAACCCTGGAGATTCTGATTTGATTGGCGTGTGCTTGGCGTGGGCTTTGGGGATTTGTAAAAGCTCCCAGTTTGTTCCAATATCTAATATCACTCTAGGAGATTCTAGACAGAGCTCATCCTCAACAGCAGGTAAAGGGATATTTTTGTTATCCTTTGCATTAACCAGCATCCAACGTAACCACTGGATAGGGATGTATCTCATTACTAGTCTTTAAATGCACGACTCTCAGAGACACACAGGAGGGTGGTACCTATTGTTTAATGTCTGGGTAGAGAGCATCCTATGTGAGTTGGTTAATGTGGCAGCAGAGAGGTCCAATCTCAAACTTCCCCACTTCTACACATGGGCCAAATGCATTTCTGATCAAATATTTTTAAAAATACATGTAGCTACTGAGAAAAAGTGGAACATTTTGGGAAGACCACATGCAGTTAAATGCAGTCTTTGCAGCCAGAAGAACAGTGCATGATTACTGAGATAATAACAGGAAAAAGAGAATGTTGCTCTCCTAAAAGCTGTAGCGTTTGCAGTGAGTTCCCTCATTCTAGGCTTCCCCACAATGGTGAATGTGAACAGGAGCAATAAGTTCACTGGCATTTGGTTGCTCTCTTTGAAGATCAGTCCTTGATCATCTAAAGCAGCGGTTCTCAACCTGTGGGTTGCGACCCCTTTGGGGGTCAAATGACCCTTTCACAGGGGTCGCCTAAGACCATCGGAAAACACATATATAATTACACATTGTTTTGTGATTAATCACTATGCTTTAATTATGTTCAATTTGTAACAATGAAATTGGGGGTCACCACAACATGAGGAACTGTGTTAAAGGGTCGCGGCATTAGGAAGGTTGAGAACCACTGATCTAAAGCATAGTAGTCATCTCCTTGTCTTCTCATGTATTGCCCTGATTTTTCCACTGACTTATTTTTTGTGTGGTTTTAATCTTAAAATTTTCACAATGTATAATAACATTTTTGCACTTAGCACAGTACTATATTTCAAGCCCCATACTAATTGTTTTCCTATTCTTGTTTACTTTATCTCCTCAGCAAATCTGTTAGGTAGCGGTTGCTATTATAACATTGTACAGATTAAAAAAAACAACAACAACTAAGACTTATTAGTTCATTAGCTTCTAAAGACACACAGATGGCCATTGGCAGAGTCCAGGTATATCAGATGCGGTTTCTATCCCAGTGTTAAGATATTAGCAGTTTTTAGGCCAAATTCAGCCTTCAGATATATGGGTCTACCTGGGCTCAACTTTTAATGAGGTGCTAGAATTTAGAAAGAACATTTACTATAAAAATCCATGTTTGAAGCATATATTTAAAATAACCATGTGTGACAACAGTGAATAACATGCCTGCAAGCCTGAAGCTTGCCTGAAGCTGAGTAACATTTTTCTCTTTCATATGACACTCCCCTTGCCTCTCACTAGTATCTCTTTTAGTCCTGAACTGTCTGAGAATTTATGACACCGGTTTGTCCACTCCAGTTCTCTGGGGTTTCAACTTAGCCTCTAACCTCTTATTGAGGGAAGAAATGGTTCTTTCATCTTTAATCAACTTGGTCATCAGGAAAGAAAGATGTCCTCTCTTATGGTGAGGTGGAGAACATTACGTTGCCATCTTCATAACTTTGGGCTTTTTTAGAACTATCTGTACATGTGCATCCAGCAGAGTGTTCTGATATCTTGGAAGACAAAGTGGTGGAGCTTAGTATCCGACCTTCTGATTCTGGTGCTTAGCTGGCTGGAGCAGTTTCCGTTCAACGTTTGGACTTCACCTGGGTTTACAAATTGTGTGGTTGTGTTTCAACAATGAGCCCTGTGAAGACTCCCAAGTCCCTTGTCTCCTGGTGCAGCCGTATTCTGTTCAGTCTCCTGCAAATAGCCCTTGATAAGGAGGAAAAGGATCTTTCCTGATGATGTCAGGCCCGACCTGGTGTGGTCTGAGCAATGCTGGGCAGGGTTTCCCAGGAATACTGTCCCTGACTTCTGATGTAGCAGGATCTGTTGAAAAAACAATTCTCACAGGAGACTTCTTCTTTGTTGTGAGAGTTGCTTGCCTCCGTTGCACTGTACCTGTTGTTGTTGTGGGTTTTTTTTTAAAAAATATGATTTCAGAGGGAGGACGTGAGAGGAACATGGATTGGCTGCCCCCTGAATACCACCCACTGGGAATCAAGCCCACAATCCAGCCATGTGCCCTGACTGAGCATTGAACCAGTGACCTCCTAGTACATGGGACAAAGCTCAACCAACTGAGCCATACTGGCGAGGTGCAGTGTACCTATTTCTTTGTTTCCTTGTCACGCCTGGCTTTGACCCACTGTGCCGGGGTCCAGCCCCAGCGGTCCAGGGGTTCCCAAAGGTGTGGACGGAGTCGGCGAAGAATGTTTTACACGGAGACAGCGTTCAAAACTCTCTAGCTTTCCTTAGTCTCCGTGGATCTTCCCTGTGCCTGGCTGAGGCCACAGAGAGAGAGAGATCCCAAGGCAAGCTGAGCCTTTATTTTATAGTGAGAGGTAAACAAGGTGGTGGTTACCAAAGTTACACAGTTCTTGTGAGTTTCACTTGTTTACACCATGGTTATACTTCCTGCACTTCCTCAGCCCATTAGCTTCCCAGATAAGATCTAGAGAGTGTTATAAGGTCAAGCCTAATTATGCTAAGAGGACTGTGCCCTCTAAGCTGGGAATTGTTTGTGACTTTGCCCACAGATCAGTCTGAGGCTTAACCCTATATCGGCTCCCTACACCACTGCCCATTTGGCTGTCGATTTCTATGCTCTCCCCCTGAGTTACTCAGTCTTTCATTCCTTGTGGCAGAGCCTTCTCACTGCACACTGGGTACCTGTGACTCAACAGAGCTCATGCCCATGTGCTGTGCTGTTTAAACCTCAGAAAACTCCTATGACATAGGTCTTGTTATTCCCAGGAAATTGTGGTGCAAAACACTATGAAATTTGGTAAATTGTAAAAGAATTTTCAAATGGTTAAATGCTAATCTATTTTGTTCCATATTTTACTTTGGATTTCAGAGGCAGATATAGTAATTTAACAATGTCTACAAAACATGAGAAAAATAATTCAACCAGTCCTTATTTCACCACATGGTATGCCAAGTGAGACATCATCAGTTTTAAGATATGCCATCATTCGACGTGCCACTGAGAACAGCAAAAATACTGTCAATTAAATTATGTCATTTAAATTTCGTTGATTGCTATCTCTATCTCAATTACAGATGTTTTAACTTAAAAAGTCATGTCTGAGAATACAGCGTTTATTCAACTTTTATTGCATGTGCTTATTATATGACACTTGCTAAAACTTAATTGTCTTAATATTAATTGTCTTAAAATAAGACGTAATAAAGTAAATGCAAACATATTTACACTACAATGTTTTCCCTTTAGCAACCATCAACAGAGCTAGAATTTGACCGTGTGGTGATTTATACCACTTGCCTTCGGGTGGTTCGGACAACCTTTGAGAGATGTGAACTGGTTAGAAAGATCTTCCAAAACCATCGAGTAAAATTTGAAGAGAAAAACATCGCTCTGAATGGTGACTATGGAAAAGAGTTAGATGAACGCTGCCGACGGGTTTCCGAAGCTCCCTCCCTCCCTGTCGTGTTCATCGATGGCCATTATCTTGGGGTAAGGAAAATCTTATTTTTATCAAACCCAGCCAGTATTGATAGAGATCTGTAAGCCAATGGCAAGGTCACTTGCAACATAATCACCAGGATACTGCTATTTTTCTTTCTTTTTTAAAAATATATTTTATTGATTTTTTACAGAGAGGAAGGGAGAGGGATAGAGAGTTAGAAACATCGATGAGAGAGAAACATCAATCAGCTGCCTCCTACACACCCCCTACTGGGGAGGTGCCCACAACCAAGGTACATGCCCCTGACTGGAATCGAACCTGGGACCCTTCAGTCTGCGGGCCAACGCTTTATCCACTGAGCCAAACCAGTTAGGGCAACACTTGCTATTTTTCAAGTTCAAACCAAAGGGAATCAAAACACACATGTCTGTCTCAAACATGTATGTGTTCAACAGTGTTCATCCCTACAGAAGCACGGTGAGATAAAATCAGCATTGAATTGCCTTTTTTAATACGATACATTTTTTAAATGTTTAGTAGACTTGAGTTTTGCGTTATGAAGCTCGACATGAGGTATTAAAAACTATTTTTTTTGGTAGAGGCAAGAAAAATGGATTATTTGTAAGATGTATATTTGTGAATTCTCTTATACCCCATTCATTACCCAGCACTCAGTTTCCTACCTAATGAACCTAAGATGACAATCCTGAAAGGAAATTAATAAGAAATAGGGCCTGGAGCCAGAATTTTATCTGCTTGTTTAAAATTATTCTTGATTTTGGTCATGCAGCAGCATGAGACACAAATTCAGGCTTACAACAAGCAGAGAGAACTCCCAGGGCAACAGGAAAGCATGCCTGCTTCATTTAATAACTCCCATTGATCTATGGGCACGCTTAATCTGTGAGAAGGCCAGGAGAGGGCTCTAGAGAGCACACTTTGGAAGACTGGGAGCAAAGAGAGGGGGAGGGGCCTGACTACAGGATCTCCCAGAGAACAAAGAGGGACTGTGGAAGGACAGACAAATACTTGGATTTAGGTTTTGTTTTGCATCTGGCCTTAACCTTCAACTTTCAGGGGAGTTTAGAGGAAAAAAAAACAGAGCAGAAAATACTTATGTTTTGTTCCAGGGAATCTCTTATTCTTGTCATATTCCTATAGGGAACCTGTGTTCTGATCTCCTGTCTGGAGACACAATTATTCGAGGCAGCCTGTCATCTTATGGAAAGATAAACGCAGGGAGCCATGACTCAATAGCTATGACATTATGCCACCTGACTTTCAGAGCTGGGGACGGACTGCATTCCCAAGCAGAGGAATTTTGATTTGAAGTATTGAACCTCATGTTTGCTATTTCAGTATAGACCCTTAGGTCTCAAAAGCTGTAACAATGGTGGTGATAATCATGATATATCACAACGATAATGCTAAGAATAATGCTAAACTGCGCTGCCAGCGTTACACGTGCCTTCTGGTCCAGTCCTCCCCACAGCCTTGGAAATCAACGCTCTGGCATACTGGTTACGAGGCCCCAGAATCAGCCAGCCTTGTTTCAAAGTCCTGCTCCGAGGCTTCCATGTCATTCTGGGCAATTTGTAAATCACTTTGTGCCTCGATTTCCTCAATTATCAAATGAGAATGATAATAGAACTACTCTCATTGGCTAATTGTGGAGATTTTGTTTTAAATATATATATATATATTTAGTTCCTGTGCCTGGAACAAAGTTATATTTTCAATAAATATTAACTGTTATTATTTCTGTTTTGCAAAAGAGAACATTAAGTCCTTTGCACCAAGTCACATACGTAGCTGGTAAATGGCAGGGCCAGACCCAAGGTTAGGTCTGTCCAACTCCTTAGAACCCTGCTTTTTGGTCCATGACCTCAAGGAGAGGATCTTTAACTGGTTGCTGATGTCTTAGCACCAACTACAGGGCTTGGCACAAGTCTCAAAAGCAGATGTTGAACGGATGTGTCCATGATGCTCTCTCATCTCCTCAAAATCTTTCCTTCTCTCCTGAAGACATTCTTCCATAAGGAAATAATCTGATAAACTCACCCAGGAGCAACTCACTGACAAGGGCTGTGGGCATTTGCCTTTTAACCCAGGGAAAACTCTTCTGACAATGTAAGATATTTCTCATTGTGGAACTTAAGTTTCTGTGGAACTGCACAATGAAACTTAGTGGGCGACCGCCTGCTTTCACCGGTACAAGGTCGGCTATGCTTGTTGCCCTGCTCTGGCCCATGTTTCTTCTCTTCCTGCCTCTGAGACAATCTAACAGGCTGGGCACCTTTTCTGCTTTTCTCTTGTAGTTTGGGGAGTAGAAAGAGAGTGCCACACAGGAGGTGGGGTGCTTTTGCTCGGCCATCACGTTATTTTCACACTTAGAAGCCTAGAGGAGGAAGGATCTCACAGGTGCTACCTGGTTGCTTCTGAAATTTGAAGCTTAAGGCTCCAAACTTGGAGAGAGGCCAGAGACAGCGATTTTTTTCCCCTCACCAAAGGAGAATTATTTCTAAATCCATAATTCAACATGGAGGTAGACACTCGAGAATAACTTATATAACAAACCCCCTCCTTCCACAAGAGCCTCTTTACTTGAGTCACAGTGCACAGTTGTCAACGGAAGACACTGCTGGCATTTCGGAGCCTTTTTGCTGCATCTGAGATGGAGGGATGCCCTCTGCTGGGTGTTGGCATGTGGAGAAGCATAATTTTTTAGGGAGAAAAAGAAGCCGATGTTGGTAATTTCCTTCTAACTGTGATGTTGTAAACAGTCACATGAAGCCATTTGGTTTCGTTTAAATTTAGATGAGTGATAAAAATTAAGATGTGTGAATCATCTGCATAATACAACTTCCTGTAAGGAGGGAGAGAGAGAAATAGAGGGACAGAAGGAGCCAGGGAATGAGTTAGACTGAGACAGAGGCACCTGAGGCAGACTGTGTGACAATGAGATGGGTAGCGGAGAGAATGAAAACATTTTGCAGCTCCCTTTTTTCCTATCATCATAGCCAGCCAACCCAAGTGGGTGGCGCCAAAGGAAGTCAGTTACCTTCATGGAAGAGAAGACGACAGAGTTCAATGGGCAAGAACAGGAGAATTGATAAGGATGCTGAGTTCTTTTCTCCTGAGGACTCTCTTTCCCAGCCAAACTAAAAACTAAAGGTAAAAGCAATGCAATCATCAAGGGAAAGAAATTACTTTAGAAAACAAATTTATACTGCCCTCGGCTGCTCCATTGCTTGGGAGTGTGGTCTGGGGGGGTAGGACGTAGTGGGTGGGAGCAAGTTCAACTTGGAACTTACTTAGGGCAGTTGTCCTCTTCTTTTGGCACCAGAAAATCTTCTTTACACAAGATTATGTTCCAATAGTTTAGAAAGAAATTACCTTAAAAATTGCAGTAAGAAATAGGTTAGTTTTTTAATCTGGACCAACCATAAAACTCTACAGTGGAAATCCACAAAACACACTGGAACTGAGCTATAAAACAAATAGAATGAACCTACGTGGGGAATTTGGTAAGAGAGAGAAGAATAGAAGGCCTGGTGATTTAAGTAGGTCTTTAAACTAGCTGATATTGAGGTGTGACTGTTTGATAATTCTATGCCTGGAATTGAAGTACTATTTATTCCATTAAGAATGCAGGAATCCTTACTAACTATAGCTAGTTTATAGACTTACAGACACTTAATATGTTTCTAGGGACCACTTGCAAACCTTCTCTCAGGCCTGTTTACTCAACTCAGGGAATCATCCAGGCTCTGCTTGGATTCCCCCTTCCTACAGAGCTTGGTAAAGCCGTCATGACTGTAAGTTTAAGAAACCATAGATCTTACCTCGTGTATTTCCTGCCACTCAGACATCATAGTTCATTGCTACCTAAAGTCCAAATTCATGGAAACAATCCTCTAAACATCATTATTTATTGAAATGAATCATCAGTTAGTCTACCTCCAGGCAGTATCTATAATAATAAAAGCATAATATGCTAATTAGACCGGACAGCTGTCCTTCCAGACTAAGCCGCAGTTACAGGAGCCAAGGCAGAGGTGGTTAGAGGCAATCAGGCAGGTAGGTGAGCAGTTAGGGGCGATTAGGCAGGCAGGTGAGTGGCTAGGGGCAATCAGGCAGGCAGGCAGGCAGAGTCGTTAAGGATGATCAGGCAGGCAGGCAAGCAGTTAGGAGCCAGTGGTCCCAGATTGCAAGAGGGATGTCTGACTGCCAGTGGGGTCCTGGATTGTGAGAGAGTGCAGGCCAGGCTGTCTCTTCCTTCCTCTCCCCCCCGACCCCCCGCCAAAGAATTTTGTGTACCGGGCCTCTAGTAACAAAATAAAGTGAAATTGGCTGGATGTCTGTAGCAGTTATGAATTACACTATTTTTGGAATAAGAGTGATCTTTTCCCACAAAATATTCCTAAACAAACAACAGCGAACCCCAAAGCATGAAAAACCAGGGGTTTACCTCCCTCCCCCTACACACACACATTAAAAAAACAGTACAGGAAGATGCTCCAGAGAGGGTTAAAGTTGCATGGCATCGCCCAGGACCACTTTCTCGTTGACAGCTCTGCCATTGTTAGCACATGCCTTCCATCTCCAAGGTCTCCTGAGTTCAGGGTAGTGGCTGAGACTTTTGGCCTCATGCCTGCATTCCTGGCAGGAAGGGAATGAGAAGGAAAAGTGCTAAAGGAGCTCCCTTTTAAAGAACTCTTTCAGCAATCCCACTCAACTGCCACTTGCTTCGTATTGTTCACTTTTAGTTGCAAAGGAGGCTGGGAATTGTGGTCTTGATATGTTGAAAAAAGTCAGGTTTTTCTTAGATGAGAAGAGGGATCATGGCTATTGGGAAGGCAGTCAGTCAGTTTTGATATTTTAGCATTTAATTATGGAATCAATGAATTTAGATTTGTATATTCCTTTTCCTTTGGAACTCATCTTCATCCCTTTTTGATCATTTCCTGATCATTAGCAATTTCATCAGAGGTCTGGATGGGAGAAGGATCCAATGAACGTTAAAATCGACCCCTATTGTCTTGCATTTTGTTTGTAATAGACAAGGTAAGTGATTAATCTTCAAGCCTCCTTGTTCAAAGTCATCAAGTATTTTTCCCTGGTCTGTTCACTCCACTTCCAACAGTGCAGGGATAGAGAAGTTTGTGACTTAAGCCTTAAGTCAGGCACTTGGAATTGAAAGTAAGCAATGGCTTTCTTGAATGATTGCTTTTTTGTCTTTTTCCTGAATAACTGAGGAGAGTTTTTAATATCAACCACAATGACAATGACAGTAAAAACTAACTTGAATGATAATGCTACTATCATCTCTCCCACTGCAAATTTTGTACCTGAAGAAAAGCAAGGCTGAGTGATGTTAAGAAGTGTTTACATACCTTCAGGTCACAAGTGATCCTTAAAATTTAGTTGTGTCTGCTTTTAGAGTATTCAAAATCGAGGCCACACAGTTCCTTAACCCTCATCTCTAATATCTTTCCATTTCATTTTTTAGCAGCATTTACACATCTTGAGTTACTTCATCATTTGAAACCACTCCCCATTCAAAATCTTCAACTTAGAAATGTCCTGCCCTGGCCATAATTTTCTATCCTTTAATCTCGCTCCTTTGTCTCTCTATTAAAGTTACTGTATCATCATCAGTATTGTTTATCCCATCCCCCTTTCCATTTCTCTCAGCTGAGAGTCACAATTTTGGTTTCACTTGCTTCCCTACCATCTTGTACTCAGGAATATAATACCTAGTCTGTCATCACTTGCTGGATAAGCTCTCTTGACTTTCCAAGGTTATAAGTTCTCAGTCCTTTGCAACCCTCTCTTTCTGTTTCCTCCTCTTTTACTACAAGGGCATTATTGGAGAAAAATCACAAAATCATAGCAAAGACGTCTACACCAGAGTTGTAATATCAAGGCCCATTATCTATTATTCCAATTAATGTTGTCTTGGTTTTCGATTGTGAGCCACATAACCAGTGCTCTTTATGTTTTCCAATTTCCCAAACAAGAATCCCATTGTCATCTCCGTCTCCCTCTTTTTCACATTTATTATTATCTTTATTTTTTCCAGCCTTCAAATCTATTTACAGTTCCTATCTTGTAGGGTATTTTAAATTTTTGCAGATATTTTATCTCAACATTAAAAATACCATTGGATGATTCTTCATTATTAGTTTCTTATTCCAAATCTCTGGTTTTGATTAATGACCCCCAATTCTCCTTGTCACTCAGACTCAAAAACTCACTTTTCTTGGACTCCATCATTCTCTTCCTCATATGCGGTCAATTGCCAAGATTTACATTGTATCCTCTGGAGTCCCCCATCTTAGGGGCTCCTCCCGGAAGGTGGAGGAGCAGAGCAAAGTAGAAGCAGGCGTCTGGAAGCAAGAGTAAGTTCTTTGTCTAACTGGTATGTATGTTGGACAAGTTATTTAATCTCTCCAAGATGAGCATAATAAAATGCCTATGCCTGGGTATTTTAGAAATTAAATGAGATCAAGAATAAATACAGTTCCTGGAACATGGTACACACTAAGTACACCTTTGCTAATATTATTAAGGCAAGAGCTTTAGAGAAAACTTACATATAAGGTCTATAGGTGGAAAGAGATGGAGCGAAAAAAAAAAAAAAACAACAACCAGCATTAGGAGAGTGCTGGATCAATGAGTCATTCATGAGAGGAGGAAGGTGTAGGCTATTATTATGAGACTGTGCTCAGACATCAATGTCCAAGTGATCTAATCCATGGGGACAGGATGCTTCACAGCATCTGAGCTTCTGGACAGAGGTCTTGTTCTTAATAGAAAGCAGGTATCAAGGTCAAATAGCATTAAGTTTCATGTGAGCTGATATGTGGGATGTTAGAGATACTCCATCTCCATTCATGACACTTTTCCATGAATAGTAAATATAATTATTTAAATAGTGTTATATTTGTTTGTTTTAATACCAGATAAGTTATTATTTTAATTAAAAATGCTATTTAAAACGTATTAATGAAAGTCTATAACATCAGAGGTTTAAAAATTAACAATATATTTCTTTTCTCTTAAAATGAAACAGAACTTATGCACAAGAAACTCTATACCTTGTCCACTTTTTCCTTATAAGATAAACTTTGATTTCTCTCTCCTTTTAGTAGTAAATTCACTTTTACTTTATTCAACTCAGAAAGCATTTCACTATGGCAGTAGTTGACATCTGATTTGCTACTTATTATTAGAACAAAGCTAATAAATTTAACATGTGTGCCCAAGTCGGGGAATTAGGGTGAGAGAGTTAATTTCTTACACTCTTTAGTTAACATCTCCCCTTAGTCTCAGATTAAGACTAAGTTGAGAGACAAGTGGGACAACCCTGGAGATGAGATTGCAGAAGACTTCCTTTATTAGGTTTTGTAAAGACAAATGTAGATAGATGCACATAGACGTTTCACACAGAAGCATAGACTATTGGATTTGAAAGGAAACTTCGTGGCCATCTTATCTAACGTTCCTCTCAGCACAAGAATCCTTTCTACCACATTCCTGGGCAAAGATGAGCAATCTTTGAACACAGCTAGTGACAATATCCTCACTACTGTTCAAGCCAATCTATTTTATGGTTCTACCCCTTTGAATAGTAGGAAGTTCTTTTTAGGTTGAGCACAAGCCTGCCTCTGACTTTCTTTACCTGTTGATCTTAGTACTTCTACCTAGAGCAATGCAAATTAAAACCAGTTCCTCATACTCATAACTAAAACTTCATATACAAAATGATGGCATGTTTTCTCCATGATTCTCTTGATTTGTACTCTTATCACAAGGTTTTCTGAACTTCCACATCCTAATTACACTCCTTAGGACACACTCCAGCCTTTAAGTGCAGCACCCAAAGCTAGAGCCACCCTTCTGGATGATTATCTCCCTGGACAGGGTCTCTATCCCTCTAATAATGGACCTTAGATTTCCTCTACGCATCATTACCATACAATTGGTCATACTGAGTCTGAGGCCATGAACACTGTGGTCTGCTTGTGGGTTGGCTAGAGCTGGGTGGTCCGGGATGGCCTTATATAGCTGGAAAGGACTCCTCAGATTTCCTTCACCTGGCTTCTCAGGGAGATTATCTGGGATGTGTTAAATCGCGGCAAAGGAGTTTCTAGGAGTGAAAGAGGGTGAGCCCAACGCTCAAGCACTTTTCAAGTTTCTGCTTGTGTCATGTTTGTTTTTGTCCCATGGACTAGAGGAGGTCACATGGTCAGATCCAAATACAAGGTGGAGAGAACAGGCTCCAGCCTTGATGGGAGGACCACCAACGCCATGGGGTAGAGAGTGTCCATACAATGAGACATGGACAGGTTAGGGGCAATTACCACACAGTCTTCAAAATGCAGCACATTGACATCATCTGATCATGGCTTTTTGCCTGAGACAGGTGTGCTCACTGACATTTTCATATTTTCACGGAGGACTGGATGCTTTTACTAAAGTCAGTCCAGATAATTATGTTTTAACATTCCGTGCCCATGAAATTTGTTTGTGGAACAGTTCGGCATTCAAGGAACAGCTTTCTGGAACTAATCAAAGTGCCAAATCTCCCTGAAATTTCCAGAGTCACACACCATTACCTTGTTCCTTCAGTAATACTGTAGCATCACTAGTCACACCTTGTGACATTTGTGGTCCATTGACCGAACCATTGCCTTCAGCTTTATAGATATGTTTGGCTATCACCTTATTCTCACAGAAGAAATGAAGCAGCAATAGTTTCTTCATCTCATATTTCAGGTGCTGGAGTTAATTCCATGACATGAAAAACCCTAGAGCAGCGGTTCTCAACCTGTGGGTCGCGATCCCTTTGGCGGTCGAACGACCCTTTCACAGGGGTCGCCTAAGACCATCCTGCATATCAGATATTTACATTGCGATTCATAATAGTAGCAACATTACAGTTATGAAGTAGCAACAAAAATAATTTTATGATTGGGTCACAACATGAGGAACTGTATTTAAAGGGCCAGAAGGTTGAGAATCACTGCCCTTGAGTATTAAGTACCTCAAAACCTGTTTATGCACAATTCAACTTTCACTCCAAAAGCTCAGAGTCTGTTAAAGAGAGGGAACTTTTGAGGCATGCAGACATTACATTTTTCTAAATTGTAGGCCCAAGGAACAACTTCACCCACATAGGCTTTTCTCAATATATATCCGGAACCTGGCTTCATCCTTTCACAAATGTAAATCTGCTATCCCATTTGCCCAAGGCTTGGTACCACTAGTTTGTCTGCTGTATTTCTCTGTATGGCAGGATACCTTAAAGTGTCTGGGAGGTCCATTGTTTACTGATTTGCATACTATATCAAAAACTGAGTCTTAAATTTTGTGCTTTGGACCTGGGCATGTACAGTATAAATCAGTTGTGTCTATTTGTAACTTGGCCACAGTTAAAAGAAGCTATAGAGCCCTAACTGGTTTGGTTCAGTGGATAGAGCGTCGGCCTGTGGACTGAGGGGTCCCAGGTTCAATTCCTGTCAAGGGCATGTACCTTGGTTGCGGGCACATACCCAGTGGGGGGTGTGCAGGAGGCAGCTGATTGATGTTTCTCTCATTAATGTTTCTAATTCTCTATCCCTCTCCCTTCCTCTCTGTAAAAAATGAATAATAAAAAAAGAGGCTCTAGAACATGCCACTTAATAAAGGGCTCCAGGAGCCAATTTGCCTATATTTCAATTTAGATGTTAATTGCTAACTATTCTCAATCTGATTGAGAAGAAAATGTACTTGCACAAAATCAGTGTTTTCTTATTAGGTTTTAAAGACATAATATAAGTAAGCATTTGAGATCTTTTTTTTTAAACCTAGAAAATGCATAAAAATAAATTGAATTACAATGCTATGAATAGTGAAAATTAATAGAAATTTTAATAAGCATACCCATTTCTAATTGAACTTGAAGTCAGTATCTCAGTTAAAGAAACCAGGGGGGCGAGGGCATGGGTGGGGGCAGCCATGGGGGAATAAGGACACATATGTATTACCTCATCAATAAAGAAAAGAAAGAAAATAGAATATGGGCAGTGAGCCACCTTTATACCAAACTGTTAAGATGAATACATTTAAAAGAAAAAACTGGGAAACAGTTGCTGACTGCACAGAAGAGGAAATTTCACTACTGATTCTTACAGTTTTTTTGTTACGAAAGCAATGATTTTGCCAAGTTTCATAGTTCAGGAATCAGAACTTTCTACTGTTCCAAAAAATAAACATAAATAATAATTAGTTTAAAAAAGGGGGTGGGGGAGAAAGCTTTGGTTTGTAATGAACTCTATTTCTGTTCTTGTGAGTATACAGGTTTAGTATCCTTTCCACCGCCAGAGGGCGCTCACAATATAAGAAAATACATTAAATAGGAGAATAAAGGAAAATGGATGAACTCATTTATGATATACTTTAGCGCTCAATTTAAGTTAAATGTCTTAAATAGATTATAAACAAAATTTCCAATATATATTTCCTTTTAGGAAAATAAAAAAAGATCAGGGGAATGATTTTAAATGGACTGTTCAAGAACCTTAAACAAATACAATAAATATTTTATTATGTGGAGGCTTAATCCTGAATAAAATGCATGTACCATTTATATTTTGACTGGGGGAAAATATAAAAGGAAAGTGCGTATATATTCTCTGAGAGTTTCTGGCCCATAGGACCTATTTTTCTATAAACATCTAGTTTGTTACCATGATATTATATATAATTACAACTGAGCAAACATCTCACAGGGGGATTTGACAAAGTAAATAGCTCAGGAGCCAAGTGGCAGCTGCCTTCTGCCAGGTGGAATTATGATACATTATGTTGTGGTTTTGTTTTGTTTTTAATCACTCCTTGGACTCCCATTTTGGTTAAGCTCATCCCAAGATGCCCGTCTCTGCAAAAACAAAAAATTAAGCTAAAGACCTGACCATATGTTTTTGTCCTGATGGTGTTTATTCTCTGGATTATATTCAGAGAATGAATAGAATGAATACAATGAAACAAACCACTTATCCAGCAACA
>NW_006300210.1:818619-854186 GCF_000327345.1 Myotis davidii | reverse complement strand
CTCCTCTTCTTTGGGTGTAACAGAGGTCAGTCTTGCAGGAAATTAATAACATTCAGTCCCCAGGAGCCAGTGCTCAGCTTTTTTGTGTGAATTTCAGAGCCTCTCTAAGACTCATGTGGTTCATTTGAGGGACTGAGGAGGCTGAATCAGAACTAGTGCTTTTCAAATAGTTCTCTGTGGTCCCCTAGAGGTTCCTTCGACCTTTCCTTTGGGGGCACCTGGTGGGTAGTGTGAACAGGAGGGATGTCAGTCAATCTATTTTCCAAATGCCAAGCAACACTGCCGATCTACACACTTCCTTGTATTCCACATATGGTTTCCTTTGAATGACCTGAATTAAACCAAAAAGTTCAGTTAAAAGACTTGGGAAACACAGAAATAAATAAAAGTTCTTTTCAGCTATTTTATGTCATTTGAATGTCTTTGGAACTTGGGCCATATTGCTAAAATACAGTGTGGATGGTGATCTGCAGTCAGAAGGCACAGGACTGTACGTGTGTCTTTGCACAGCCTCCAGACCGTTGTAAAAATAGTCACTTTGGAGGGCCCAGAAGGAACAAACATGGAGCACCCTCTGTGTTCAAAGTATCAGAAAATAGTCTAGGAACGCAAAGATTTCAAATCTCTAGAATCCGAATCTAGGCTCAAAATTCAAAAGGTGTGGGGTGAGGAGGTGGGGTGAGTATGGATACGAAGTATATCACTCTGAACTACTTGCGCTATGTACTAAGTTGATGGGAAACCAAAGTTTATTTAGAAGGAAGAGTCATTTCAATCAGGGCCAGGGCAGAAGGTCCTACAAAGGAGGCAGCCTGTGAGCTGTGCTGTGTGAAATGAGTTAGACTCCGTTCAGAAGTGGAGGGAATGAGCCCTTAATTCCATGCCACATGTGTCCCCAGCAGAAGAGATTTCTGGAGAGAAATCTGGCGCTGCGCCCAACTGGTGGACATCTCCGAGTCTTTCTCATGAGGTGCGGTTCAGTTCAGTTCTGAGAAAGAGTCAGCTGATGAAATGCAGGGTAAAGAACTCTAGGGAATAACTGAGTTTCTTTCTATAAGAAGGACGGGCCAACTTAGATCTCTTTGAAACGTTAGCACCAAAGGAAAAAGTTATGAGCCTGGCCTGACATTCAGCTTCGCTCCCAGCCGATTGTGTCTGCGTCCCTGCTGCCTGTCTTTCATCGTGGCTGCCAAATGAAAGGCCCCAAAGGACCTTCGGGTCCTCTGAGGGTCCCAGGGTCCGAGAGTTCTCCTTGTTCTTCCCATTGGGGTCCTCAGGTGTCACATTTTTGGAGTATGCTGTGCTTTGGAGCTTGAAATGACTTGAACTTGAGCTTGAGTCCTTTGTTTTCCCCTTGAGTGAGTCAAGAGAGTTCAAACGCGTGGCAGAGGGTAGGAGAAGGGGGTTTGAAGGACGTGGGTGTTGGAAAGTGCTATCCTAGCCGTGGGAATGCTTGCGGAGAATCCTGGTTCCGCTCTGCCTACTGTGTTTTGTCTCTGGAGTAAAAAGGGCAAGATCGACATTTGCAGATTTTTTTTTTTTTCGTTTTCAGATTTGTATAAGTCAAAATGAGAAATCAATTTCATGCTGTCACTGGCTGAGAGCACTGATGCAGAATGACACCAAATCTCAGTTTTTTTCTCAAGCAGTGGATACAATAAAAATAACAACATGATTTTTCCTAAAGACTGCTAACTCCAGTCCACTCATTCACTTTGATAGTGCAGAACTCAGGTTAAACAGAGATTATTCACAATAAAATATTCTTTCAAGGTCACTTGTGTCCCATGTTCAAAATCATATACTATAAACAGTCTTACAATTCATAGTATAATAAATTATTAGGAAATTGGAATTGAAAATAAAATTGAATAATCAGCTATATTTTTATTTTTTTAGGAAAAGGTGCATTTTCCTGAATGTCTCCTCATCATTCACTACTTTAATATTTTTTAAAAGATTTTTAAAAATTGATGTTAGCATGAGGAATAGAGGGGGGAGGAGAGAGAGAGGGAGGAGAGAGAAAGGGAGAGAGAGAGAGAGAGCGAGAGAGAGAGAGAGAGAGAGGGAGAGAGAGAGAGAAACAGATGCAGAGAAAGAAACATCTATCAGTTAGTTGCCTCCCGTTTTGCCATCCCTTTTACCAGGATCAAACACCTGAGCGTGTGCCCTGACCTGAAATCAAACCCGCCATGGGCCAATGCCCTAACCAATTGAGCCAAACCAACCAGACACTACTAGTTTAATATTTTTGAAATGCCCAATTAATAAATGAATGGGAATCTATTATGCACTGTGTCCTTTTGGAGGATTTAACAGCAATATAAGCTATGAAGTTTGCATGCCAGGAACTTGCAGTAAGACTGAAAGGACAAGAGTATATATGGAGTCCTGTGTGCCATATAGTTTTTTTCCCAGATTGTTAGTACTATAGAATATCAGCTGAGAAAAAGATCAATGAAAACTGGAGTTATCCTAAAAGACTTCTTGAGCTCATAGAGTTTCATTATTTCATAATCCTTTCCACCACCAGAGAGCTCTCACAATATAACAAAGTATATTAAATAAGAGAAGGGCCACTCATGAGTTCTAGAATATAAGTTCTCACACTGCCTATTGATCCAGACAAGTCAGAAGCCCAGATACAAAGTAAAGGGATAGACCCCACCTCTTGATCAGTGACGTGACATATGTCTACAGGGAGAGGAGGAAGTGAGGTGGCCATCATTGGAGATCATCTATCAAATGTACATAGAAACTGTGGGAAATGAAACTGGAAAGGTTGCTGGAGCCAGTTAATGGGATAATTCATGGGCTGTGCTCTGATATATGGAGCTGATTGGTTTTTTTTCATGGGCTTCTAGAGCCAGACTAAACTGATTTTAGAGTGTCCATAATGATAAAATTGTTTTTAATGGTTTTATACATTTTTTGACATGTACCACACTTTTTTCCTTCTTTTCCCTATTCTTGACTATTTAGGCCCACTGTTTTAGAAAGTACTGCAATAAGCATCTTTGTGGATATAATTTTTATATTGTTAGACTATCTTCTTAGAGAAGTTTCCCAATATGAGATAATGGAGGCCAAGGTCACAAACATTTTCACTTTTTTGGAAACATTATTGTCCTTATTGAGAATATGTGCTCGACAGAAGGGTCTTCTCACCACCACTCGCCTCTGAATGAGCAAGCGTAGGTCATGTATTTGCAAATATTTTCCTCAGGCAGGCAACTCCCTTGATGGTGGAGTTCATGGAACATCCAGTCCTGTCTGCCCTTCTTTTTGCAACATATCCATTAAGTACCTGACATGTGGATATTATCCTGTTCAAGTGTTTATCATTAAGTCAAATTTTCCTCAACTCTTACATTTCTTTCTCTTTTCAGAGGAAATATAGTTGTGGAGGATAGAAGAGTTAGACTCAGGGGCTTATGTCACCATCATACTCAGAAAACCATATGGCTATTTCCTAAGAAAATTCTAGTATGTAACCATAGGCATGGCATTAAAACTGAGCAAATGCCCTTCTTCAGAGAGCTAAATAATTTAACACAGTTGATAATTAATAGCCAGGAAAAAGAGGAGTACTAGAAATCAAGCCTGGAGTAATCATTTTGTTGGAATGTCAATATCTTTTGCACACCAAAGTTACTCTTCAGATTACTTAGAACGCAGATGACTAACTTATTGTGATTTTGTAGTTTATATATTATAATGTAAGATGTATTATGCTGCCTACTATGTTTTTCTTTGAAGATCGAAAACATTTGAAGGTCACAAACATCTTATTATTCAGATACATAATTTTCATTCTTTCCTCTTGTCATAATTTCCTTACTTATAACCCTAATATTAGTGTGGGAAAAAGTTGAAAATCATATTTGTTCACATTAAATTCCATACATTCACTGTGGATCATGCTATATGGTCTTAGTAATCTCGAAATCCTTGCTTTTGTTTTCATATTGGGATCCAGAGCCCATAATGTGTAGTAGCTTGATTCAGGCTAATAACATGCTGAGAAAATGACTTTGCATCATTCATGTCAGTACATTCAGAATAATAAAGTGAGGTGATTGTGGGTGAAGTAAAGTTCACTCATTTTATTATAATTACTTACATATAAAATATAATTGACATGGGTTTCTTAAAAAGGATTTAAAAATCTTTTTATCAAGCTGTTACAATATTTGTTGTTTTTGGTATATCTATTTCTTTAATTTCTTTATTATTTCCCAATTTGGGGAGAAAATAGTAAAAATGTAGTTTTTAAAAAATATATTTTTATTGTTGATAGTATTACAGATATTTCCCATGTAAAAATGTGGTTTTTTTAAAAAGGTCTTTTCCTTCCCCCTCTTTTCCCATCTTAGCAAACTTCACACACAATACATTTCAGCATTGAAAATACAAATGCAATTCTAATCAATGGTAGGATTTCCTCCCTTCCTCCCTTCCTCCCTTTCTCCCTCCCTCCCTTCTTCTCTCCTTTCCTCCCTTGTCTTTCCTTTCTTTCTTCCAACTGGAGTATGTTTTATCTTCCACAGGCAAAACATGCGGGAAATTAAAAGAACAGCTGAAAATGTGCTCCAGCCAGATTGGAGCAATTCACTTCAGTGACATCTCAGAAACACTCCCTTTATCTTCTTTGTTATCTGTCTCCTTCTTGCTTCTCCTGAACTCTGGGTTATTTATTTCTTGGTGCATCTCTGAGCTAAAAAGCCTATTGTATCAACTTCTCAGCAATAAGCTCTGCTTTTCAATTACTTACTTTCAACTGGGAAACATCATTAGGTTCCAAGGAGGTATCAGCAAGTTCGCTGGAGGCTGTGTGTACTTTGAAGAGTGGAGCAGACACGTTGTCTCCTTGTTTCTTTCATAAATAATCAAGCGTGGAAGAAATCAAGTAGAGCTCTGTGAGCATAAGGCTCCATTTGCTAATGCTGACCGTGAATGGCCCTGGAAGGAGCTTTCTGCTTTGGGAAAGGAGGGTGAAACGCTTGATAGGGCCATCCATAGCCGCCATCGCAATAGTAGGTCAGCGGAGTTCACCAGATCCAGGGAATAATTGGCCAAAGATGATTCTTGAAATAGGCAGTATTATTCTTAGAGATTAGCAACAACTGTTGATCAATTTGGATAATGTCAGGAAGGATGAGAGGGCAAGATAAGGGCTGAAGTCATGCCCAGGCAACTATGGGAGAATCAGCTTAGGTCACAAAGACAGAGTACAAAAGTGAAAAATCCCCAGTGCTTCGGTGTCTCTTCTGAAGGTAATATGAGTGGTTGAGAAACAGGAA
Source organism: Myotis davidii (assembly GCF_000327345.1). Classification (NCBI taxonomy): domain Eukaryota; kingdom Metazoa; phylum Chordata; class Mammalia; order Chiroptera; family Vespertilionidae; genus Myotis; species Myotis davidii. Next base: position 848,883 of record NW_006300210.1, on the reverse strand, counting down.
GAAATGAAGAGAGAGATTCCTATCAACACTACCAAGGGTACTAGATAATTATAGTACCATTGACGTTCTTATGTGGATTGGTAGAAATGGCCAAAAAGAATGAAGAACCACCCCTGCACCTTGCTCTGCTCCAGATCCTATGATAGTGGGGACACGTTGTGCAAGTTAAAATCTCATTGAGTATGTGCTGATATTCAGTTTATTCCACCATTTTTTAGTATTTCCTATGTACACAGTCTTCTCTCATAAACTAGTAGAAAAAACAAACTTTAATAGTCACCATAATGAGGATATAATCACAAAGTGAGAGAGACATTCTGAAGGAACAGAATAAGGTCTTTGAGAACAAGTAATAGGGTAGTTTCACTCAAAGGGGTAGGGTTAGAGAAGACTTTCCTGAGGAAGCGAGAGGAGATGAACTATTGAGGTGAATAGAAGTTGAAGAGAAAGCTGATTAAATCTGAGTTTTGACAAGTTTATTGTTAGCTTATCCTTATATATTATTCTGAAATAATTTGCAATCTAGATATGTTTTATTCTTTAACTATTTTTTTGGAAAGAGTAAGGATTTTTAAAATATTAATATACAATACACAGCATTTCCAGGGAAACTACTTTATATGATAACATAATGATGAATACATGTCATACATTTGTCCAAACTCATAGAATGTGCAAACACCCTCATGTAAACTATGGACTTTGGGTGATAATGAAGTGTCATGTAAGTTCAAATTGTAACAAACATCACTCTGGTGGGGGATGTTGATAATGGGGAAGGCTATACATGTGTAGGGGTCGAGGTATATTGGAATTCTCTGTGCCTTCCTCAAATTTGCTGTGAACATAAAAATGCTCTAGGAAAATAGTACTTGATAAAAACATATATAATACCACTACAATCATGTTAATTTTTCATATTGTCTCCCATATATATATATATATATATATATATCTACACACATATATTTATATATATGGTGACATTCACAATAAATGGATCATTTTTTTACTCTATTTGTTAAGCCTAATATATTAGCAAAAACATTTCTTATTTTTTCCATATATTTAAAATGAAACTTTGAGAATTATTTTATTATACACCATCATGATGACACAGTGGAATTGTTAAAACATTTCCCTCATGTTGGAAATTAATATTTCTCGTTTTGTGGTTTGTTTTATGATAATGTTGGATAGAGATTTTTGTTCATGTTGAATTATGTTTTAGGACAAAACCCCAGAGATGGGAGTATGGAGCTCTGGTCATATTGTAGCAATATACATCAATAAATTTTAGTTTTCTTGCTGTGGATACTTTACAATATGCTTTTTATTATAAAGACTTTTTTAAAAGTTTATTTATACAGTGTATTTTGTTTTCATATGTAGAAATGATCCATTTAAAAATATTTCTGGTAGCAGTAATTTTTTTTGGAAGGGATGAAGCAGTATATATTATTTTTCTAATTTGTTTTAACTCTCCTGGAAATAGTTGCACAATTATATAACCACCACCAGGAGTCACTACTTTACCACATCTTGGCTGTAAGGAGCTCATCCTTGGCAAGCCTACGCACACAGCTGAATTGGGTGGTGTTGAGGAAAGCGACATATGGTGCAAATCTTACTAAAATGCCAATACAACAACAAAACACAAAGTATATGTGTGCCACACTTTAGGCCAATATAATGAATGATAAGTTACAGAATGATATTTTAATTTTTTCATGATTCTTTCCTTCTAAGGTGATGTACAGAGTAAGCAGTTTTATTTTTATAGAATTGGAGGGCCCATTCAGCCAGCTCAGGACAAAGTCTCATGGAGTCTGAAGTCTTAGAAGTTGTTTAAAGCAAAACTATGGTTTATTTACTCAGGAATGATGTCAGGCAAAACCAGGCATTACCTACTACCGTTTAATCGTACTGGGGAATACCTCAGATACAAATAACTGAAGCATTCAGATTTCTTCATTATGCCACTACTATATCATAAGCTGCATTTAATAAAGAGTAGATCATTTTTAAGAATGCTGTTGTTTCTCTAGAAACATGGAGAGAAATATATGTATTTTTTCAAGTATGTTTTTAAAGATGAAATTTAGGATCAAACTGTATTCATCAGAGGCAAATTTACTATGGAAGTGAAGTGGATTTGATTTATAAATCCTGCTTTATATGCAATGTCACAGAAACCGATCTCTAACATAAATAGAGTTACTGTCATCTGTCCTCATGACTTGTGGTTTGCTCTGCTGTGGCTAATACTGTCTGATTAAAGTACACATGATGGCCGGGCAGAAATAGCTTTGGTTACAAAATGACCGCGAACAAAGAAAAGACATAAATTTCCTATACCCAGTGCTATTTTATGATGCTGATAAGTCATCTTTCACTTGGACTTGAAGTGACTTGGAGACTAAATCATTTTAGATTTTATAGCTTGCACTTACTGATATGTGGGCCCTTTCGTTCACACAATGAAGACATCTTGATTAATAATCTATGTATTTGGGAGCTATATTTGTAATTCTAGTAAAATAACAGATTTGCCCGTGACTAATTTTATTTTTGCTTTAAAATTGTCAAATATCAATTTTGTTGTGAATTTATATAGCACAAACAGAAGTCCTACAAGTTTGGATTTATTGTGGAGAGCTGTCATCCTCAATTATAGTGTTTTGAAGATAACGCTGTAATTTCCCCCCCAAAATTGCAATGATATATATATAAAAGATGGTAAAATAACATACTGACTTATAAAGATATAAATTCTAGTAAGTACTGAACATTTTATAAGTTAATATTTTATATTAATAAAATAGACATAATAAAATATATTATCCCTTCCCCTCTCCAAGAATTATCTACTATTTTCTTATAAGCTTGCATCTGAAAATCTTTTGTTGATCAGTCTAGCGTACTTTTCTGAAACAATAAAAAATGTGTACACATAATTTAAAAAAAATAGGACGTTCCTCCTGGCACTGTCCTACTCACTGAAAAGCCAATGTCCTCAGGAGATGAATCACGGCAGCCCTGTAACTTTGAGAAAATCCCAAGCTCCCTTTCTTTGGAGGCTGAAAAGGCCAGGACAAAGGGAGATGACACATGAGCACCGGGCTTTGTTCTCATTCCATTTTTAGAGACTCAAGTTTATTCATCCTCCCTGGACTTGCCTACACAATTATTCCTTAATTTGCTTCTTCAAATTGGAGACAGTTCTAATAGGGGGAGTCCTTGGAGGAATGGAAAGAAGAGTCTTGAAATTTCTACAATAAATTTCACTGGACAGGGTTTTGTTGCCACGTTGTTTTTCTTCTTTTCCTAAATATTGTAGCCAAAAATAAATAAATAAATAAAAAACCAACCACAAAAATGAAAGAACCTTTCATTTGGGCAGTACATAAGAGTTTGTGCTGGCCTCCAACTCATTCTAGCTAATGTCATCCTCATATTAACTGAGATATCTCGTGCTTACTCAAAACTTTACAAATCACTCTCTCTCTCTCTCTCTCTCTCTGTCTCTATCATCTTTATCCATCTCCATCTCTATCTTCCTCTCTATCTCTGTCTCTATCTCCATATCTATATACATTTATCTATCTAACTAGAAGCCCATTGCACAAAGATTCACGCAATAGGCCTTCCTTTCCCTGGCTGCTGGCACTGATTCTCCCTTGGCACCCGGGACCCCGGCCTTTGGTCCGGCCGCAGCGGAGAAGCCAAGCCTCTTCAGTCTTCAGTCTTCAGTCTTCACTCTGTGCCTGTGTATGCAAATTAACCACTATCTTTGTTGGGTTAATTTTCATAGTCACTCTGATTGGCTGGTGGGCGTAGCAGAGTGACACCAATTTGCATGTTTCTCTTTTATTAGTGTAGATTATCCATCCATACATATATATGAACATGTCTATTTATCTATATCTGTTTCTGTATCTATCTTTCTATATATACCTATGCCTACCTTCTCTGGACCATAGCCTATGATTTATATATCAATAGATAGATAGATGATAGATAGATAGATAGATAGATAGATAGATAGATCATAAGCTACCGGTCCATAGAAGGTAGTTATTTGTCTCTTAAATAAGTTGGTGTGGTGCAGAGGTATAGATATCTCTGTTTCATGAATGATTCTTTCATCTTGTTGTGCCTCCCTTTCATGGTGAGCCCTCACTTCATGGTTAAAAATGGCTCAACTCCATCATATTTTTTCCAGCTTGTTAAAAGGTAAAAAGAGTAAATATGAAATTATCAGTTTGCTTTTAAGAGGATGGCCTGGAAGCTATATGCATTACTCTGTTCATATTTCACTGGAAAGGACTTAGTCATGTGGCTACATCTAACCATAAAGAAGTTGGAAAAACAGTCTTTCACTATATGCTCTGCCCAAATCAACTGCAGAGGATCTTCTAACTAAAATGGAGAATGGAGAGTGGGTAGTGACAATGGGGCAGGGGTAATTAGAATTCTCTATACACTATTAACAGAAGTAGGATAGTCCTAATAAGAGGTCACTATAGCTAATTTAAAAAAACACACACACAACATTTGACAATAAATCCTTCAAAAAGGATCTTTGAAATTGGGGTCAATGGAAAATCCATTACTTCTACTAGTCTGCTGAAAAGAAAAAGAATAAACAAATGTTATTCTTGTTACTAAAGCTCTATGTGTGCCTGGCACAATGTATTATCTCATTTAGTTCTTACAACACTACATGCAAGAGTTATTTTCTTCACATTTTATAGCTGAGAAAACAGGCCTTGAGATGTTCAGTAACTAGCTCAAGTTCATACACTAAATAAGCAGCAGAGAAAGGACTTAATGCATGGCTGAGCCCACCAATTTTAACTCCAATGCGACAGCCTTCCCAACATATCTTGTTATCCACTCAATTCACTTTCTTTCATCCTAGGATTACGGGAAGACTCTCATCCTTATTCTCTTGTTCTGAAGACACATAATGAATGGATTCAAACAGGGACCTACCCCGACAGAATGAAAGCAGTCCTCTGATTCATTGCTGGCTAGGCAGGTTGCTTTCTGTTTTTCCTTCCAGATCCACTCTCTCTAAAGCTGTGGCCCGTCCTGAGCCTCGAGAAGGCAAACTTACAATGGAAGCACTAGTGGTTACTAGTTCCTTCCCCCGACTTCCGGTCACAGGGAGGCTGGTGTAGGAAATCTGAGTAAGGCAGGACAGGAAGGCTGAGATAATCATTTTCTCTGCCCCCATCATACAGAGGTGCTTTTTTGCCAGGCCCCATGTTCCTCTCAGCCCATTCCATGGCTACATTTTTTTTATTTTTTATTTTGTTAAGGTCTGGAATACAATTACCTTCCCGATGAACATGATACCTCTGGATAGCAACAGCTTCCTATTGTTTAAAAAGAACCACTGTTAGACAGTCACAATTCTTTAGCATTATAATACTTTATAAAAATGGGATCTCTGCTTCATTTCACGGTTATGAACTTTAGAACACTGCAGAGCAGTCTTTCCAGGTGGCAACGGGGTGGCATCTTCCATCTTTTGATAGTTTTAGTAAGACGGCCATATGAGCCCTAGCCGGTTTTGCTCAGTGGGTAGAGCATCGGCCTACGGACTGAAGGGTCCCAGGTTCGATTCCAGTCAAGGGCATGTACCTTGACTGGTTGCATGGTTGCAGGCACATCCCCAGTTGGGGGTGTGCAGGAGGCAGCTGATCAATGTTTCTCTTTCATTGATGTTTCTAACTATCCCTCTTCCTTCCTCTCTGTAAAAAATCAATAAAATATATTTTTTTTAAAAGATGGCCATATGAAAGGTAAAGTAATTGTTGAATCTATAACCTGCAGTGATGAATCTTTAGTAAACTATCCAGGCCTACACATCCTTGGACACCATCTGGGATGAAGGCCCGTTCAAGTTGTGGCTCCCTCCTAGAAATGAAATTTTAATTGACATTTTGATCAACTAATTATATTTCTCAATGACTCTGGTCATTTTATTCTTACTCAAATATTTTTCCTGCTCAGTGATTAAATACTAATATTCTCCCAGAAAAACAAATCAACTCGATTTTCATCAGCAATATTGGTCACTAACTATCCTCAGTTTTTTCACTCTTCACAGAGCCCTAGTTGAGGGCTAGGTAAATATCCTATAATAAAAAATACTTTAGCCACTCCACAACTTAGCTGAGAAGTTTTATGGTCTACAAAGTCCTCACATTTTATATCAATTATTCTTTTTAAAAAGTCACAAAATTGAGTATTTCATTCTAATATATTGCTTTAGCCTCCTCTCCTTTTCACTTTATGGTGATATCATCCAACAACAATGTAAACTCTTGTAGATAACCTTTTATTTTTATCAATTATTGACTCTACATAGAAAATGTTTGTGGACTAAATTGTGTGTACTCAACATTGATTCTAAGTTATAAATGCTCTCAGGGAGTTTGATAATAGTAATAATAATACAATGGCTATTTATTGAATTCCTATTATGTATATTGCCATGATCTTTGAAACACTATAAACATTATTATGCCAAATTTACAAATGAGGAAACTGAGTGTCAGAGTTTACATTGTTTGTCCAAGATAAATTAATTTGTAAGTGGAGGTGTTAGAAGTTAATCCAGAGTCTTATTCAAAAAGCCTTTGCTAAGCTTAGTCACTGCATTCCAAAATTCGGATAATGCAAAGAGAATTTTATGACATAGGAGACAGCAATCTTAAATCTATTAAATAGAATAGTCTTCTGGCTTCTTCTAGCTCAATCCCCAATACTATATTATTGTTCTAACCTGATGACTTGATATCACTTTTGTGTGATTTTTATATTAACTTTAAAGAAACAAACGAGATGGCCTTCTGCCATAGAGAAGGGAACATACATCCCCATGATCATTAATTTTGATGTTACAGTATTTATTTTTATTATTAAAAAGTCAAGTTTGGCCTCTATTGGAAATTGTTCTTTACTGCTACACTGAAAACCGTGGCTCAGCACTAACTGTATACAACTAAAATCGCTTTCTTCAGCAGGCATTTTCTAACTCCCGAAGGTCTGCATTACATAATCACACACAACAAGTCAACCAGTTTGCAGTTAATTCTTCCTGCCGGAGAAGCAAGAAAGCTATACTCTTTAGAATGGGATTATCCACGAAGCTTATACTGTGCGTTTGAAGACACTGGTGGAATACTGCTACACCTACTTTGGGCATTTTTTCTAGACTCGTGTTTGATGTAGAACTTCAGGGTCTTCACGGAGTTGCTTTACATCCTAGAAAAGACCCAGAGCTGATTCCTGAAGCAAATTCTGACTTTGTCAACAGGACTCAGATGGCGGGTCTCCAGGGTTGATGAAACCTCCCTCTCTGGTGGGCACGGCAGCCAGAGTGACACACATTTATGGAGCCCATCCTTCGGCAGGCGCCATGCTGCATGCTGGTTGAGCTCCTTGAACGCCAGCCCTGCCATCTGCTCTCTGATTACACAGCAGAAGGCTTCCCCAGCAGCCAGCACCAGACAGTCCTCGCTGCCGGGTTGCACCAGAGAGTGCAGCCTCCAGTGGTTTGCTCTGCACTTCCCACCGGGTGCCTGGCTGAGAGAAGGGAGGGTGAGGGGAGATCCTTTCACACAGTGCTCATCCCTTTTACTCCTCTACTGTGTGGCCTTCTATCATCAAATCACATCAGCTTGGACCTTTTGCAAATTTACCTCCACCAAGGTGCGCTTGATTCACACCTTGGCTTGTCTTTCCTTTTTAAATCATCTGTCTTTAGAAGACACAGCTATTTGGAATTTAATGCTGCATTTATTACAAAATGGCTGAAGATACAAATGTAGCAGATACATACTGAGTGTCTATGGTGCACCACCACAAGGTGCTGGGTCCTTGAAAGTGTAGCCCCTGTCGTCACCACTGTGTTCACTGTGCAGAGGGGCCAAGTGTGATCGGAGGGAACCTCTGATTTTTGTCCTGGGAAAATCAAAGAAGCTCCATTGAGAAGGAACATGCCCATTGGGGTTGAAAGTGTGTCTAGGAGTTTTCCGGGAGAAGGTGGTGGAGAGGATAGAGGAGACTTTGGGCAAAGGATGGAGCATGTATGTGCAAAGGCATACTATCTCATGGAAGGACCAGGAGAAGGGGAGGAATTCAGAGGGTCAGGAGCATATGGTATTAAGGTCAGGGCTGGAAGGATTGGTGTAGCCAGAAAGTGGAGGCCTTCGTAGACCATGCTAAGAACTTTGGGTTTTATCCCAGTTACTAGAAGACGTTCCAATGAGCAGTGTACTGTAGGATATACAACAAAATAGGAAGAAATAAACGGCAGGAAGGTAATTAAATGAGAGAGAAAAGGAGCCTTGTTTAACCCAGCAGGAGGGATGAAAGCTTACTGTTTGATTCAAGAGCCAGTTCTGTGATGGCATTTATCTGGAGACTGTGTTTTTATGCTTAATTAAAAAGCAAGACCGTTATTTATCGTATCAGCCAGTTCCTCTAAGGCCTTATGTAAGGCGTTGCTTTGTGGGACTACTGTGCTAAGAAAAACTTTCTTTTCACTGAGGAGCTGGCTCAGAATTAAATGTAAGCCTCAGTTAGCTATCATTTTGAGATTTATTTAGGGCATTTCCTATGTCCTGAATTCCTATTCAAATTTTATTTTGTTATATCATTATATGGATCTTTTGTTGCAAGCTGCTTTCTTTTTTTTTTTTTTTAATATATTTTATTGGTTTTACAGAGAGGAAGGGAGAAGGATAGAGAGTTAGAAACATCAATCAGCTGCCTCCTGCACAACCCCCACTGGGTCTGGGTCCGCAACCAAGGTACATGCCCTTGACCGGAATCGAACCCGGGACCCTTGAGTCCGCAGGCCGACGCTCTATCCACTGAGCCAAACCGGTCAGGGCGCAAGCTGCTTTCTGAGTAACATGAAGTGTGTATGAGTAGATGCAAGTAAAAACTAAAATAGATAATCTATATATGCACAAAGCTTATGTTTGGTTTTGGTTACTGAGAACATTTTTCTACTTCTTATGGACCTCTCAGACATGTCAGTTGAATAGCTTTCAAATATTGGTGTTCCATGTAGAAGCCAGAGCCTGGGTATCAGCATGGAGATGCATCAGCATGGAGATGCATCAGCGTGGAGAAGTATCAGCGTGACGACAACTAACGTCTGTGTTTGTGATTTTAAACAGTGTTTGAAAAAAAATCCTTAAGTGTTTATATTGTTTATCTTATTTTGTTTTCAAAATATTCTTTTATAAATTGATTTTAGAGAAAGAGAAAGGGAGAGAGAGAGAAAGAGAGAGAGCGAGAGAGAGAGAGCGAGAGAAACACTGATGTGAGAGAGAAACATTGATTGGCTGCCTCCCGCATGCATGCACCCCAACTGGGGATCAAGTCAACTACCTGGACTTGTGCCCTGACCGGGAATTGATCCAGCAACTTCTCAGTGCTTGGGGCAATGCTCAACCAACTGAGTCACACAGGCCAGGGCTATTATATGTTTTTGATAATGGTGTCTGGAAACTCTTGAATTAGTAACTCTTCCCGGAAATCTAGAATAGTGCTAGATACAAGCTAGTTTATACCAATCTGTTATTTTCTTCAGCTTATTGTTGAAGTAGATTGCTTACAATGGCCTGCTATCTTACCTCTGTTTCCTCCAGGGCACCGATGCAAAATAATATGCAGAATATTGTCAAGTGTGTTTCCTTCCACGTCTTGCATGGATTAGGGTTCGGGATCTGAAAAGAGGAGCCGCACACAAATGAGAGAGAAATGACACAGGATAATTTTGAAATGTTGGGGGACCAGGCGGGCAAGTCCAGAAGGACTTCCACCGATGCTCAGGCCGCTCCAACCTTTTATTGATCTGGAGTAGCCCTTAGGTAAGGAGGTTTCAATGACACACAGATTCGCTCATCAGCAGACAATTTCCAGAAATGGGCAGAATATCAAACAACAATAATCAACAAGGATTTACATAAGTATCTAAGGAATTAAGTGAACTAAGGTGGGGATGATGCTTCAGCTACCATTACCTAAATTAACTGGGTGGTTCCTAGATTAACTGGGTGGTTCACAGCCCTGACCTTTGCTAGGACTTCAAAGGTTGAGATAGAAACATCAATGATGAGAGAGAATCATTGATCGGCTGCCTCCTGCATGCCCCCCACCCCCATAGGGATCAAGCTCACTATCCCGGCATGTGTCCTTGGCCGAAATAGAAGCCCGGACCCTTCAGTCCACAGGCCGTCGCTCTATCCACTGAGCCAAACTGGCTAGGGCATCATTACCTTATGAAGAAAACGTTTACTGATCTTTTTAATTAGGTTAAATTCACCTTGTTATATGCTTTTGTAGCATCTTGTACTAATGGCTCTTTTGTAGCATTGATGATAGTGGTAAGTTTATACTTATTTATGTGATCTGTGGCTTAACATCTGTCTCCTCCAAAAGACTACATTTCCTCAGCAACAGGGAGCCATTTATTTTCTTATTGTGGTATCTCTTACGCTTAGCATAGCGCCTAACCCATAATAGGAGCTCAAAATAGTGTTGACTGTGGAAATGAGTGAATGGACACACATATAATTGAGTACACGTTGCCCATTCGTGCATCAGAAATGGTGGGCATGTCCCCTGCCAGTCCTAGTGAGCAGGGGGCTGATTTCTTCTCGCAGCCTCTTCTTATTCCTTGAAGGTGTGGGTCTCTTCGTGGGGGCCCACACATGAGGGAAGGTTATGTAAACTGTCTTATCCTCCTCTGAGACATTTGTTACACGTAAAACAAAATGGCTTATTCACAAGTCACAGCTCACCACTCAGGATTTTAAGGTGGGAACTAATTGAGAATAAAGCTAATTTTGTGTATGGAAGGGTAATGAAACAGATCCTTTCCTGGCATATGCAATGTATTAAAAATAACTAGGGGGATTGATAGTCTGATTGCTGTTTCTCTGTCTTTGGATCTGTCCCTGTTCATCAGTCTATGTTGTTCTCTATATTCCACAAATGGTGAGATCATGTGGTATTTATCTTTCTCTGACTGGCTAATTTCACTTAGCATAATGCTCTCCAGTTCCATCCATGCTGTTGCAAATGGCAAGAATTCCTTCTTTTTTACCGCAGCATAGTATTCCATTGTGTAGATGTACCACAGTTGTGTGTTTTCTTTACTGCATTTCTGTGAAATGTCCCCCCGACCCTACCCCCATAGGCATATCCCTGGAGGCATCTCCCAGGAGGACAGGGAGGGGGCACTGGGAAAGGGAGGCGACTGTTAATGGGTATGGGTTTAAAGTCCTACAATTGGCTCCTCTCTGAGGGGGCGTGTCTAGGCCCTCGGGGGCGTGGCTAGACTCTAAGGCAGACCCAGCCAGCTTAAAACCCTGCGGAGGGCTGGTGGCCCACGCTGTGGTTGCTGTTAAGCCTGGAGGTATGGAGCAGTGTGCTTGCCTCTGCCGCGTGGGCTCTTCACGAGGATGTTGGTGTTGTCAATAGTGCCAGGGCCCAGCTGAGAGGGCAGCGGCTGAGGGCAAGCCGCCCTGGCAGAAAAGCACGTGGAGGCGCACCCAGCAGTGGGGTGCTGTGCGGGGAGTGGAGGAATCGCGAGCCCCATGCCGCCCCTGCACTGCTCGCTGCAGGACCTGCCTCCCGAGCTGCTAGTGGAGATCTTCGCCTCGCTCCCGGCACCCATCTGCCCAGCCTGGCCCAGGCCGGCACCAAATTCCACCACATCCTGCACATCGACAGCATCTGGAGACGGCGCTGCCGGGAGGAGCATGGCGTTCCTGAAAACTTGCCGAACCAGGAGAGGAGGGGTATGTCTTATCGAGAAGTCTATGCGACGCTGTTCCACCCATACAGACACATTCTGGGATTGTGGCGGCTAGATCATAGCTATGCCTCCCGAGCTGCTAGTGGAGATCTTCGCCTCATTCCCCGGCACCGATCTGCGCAGCATGGCCCAGGCCGGCACCAAATTCCACCACATCCTGCACATCGACAGCATCTGGAGACGCGCTGCCGGGAGGAGCATGGCGTTCCTGAAAACTTGCCGAACCAGGAGAGGAGGGGTATGTCTTATCGAGAAGTCTATGCGACGCTGTTCCACCCATACAGACACATTCTGGGATTGTGGCGGCTAGATCATAGCTATCGAACACTGCTGAATGTCGTGGTGGACGGCTTATGCATTACTGGTTCGATGTGCGGGCCTCCCCTTCTCACCGATGTGTATGGCCCACTGCAGTTCCCACCGTTTGAATGTCGTGGTGGACGGCTTATGCATTACTGTTTCGATGTGCGGGCCTCCCCTTATCACCGATGTGGATGGCCCACTGCAGTTCCCGCCGTTGTTCAGAATTCGCCTGACGGCGAGGAAATCAGCCACGTGGAGTGCATGGGCAGCTTCTACAGCTGGTCCCACCGCCGCCACCTGCAGATTCAGGACAGGTTCAGCATCCAGTGGATCAAGAGAGACCAGCAGAAGGATGCACCAACGCGGCTTAGGGGAGAACGGGGCGGGTGCTGTTGCAGGAGGACAGCTGCCCGATGACTGCGAGACCTCCCGCCGCGTCTGCCTCCCGCCGAGCCACCCGGACGACCGCATCCGGCCAGGCCTCTTCCACGGCGGATTCTATGACGTCCGCCTAGTGACTGCCATGCTCAGCTTCCGTGGGGAGGATGCCAGGGCCACGAGCGTCACTGCGGACTTCATCTGGACGTTAGAGATCCGCCTCCTGCGCCGCATCCAGCCGCCGGATGGCGAGATCTTCCGCCACTTCAACAGCTCTCCCGCCTGGTCCAGGGGATTGACGAGCAGGTGGTCCCGGAGCAGCAGCAAGAAGACGGGACTGAGGAAAGCGAGGGCCATGGCGGGCAGAGCCCTGCCCAGCCCAGCGCCGGGGAGTCCGGGGCTGCAGCTTCGGAGGAGCAGCCTGTCCCGTTCGTTCTGTCTGTGGCCGTGTGCTCAAGAGACGAGAACTTCCCCCGAACCTGCAGGATGTGTTTCTATGGCGTGAACATTGTCACCTCAGATGGCTTGGCCTACCCCAGTCGCTGCCCTGGCGTCTTCTTTCTGTTCGATGAGAACCACTTCGGGTTCATCTGGCTGGAGCTGAAACACTTATTCCTGTTCTGCAGAGTCCAGAACACCTTCCAGAATGTGGAGGCGCCGTCCCCACAGGCCTTCCTGGAGATGCTCTCGAACATTCAGTCCGGACCCCCTGAGAGGAGCAGCTTCTATCCACTTTGAAGATTTGACCTTCTGTCCAGGTTACCCACCTTTGTTTGTTTTTTTAATCCTCACCCGAGGATATTTTCCCATTGATGTTTAGAGAGAGTGAGGGAGAGAGGGCTGCAGCTTCGGAGGAGCAGCCTGTCCCGTTCGTTCTGTCTGTGGCCGTGTGCTCAAGAGACGAGAACTTAGAGAAACACATCAGTTGTTTGCCTCCTGCCCAAGCCCGGACCGGGACCAGCAATTGAGGTAGAAATAAACCTTAGACCAGTGGTTCTCAACCTTCCTAATGCCGCGACCCTTTAATACAGTTCCTCATGTTGTGGTGACCCCCAATTTCCTTGTTACAAATTGCACATAATTAAAGCATAGTGATTAATCGCACAAAGAAATAAAGACATCAGTTGTTTGCCTCCTGCCCAAGCCCGGACCGGGACCAGCAATTGAGGTAGAAATAAACCTTAGACCAGTGGTTCTCAACCTTCCTAATGCCGCGACCCTTTAATACAGTTCCTCATGTTGTGGTGACCCCCAATTTCCTTGTTACAAATTGCACATAATTAAAGCATAGTGATTAATCGCACAAAGAAATAAAGACATCTTACTTAATATCTATTGTTTATTTATTAACATTGAACTCATGGCCAATGGCAATAGAGCTCATTTCTTATGAACGCTTATCTAACAGATCCGTTATCTCCACAAAGCATAGCCAGTGCTTTGGCACTAAGGCTGCGGGCTGTTTTAAACAGCAGGGGCACAGGCTCCTGGGATGGCGTCTTCAGAGACAAATGGGGACTGTTCCCATTCCTCATGGGGATCTGAAGAAAAGAAGGAACATGGGGGAAAGGCAGAAAGCAGCAGCTCCTCAGACTCCAGCAGTAGCGATGAAGATGCCAGCAGCTCCAGCTCATCTTCCTCGGGGACACCTCTGACTCAGACGCCAACCGAGCTTTGTTCATTCCTAGGTGGCGGGACAGAGAACTGCCCAACAGAAGTCTTTGGCATCTGTGTACACTGCAGGGTCTTCTCCCTGTCCCTGTTTATTGCTTTACTTCCTTCCTTGGCCCTCCTCCTCCTCAATACCGAGTAGGATAGGTTGGGTATATTTAAATGCCATTTAACAAAGAAAAATCAACCAAAAAATGAGTTTGCGACACGCGTGTCATAGGTTCGCCATCACTGCCCTATACCATCAGTACCACTCCCTCTAGGAGCCCCAAGCAATGAAGGATCTTGAAACAAACAGAGATGATGGGGCAGCTGTGAGGAGCACACTGCACTGGACTGTGTATTTGTGAAGAAATAAGTTTTGCTTTTCTTATTTTCTGTCTGCCAGAGGTGGTCGGGGGCCACCATGAGCCTGTGACTCCTACATTCTCTGCAAGAACTCTACCTCTGGACTCTTATACTACATCTGGTGTGAGAAAGGAGTTGCCATTCTTTATGTGACAGTGGTCATGTAGCAGGCAATATTTATACCTGTATATTTAACTCTGACATCTCTATGAGACTTTATTACTAATTTCAAATAAAATTATATTTTCTAAAAAAAAACAACTAAAAAGGCATGATAATGAGATATAAAAGGGCAAGAGCTAGGATGTTCTGTGGCTTCTCTGGCACATTCGTTCTGTTTGGAGTCATTGTGAAAGCTTCCATTCACTTCACAACCTTGGGCTCCTACCCAGCAGTGATTCAAAGTACAGACTGAAATGTCCCCTGTGATCTGTACCACTTTTTTGGAGGGCACTAATACAATCATATCAGTAAGCAGTTAGCACGCATGGCACAATGAAAAGAGTGTAGGTTATGGAGTCAGCAAGACCTGAATTCAAGATCTGACCAGGCCTTGTGTTGATTAACTGAACTCCCTGGGCATGTCCTTCATTCTCTTTAAGTTTCAGTTTCTTCATTTAAAAAATGGAGATAATAATGCTTACTTTGCACTGACGATAAAAAGAGCCACTGTCTATAATGCTCTGAATACATTGCTTTAATCACTATTTTCAGGATTGAATTAATTTTTTGGGGGGAAAAAAAGATTCTGAATCAACTGAACAATACACTAGTAATATTTATATAGGTCTATTGGAAGTCTTGGTAAACTAAGCCAGGTAGTAGAATGATTAATTGAATGTGGAGTTATATTTAAAAACTATCAAACTCACCTATGACATTCTTAGCCAAATGCCATCCAGGAATAGATTATTTCCTAAGAATATCAGTCTGAAAGGAAATACACTCTTTTGTGGACACAAGAGTCTCTTTTTAAGCCAAGCAATAATCAAGATACTTGTGATGGAGAACTGTGGGGAAGGAGACCTTTGGAATATCTAGATGCGGTGCCGAGCAGGAGGGCTTGAGAGCCACCCTAGCATAAGCCCCAAGGGTGAGGACGGCAGGGGCCGGAACTTGCCCTGGAAATGGCCGATGAGGCTGAGATCCCCTCCTGCTGCTGCCCAGGAGCCGAGCGGGCACCGTCTGATCTCCTTGTCTGCCTGAGGGATATTGTGCTTCAGTTCTGCAAGGATGTGGGACCCCGTGGAGATACAGGGGGGTTTTACCTACTGTTTCTGCTCAGCGCGTACCCAAGGACCAGAAGGCTCCTTCTAAGGAAACAATTTGAAGCCTGGCCAGATGGAGTTGTGGGTGGAGGCCATGTTGAGTAGCAGCCTTTGAGAGAGAGAGACCATCCGGTCTCTGTTCCAGGGCAAAGTTTTTCCCACCTTAAGCACTTGGTGCATCACCTGCACACTGGACACCGGAGTGTCTTGAAGAGCAAGGATTAGCCTTTAGTGCCTTTAGTTAGGTACATTGCTCGGAGTGCGCAAAACCCTCATTTCATCTGAAACCTAGAATCTACTTCCATAGTAGTGATGGTGCTGGCATTAGTTGCCTGAGGCTGAGCATATCCCAGGCATTTAGTGGTAAGGAGCCGGTCCTCTCCTGGCCTGTCCACTCTGTGCTGAACAACTGACCGAAGCACACTGACCGCTGAGCTCAGCGCTGGGAAGCGGAGGTGTGACAGCTTCTCTGGTCCATTCATTCTGCCTGGAGGGATTGCGATGCGTTTTCTTTTGTTGATGGAAAATGACTCACATATTGTTTCCTTACTGCTTTGGTTCCTGGGCCCAATTCCCCAAAGGCGTTTCCCATCATAGCTTAGCTAACTCCTAAAGGAAATAGAATGTAGCAGTGGTAAAATATTACTGGATATTACTACGTTTTAGACTTTAATGTTTTATTTTGGTGCTTTTGTTACCTTTGTTCTCACGTAAGGGGGTGTCACATCTATATTCCTAGCAGAACTACCCACAAATAAAAGCATATAACCTGCCCGTACAGCTACATATATTCTCTGTAGCCCTGTGTATGTTTTCATAGTGCTTTTTAATATATCAAGCTGACATCTCTGATGGTGATGAAGATGTCATGAATGATGTAAGATAAACTGAAGTGAAGTGAAACCCAGAACCAAAGGCTCCTTTACGTCACTATGGGAGTGGCCGAGCCTGCCGCAGAAACCTCACCTATAACCTTCAAGGCCACATCACTTGCCACCAAGTTCAGAAATCCTTCTCTGCCCTCGATAAGCAGATCCTTTGTTCCCCTGCTGAGATTCCCTAGCTCGCCCCTTGTCTGCAGCATTCATTTGGCTGTAATTTTCCATTCTATCCAGTGCATTCCTCTGCCCTGTGTTTACATAAAAGTGTATTGTAACCTCCTTCAGAACTAGGACCTTTCTTTTTTGAAGTGAGCCTGTGTTTTCTACCCTGCCCTGCAAAAAGGAATCCAAAAAGTATGTATTGTGTGATGATATTTTTCCCTGTCTTGTTGATGAATAGACAGTGAATCCAATGTTCTGTGCCGGGGATATGGTGTGAACAAGGCAGATGGGGACTCTGCCTTTGATTAGAAATAATTACCCCAAGTTTTCCTTCTTCCCTCTCTATGTGTACATGCTGGGGAGTTGAGTGGGAGAATGTAACAAGAGACTGGAAAGGAAAGGAAAGTGGGTAGATAGAAGAAACACGGTGAGTTTTTGGAAAGTGTGGAAAGGGCAGACATTGCCCCGATTCTCATTTTCACAGTGCATTTGAGAAGTTGAAAACATGGGTTCTGGAGTCAATCCCCTGCTTGTGTTCAAATTCCCACTCCGCTTCCTTTTTGGGTGACCTTGGACTTATTTAATCTCACGAAGGCTCAATTTCTGCTGTGAATAGAGTCAGACGCATCAGATTAGATGATGTTGGGTGCCTCCCTCATAGTATGTGCTCAGTGGCAGTGGTTATTAACTCCTTTATTATTTTAGCTACTGTTATTTTTACATGCACGACTCTAAGGAAGACCGTGCCCAGGACGCCTGGAATAGGGCAGAGACAGCCCAGGCTGGGCATGTGCTCAGAGGTGGCCTTTCCCAGATGGTAGAGCAGCTC
Source organism: Myotis davidii (assembly GCF_000327345.1). Lineage (NCBI taxonomy): Eukaryota > Metazoa > Chordata > Mammalia > Chiroptera > Vespertilionidae > Myotis > Myotis davidii. The sequence continues at coordinate 831,189 of NW_006300210.1, read as the reverse complement.
CAGGCTCCCTGCTCACCTCTGAAGGGAGTGCTGGAGCCTTTCACATCTGGGCTTATTCTGATAGCGGTGGGCTCTCTAGCGCCCCCCTCCTGCTGGCCGCCCCCCTCTTGCCGCAGTAAGCCTTAGTAGATGGGAACATGTGAAAGGAAAGATACATTTCTTCTCCTCTTTGGTCTCCCGGTTGTAAATTTACTGAGATCTGATGGGAAGAATCATGTTCAGTATTTTGTAGCTTAAACTTTCCTGGCTAGACTTTATTTTCTCTAATACTAACAAAATGGATTTTCTTTCCCCCCCTACCCTCTCTTGTTAATAGGGTGCTGAGAAAATTTTGTCAATGAATGAATCAGGAGAACTGCAAGACCTCTTAACCAAAATTGAGGTAATTGTGCTTTTAGCAACTTATTTTTAGTAATCCAAATGTTAAACACATTCTGATTGTAACTGAGTTTTCCTACTTGAATTTTTCCATGTTCTTACACATATGTAACAGGATACATGTGGCAGTTTTAATTTGATGTCACCTGTCATTAAATTTTCTCTAGTTAGAGTGGCTTTAGTGTTTGTTTCTAACAACCTCATAGTATTAGGTGAAAATTCCAGTCTGCTTTAGTAGAGCCTAATTCTCTAATAGAGGTGATGTTGATGAGGTGTTTCAAATCAAACACTTGTCTTAAAGCATATTTAACATTTTTCATGTAAATCATTTTATTTTTCTCATGGATCATTTTTAAATATTACAAAAATTTATTTCTATAAAGTGCACATTTAAATTTTGTTCCTATACTGATTATTACAACATCAGAGAAATACTTATTCAAATATGCAATGTATCAAGTCAGTATGCAACCAGAAAGTCCCTAATCCTTCTCTGCTAAGCTTGCTTTTCTCTATATGTAGGAAGACCATGTATTTTACCATGGAAACTGGGAGACTTTGAGAGTGCAAAGGGGGTTTATAATTTTTCTGGGATAGCCAACATGAGCCTAGGTGTTCCCAGGTGAACTAGGTAGTCTGCTTACCTGGATCTAGTGTATATGCCCTTACCAGCTCATCCTGGTCTAGTCTCCTTTGCTGACCTTGTTTTTCATTGCCTACCATTCCTTCCACTTCAGTTAAAACAAAGAACTCTTTGTGCGTTATTACTGCCATTCCTTTGTGCAAGCTGTTCTGTCTGCCCGGAATGCTCTTGTTCCAATTCCTCCTGTCCCTCCATGGTCCTCGAGCCCCATCTGCAACATCACTTCTTCCCCAAATCATTCCCGACCTCTCCCCCCTCTGAATTCCTCTGACCCTCTTTCTGTTGGGTGCTTTTCAAAGTATTTTGATTTTTTTATGACTTTTCTTTGGGTATTTCATTCATGTCCCAAATGAACTCTGTGCCCCTTGGATTTATTCATATCATGTTTCATATTGTGACCTTCTCAGAAGGACAAACAATGAGGATATGCACTTGATAGTTTAAAACTCCTTTTGAAAACCTCTATGGGAGGAGCTAATTTCTTTCCCTTGGTACCTATATCCTACTCCACCTGCATGGAACCATTAATTTGAGTGAATATGTATTTTTTTACTTATGTGAATTAAGTTGGTTAATGTGTGTTATTTTCTGTGCACTTTTTAAACTTATGTAAATTTAATGAAATATATGTTATGAAATATATGTAATTTTGTGCCATATTATTTTCTCTAGGCACTATGTTTTTCGGTACCATCTATATTGCTGTGTGAACATTTAACCTGTTTCTTCTAAGTGCTGTGTAGTTCTACAGGACAACAGTGCTCCATAGAACTTTCTTCGGTGATGGAAATGTTTATATATCTGTGTTATCTAAAATAGTGGCCATTGCTGCATGTGGTTATCTAACACTCAAAGTGTGGCTAGTGCGACTGAGGACTTAAATTTTTAATTTTATTTAATTATTCTTGATTTAAATTTAAGTTTAAATGCCACATGTGGCTCATAGCTCTTGTTTTGGATTTTGTAACTCTATGAAGCCCACCTACTATTTTCTTATCTACCCTCTTGTCCACTGATGGGCACCCCGATATCCCCCAACTCCTTCCATCAAACAAACAGTGCTGCAAGGAAGAGTCCTGAGCATGTTCCCTGTGGGTTTCCCTGGAGTAGAAATTGCTGCTTCCGAGCTGATGCATAGACTTAGTTTTCCAGGAAGTGCCAGATGGCTTTCTGGAATGGTTGCACCATTCAACACCTCCTCCTGTAGAGAAAGAGGTTTAGTGTGTTCCTGCTTCTTGACAATTAAGTTACACTGCTCTCTAACTTACAGTTGTCTAATTTTTTCCAGGGTAATAGGCAAATTGCTTTATTGAGCTATATTGATTTATTTTTTTAATTTATGTTTTTCTGATTACCACTGAGTTTGGACATTTCATTGTATACTTATTAGATTTTTTTTTTACCATTTCTTTTGTAAATTGTGCATTCTTATACCTTGCCTATTAAATGTCTTGGACTTGCTTTTTGGTTTGATTTTTTGGAAGGTCCTTCTATATTCTAGATGTTAAATTTTTGTTGGTTTTAGTCATTGCAATGTTTCCTTCCCTTTGTTCAGCTTCTTTCGTGGTATTGTTCATGCAACAGAAATTCTCTAATATAATCAAACCATCATTTTTCCTTATGTTTTGTGCTTTTGAAGTTTTACTTATGAAACACCCTTCCACCTTAAGGTCAGAAAAATATTGTCTCATGTTTTCTTATATTAACTTTATTATTCACATATAGGTCTTTAGTTCATATAAAATCCAATTCCCTTTTCTTAACATATGATGATCCAGCTTCCAAATTCATCTAATAAATTATTGCTCTGTTGTGTTGATTTTATATTATAATAAACCCCCATTTATACTTGGGTCTTTGAGGTCTATAGTAACTTCCACTGATATGTTGTTTCTTATACCAAATCATACTGTCTTTCTTTTTATGGTTTAATAAAAACTTTCAGGTTCTTACAAGGTGAATCTCCCTCATTACTCTTCTTAAAGATTGATGATTGACTTAGCTATTTATGGGCTTTTATTTCTTTGAGTCTGTAATTCTTTAATTCTACAACTTTATTAATAGCACCAAGCTATATTAATGTAACTTATCTCTCTCAGCTCAAAATATTTCAGAAAGAAGATTTTGTTATCTTCATTAAGTGTTATTCCATTCTACTGATGACATAAACAAGGCACAGATATTTAAGACTGTTTTTGATGTTAAAAAGAATGGGATGGTACTGGCTTCTAATGTTATAGGAGTTTTAAGGTGCTATAGCTCTGTTGGGCTGCTTTGCCTATATAACCAAACTGGTAGAGAATTTGAAGCCATTCGAGAAAGCCCTGGTGGGCTCTGTCTATGAAAGGGGCTGAGGTTTAAGACAAACTAACCCAAAAAAGAGACTGGCTCTGGAGAATCAGTTAGAGGAGCCAAACAAAGTGAATAGGAGTTGCAAGATTCAGATCCAAACCCATTGCATTCTTCTGGTTGGCTTTTGGCAATGGAGCAGGAGTTAAACGTTCATGAGGTAGGCAGCGTTGGAGTCTTTACTCTGTAGCAAGTAATATTCTTGGTATTTTATGTATTAAGTCTCTGAAACCTCACAACAACTCTGCAAGGTGGATTCTAAATTATCCCTATTTTGCCAGCAAAGTAACGGAATCACCAAAGGTTGAATCACTTGCATAAGACCTTAGACAAGGTTCAATTTATGATTCCACGCAACCTGACTCCAAAGCCCATGATATTAACCATGAATCTATGCTCTCATCACTCTTGAATTAAGTGTCATGTAGGTTTCTGAGAAACATGACCATAGTGGCAGGACCCAAGGCCCAGGTGCGAAGTTTACTGGGAGGTAGATACAGTATTAAGTCCTGGGAACAGATGGTTTTCACACTGGGTTCTGAGACTTGTGGTGCATTATGGAAGATATGTAAATTGGTGGTAACTTTAGAGAGAAATCAGACAGATTCTGTTCAGTTTTAATTTGCTGATACTTGTGTGCTACATAGCAGGCTTGACTGTCCTGGTCCTGGTAATTCAGGCCCCGGTAATCCCAGGTGATGATGAGGAAGGATGCTAGCAGTTGCAGCTCGGCCATCAGAAAGTGTCAGCAAATAATTTCAAGTTTTCTGGTCCCCAAATCTTAGCATCCATCTCTCCTGAGTGAAAATTGCTCTGGAAAGATGAGTGGGTCTGATTCATTAATGAAAATTGTCAGTGGCCTCTAACATAAAGAGCTGGCCAAAGGCAACAGAAGCAAGTGAAATATGGTGACAGCTGGTATGAGACTCGGGTTCAATAAGGCTGGCTGTACCAATACAAGGTCTGCGCCTGAGAAAAGGGGTCCTCCCCACGGACTATGAGCCCCACGTGGACACAGATCCTTGTCTACGTTGTTTTGTTCTTCACTGCTAGTGCCTAGAACAGGGCTGGCAAATAATGGGCACCCAGTAAATATTTTTGAGTTGCATCCTTTTGCAATCAAGGTGGGGTTTGGTTTTTTGAGAAGGCAAAGCAGTTCATTGATGAAAAAGATGAAAAAAATCGTTATTTTAATATAGGAGAATCCTTGGGCAAAAAAAAGATGAATAAAAACGCCATTTTTAAGGTAAAATTGATTTATTACTATATTTATGTATTTATTTATATTAATAAACAGGCTATAGATTAGAAGCGAAGAGGTAAGACTTTCCCTGACCCTGATGGTGTCCACACAGAGAACGCACGGGAGCCTGAGGTGTCTCAGCAAACACCTTGCACTGGCAGACACTGGGTTAAAGTTCTCAGTTGGTTGAGAAGATCTAAGTAAGTTTTTGCCTTGCGATTTTTTTTAAAGACATGAGCAAACATTTTGTTGTCATTTCTAGTAAGATTGCCAACATAGTGTCCATTTTCTGCCTGATTCTTCCCTGAAGGCTGGGACTACTCATTTGTTGTTCACACAGAACAGAGGTAAGATGCCCAGCAACACACGGAGGATGCTGGAAAGGCCCAGGCTGCCTATACAAGACATCTGAGCTGCCAAAGCTTGTCCTCACCCTCCCAGGAGAAGCACCGTTCTAGATGATGGCCCCGCCCCGTGGGGAGATGGCCACAGCCTGTTCAGAGACTATAGTCTCAGAGCACCACCTACTCACTGGGGAAATCAGGCCATGTGTTCAGCCTGCTGCTCTCTGAAATCCGAACATCTTTTTAAGTAGGTTTATGGCAGTTTATCCCACTGGGTTCAAGAATCAGACTCGTACATTCAGGCTTATCCACTGAGTATCATAAGCTACAAATTTCCTGTGTCTGCATTTTGTTCAGTGGCTTCTTTCGCAACGCTGCTAATTGACGATGCTACCATCTCTATTCTGCTAACTACTCATTAGCAGCGTGGTCAGACAGAGAGGTGCTTATTAGCCACTTAATAAGCATTTGCTGAGTTGAAATGTTGAATATAGTTTCAAGCAAAATACAGGGACGAAGCTGAATCATGCAGAGATGATTACACGCCAAGTGTGCACTCTTTGACAATTTGTTGCATGGATTAAGTCTGCTTCACAGACAATCTGAATGATGAGGTCTGTTGTCACAGAGACTCAGATAAGTTGCTTCCTCTTTGGTTGAATGCTTAAGGGACTTCCAAGCTCTTCTGGAATAGGATTAGATGATCTGAAGTTAAGAATAAGAAGTGTACTTATTTCCTGATATTGAAGATTACTGATCTTGGCACCCTATTTCTATAGTAGGTAGCAGCAAAGCCTTTTTATATTTGAAATTTGAGTTTTGCTACCAAAAAATCCATTTGATTATCATTTATGAACTCCACACTTGTATCTTTGTCCCTTGGACCTTTATGAGAGATTTGGGAGTTCCTGTTGCTTCAACTCAGATGACCACAGTATGGAGTGGACCTCTTCAAAGATCTAAGGTTGGGGCTAAGAGCTTTTATAGAACAGGGAAGTGTCTGTTTCACGACTGTATCCCTAATGCATTGCACAGTGCCTGGCAGTAGACCAGTGGTTCTCAACCTGTGGGTTTCGACCCCTTGGGCCTAAGATCATCCTGCATATCAGATATTTACATTACGATTCATAACAGTAGCAACATTACAGTTATGAAGTAGCAACAAAAATAATTTTATGGTTGGGTCACAACATGAGGAACTGTATTTAAAGGGCCAGAAGGTTGAGAACCACTGCAGTAGACACTCAACATATTTGTGGGATGAATGGCTAAGTATTTTTTAAAAGTCCTTAAAGCAAGAATATGTGAACAGAAAGAGATGAAAAAAAAAATACTTTTTCACTTTTTAAAAAATTGAATTGTACTCCAAAGGGGCATGCTTCTACCCGAACCACTATTCAGAGGACTGACATTCTATAGATTCTGTGCTCTGAGTGCTATTCTCAACTGAGTCTGCATGGATTCTCACTCTGCTGGGCACCAGGACACTGAAAAGTTACCCTAGATTCTTTAGTTGCTTGAAGGTCAAAGTCCTGAAGTAGACCTCTTCATTGAAATGGAAGTCTGTATTGTTGCTAATAATGACTAATTTTAACTTCAGTTATTTCTCCTTCCTCCAAGCTGGAATATTGTCTAAGTTTGGGAAATTTCTTAGCTCATTTTACATTTTCCCCTGAGGGCAAAACTGTGGAGGTGCTGGATTTAGGACACGGGAGCATCCTATATATTACAAGCCTAATATGCTAAGTGTCTGGTCGTCCAGTCATCCATTCAACCAATCAAAGCACAATATGCTAATGATATGCTAAGGCCACTCAACCGCTCACTATGACATGCACTGACAACCAGAGGGCAGACACTCTGGCTAGTAGGTTAGCTTGCTGCTGGGGTCCTGATGATCAGGACTGAGTGAGATGGGCCGGACACGCCCTGGAGCCCTCCCGCGGTCCCTTTCCAGCTGGCCAACTTCCCGCGTTCCTCCCCAGCCCCAATCTTGTACCAGTGGGGTCCCTGGGTCTGGCCTGCTCCTTCTTGCAATCCAGGACACCTTGGGGGATGTCAGAGAGCCGGTTTCTACCTGATCCCGCAGGCCAGACCGAGGGACCCCACTGGTGCACTGGGTCTTTAGTCTAATATAAGCCAGCTTATTTTCTTTATAAGAAGCTCTTTGAGATGGACCCAAAGTTCCAGTGCACCAAAAGTGTGCTTTGAAGGAGATGGCTGGGCATGACTGGATTGTTTATCTTTACTAGAAGACCAAATGGAGGAAAATATGCAGGAATGGGATTCCTGGAGGCTAATGGAGTGCTGGGGAAGCTTAGTGAATAATCTCAAGACCCACCTCCATCCCTCACCCTATTCTGCTTTAGTCATAGCATTTATCCTCTTAACTGTTTTACATTTGGGAATCATATGTAATATAGTATTTGGGAAAAATGGATGTAAATAAGGTCGAAACTACTGTTAAATAGAAAGAACAATGGCTTTTGCTCTTGAAGAGAGTGCTTCAGTTTCTAGTTTTCTGATCCCCTGTACCCTGAACATTTTTTTTTAACTCATTCAGAGGCTTTATTTATAAAATGAGGTTGTTGTGAGCATTGGGTATAAACTCTGCAGGCTACGTAAGCCATCCTTTCCAAGTTTATGGCTGAAACAACTAATTTTTCTTGGGAATGGAAGTGGCCTTATAATTTTTCCAACACTGTGCTCCAAGACATCAGAATTCACACATGTATAGAAATATATTTATTCTCCCTTAAGACCTGAAACCAAAAGACTAAGTATAAAAGTGTGTAAATAAAGTGACTTTAAAAACGATAGACAATGGTTGTATCATGTGACTACAAACAATTTATATCAGTAGTTCTCAACCTTCCTAATGCTGCGACCCTTTAATACAGTTCCTCATGTTGTGGTGACCCCCAATTTCATTATTACAAATTGAACATAATTAAAGCATAGTGATTAATCACAAAAACAATATGTAATTTTATATGTGTTTTCCGATGGTCTTAGGCAACCCCTGTGAAAGGGTCGTTCGACCCCCAAAGAGGTCGCGACCCACAGGTTGAGAACCACTGATTTAGATCAAGGCAGCAGTTAGTACAAATCCTTCAAATAAGGATTTATTAATTAAATAGCAATGACTAACTTTATTGAGTAGTTACTATGTGCCAGGCAATATTCTATTTATTTTTCATGAATTAACTCATTGAATCCTCTCAACAACACTTTGAGTAAAAGGCAGATCTCAGAATAACACGGCATGGATTCTGATGACATTATTTTAGGGTGGCCTTTGTCCATCTGTGATTCCCTTTAAAATGACAATTTAGCTTTTAATATTTATAAATTAATTTTATTTTTAAAAATTTATTTGACCTGACTTATGAAAGAGCTTTGAATCTCCACAAACTCGACAAAGTTCCTTGTTTGTGTCATTCGGGTTGACAGCCATTACTTTCCATCGAAGTAATTCTGTGCTAATAAAAATGAGCTATTACATGGCTTTTCCATTTTGATATAATAGCTGAGTCAAACGGTAATTGCACATGAATCTTGCAGAAAATGCATATCTGAAAACTGGTCTGGGAATATATACATTTTAAGGCAACAATGTTTTTAATGGTTGTTTCCCAAAGTACCTTCCACAAGGTATTACATATGAGCAAATTACAGTTGTTTCTTGGGAAAAGGGTTCATATAGTAGTTTGTGCTGGGGAAATGGTGGGTTAAACACACTTAGTCAGGCGTGTTTTTTCAGTTAGATTTTTTGGAGACTTTTATATGTGCAATTGTGATGCTCCAGAGAAAAGCTGTATGTATGTATGTGTAAGTATGTCCAGTATGTTTGTCTGAGTGTGTGTGTGTGTGTGTGTGTGTGTGTCTGTGTGTGTGACTATCACATTTCTCAGCATTAGAGTGTGTGTGTGTGTGTGTGTGTGTGTGTGACTATCCACATTTCTCAGCATTAGCCATTATTCTTGTTTCAAAGCTTCACTTTCAAACATTGCTGCAGATTCCTATTTTGCAAGTCAGAAGCTTGGTTTTCACTCACTTTTTTCTATGTCTTCATTTTATAATGGCTCCTAACCTGTCCCCAGCTGGCGGAGGCCACCAGTGAACTCCAGCAAAGGTTACACGTGCAAAACAGCAAATAGAAATGCGTATGGATCATTTTCAAAATGTTATCCTCCACACACTGGATAGTTATTTTCATCCTACTGCCAGGGTTCTTTATCTTTCCTTGAGGTAGAAAGGCTGATAGCAACCATGAGAAATTATACAGACTTGGATAAACATCCTAATATTTTTATGACTATTTCTTCAAATATAAAAATGAGGAAAAAGTTGCTTGAATTATCTGCTTTACGGAGATGTCAATAGTATATGTGTGAAGGGAGAGGCCAGGGAAGTTTCTATATAATAATGCATTGAAAGTGCTTTTTTAAAAAAACAAACATATTCAAATGGGCAATATAACCTGGGGCCTCCAGGTGGTAGTGGCTCCTCTGCACTTCAGCTTTTAGTTTTCGGAGTTTCCAGACTCAACTGTTATTGATAGTAGTCTATAAACACAACCACAAAACTGTTCAGAGACACTAGAGAGAACGTTGCCATATTTCCCTTAATTCAAATCACCATCTCCTGCATTGTTTGGTTTGTAAATATTTGGTTTTATATGATGGGTTTTTCTAAGTGTGTGCCCTTTGACCAAAAGTGCACCAAGTTTTATAAATTAAGCTCCTGCTATTGATGGCCATCAATGGGGCAGCGAAGGAAACTTCATCTAGCTTTCCCAATGCATAGCTATATGATGCCAATAGTATTTTTATGAGCATCAACAGTACAGAGGGACAGGGAGGCTGACGAGTTGTCCATGCTAACACATTTTCTGTTCTCTGTTGTCCTCCTGCCGCCCTATACAGAGAGTGCAGCATCCACATGAGTGTCCTTCCTGTGGAGGCTTTGGCTTTCATCCGTGCTCCGTGTGCCATGGGAGCAAGATGTCAGTGTTTCGAAACTGCTTCACAGACTCTTTCAAAGCCCTGAAGTGCACGGCGTGCAACGAGAACGGTCTTCAGCGCTGCAAGAGCTGTGCTGCTTAGGCAGCGCTTCCGCCAGGGAGAGCTGCGTTTTATCAACCGAGGCAATCATTTGCTTTCTACTTTTTTTTTTAATGGTCACGTTTATGGATTAATCAATAAACTTTGTTTATTATAAGTGCCTTTGTTTTGAATTTTTACTGTGACCATTTGATTTGATATCAAGTGAATGTTGATTTAACAACATGCCAAGCCCTGTGTTAGTAGATCCCGGTTTCTATTTGGAAATACCCAGCACCATTCCAACAAGCCCAAAGTTTGACTCCTTAAATGGGTTTGATTTTCTAAAGAAAAGACACAATGTATCTATCTGATGATGCCCATTGCAATGTCACCCTATGGATGAATTAATTCAACTTTCTAGGTGTACAGAACATATTTCTATGGGAGAAGAGAGCTCTGGGATAGTGGGAAAGAATACGGTCATATTTATTCTTAGACAGCAACATTTTTACTACATCTTGGAGCAGGTGATTTTAATGATAAATCAATATTGTCAGATGGATTTCATGGTGATGATAAAAAATAAGCTGCCAGAAGACTTATCCAGACTTTTTTTTTTCAAGCATCTGCTTTGTGTGTCATGGAAAGCAAACAAAGGCTGCCATTATAGTCCTCTTGAGCTGGACGCAGAGAACTATACAGTTTGAACACATCGTAGGCAATGATAGAAAAGGGGACAGAAGAAATTTTGCTGCAATTATTGGCTGATGCCTAACTGTGCACACATCTGTACTCTGATGAAATCCTTTATCAATGATTTTAATAAATCACCTTCACAATATTTGTAATGTCATCAAAGTATTTTATACCTTAGTTTTAGACCAAGTTATGTTTACCAAATACTTCCTAATCATCTAGGCACAGTATTCGGTATAATTTCTGCTTTCATGGCACTTACTCTGTAAGAAGGAAAGAAGTATTAACTAACTATAAGCAGAATAAGTCTTATAAATACTAAATGAAACAGTGTGCTCTGGGAATGTATAGCAGAAGGAGAAACCTGGATGAGTTAGGAAATGGTAAGAAGAGACTGTTGAGCAGCTGACAGTGAAACAGACATGAAGGGTAATAGGAAACTAGTTAGTCAAAGAGCCTGAGAGATAGTGCTTCAAGGTCAAGGATAGCATATGTGGAGACTCTGAGGTCAGAGAAAGGTGTATGTTTCTCTGCTGAGGAACTGTTAGAATCCAATACGGGAAGTTTCAGTCTAGTAATAGTGGAACAGTTATGGCGGACTAATAATATGCTAATAATATGTTTACATGAACAAGATAGGAAAACATAAACTGCTCAAGCCATTGGAAAGCAACTAAAATGGAAAGATACAGGGAGGGATTCAATCACTAGACAAAGGGAAACAAAATGAGCCCCACATTTATCCAGCTTATCCTCTGAGCACTTCCCAGTTGGCACCGAATAGAGCTCCTGAAGAAAGAGCATTGAAACTAGAGACATCTTTAAAATGTTGTCATGCAATCCATAAACATGGTAGATTTCTTCATATATTTGGATTTTCTATAATTTCTTGGTGGAATATGCACTGTAGTTTTCAATGTGAAAATCCTACACATCTTTTGTAAAATGTATTCCATGGACTTGATGTTTTCTGATAGTGTTATAAATTGTATTATTTTAGTTTTGTAGTCTGTCTGTTGCTTGTGTATTGTATTCTAATTTTTGTCTAATGACCTTGAATTCAGCAGTTTTGTTAAGGTCACTCTGAGGTTCAACAGCTTGTGGATTTCTTTGGCTATTCTACATATCAACTGTGTAATTTACAAACTTGTGGCCTGGTGCATGAAATTTATGCACAGAGGTGGGCGGGAGGGGTATCCCTCAGCCTCGCCTGCACCCTCTCCAATCTGCTGCTGGCCTGATCACCCCCAACTGCCCTCCCTCCTGGTCAGATCCCCCCTAACCGCCTCTGCCTTGGCCCCGCCACCATGGCTTTGTCCAGAAGGTCTCCCAGTCTAATTAGCATATTATCCTTTTATTAGTATAGATGATGAGCTTCATTTTTTTTTCAATCTTTGTGACTTTTTTTTTTTTTGCCTTATTTAGGACCTTCATCACAATGTGAACTAAAAGTGATGAAAGTAAACATTCATGCACTCTTCCTGAAAAAAATAAATGTTGGAATTTGGGGCTGCAGCATGCCTTGAATTGAATGAATACTTCTAAGAAATGAGAAGACCAAAGACAAGTCCCAAAATCTGCTCATCAATTCCACTCAAACCCTTGGCTGATTCCTGACTTACATATACAGACTCATATCCTGAGACCAAGCAATTCTCGGACACCACCTGGGTATCCTACAATTCAACTCAGTTCTGACACTATATACCTGAAGATAAAGAACTCAGTCCTATAAAACTGCCCTCCCTCCCCAAACACTTGTTACCTGTGCTTTCAACCAAGTGGCTATAGATCACAACTCCCTGCTTAGTTTCCATTAATTTGCTCGAGGAGGTCACAGAACTCAGAGAACCATTTTTCTTCATAACT
>NW_006300210.1:815673-816819 GCF_000327345.1 Myotis davidii | reverse complement strand
ATCAGAAGACCAAAGACAAGTCCCAAAATCTGCTCATCAATTCCACTCAAACCCTTGGCTGATTCCTGACTTACATATACAGACTCATATCCTGAGACCAAGCAATTCTCGGACACCACCTGGGTATCCTACAATTCAACTCAGTTCTGACACTACCTGAAGATAAAGAACTCAGTCCTATAAAACTGCCCTCCCTCCCCAAACACTTGTTACCTGTGCTTTCAACCAAGTGGCTATAGATCACAACTCCCTGCTTAGTTTCCATTAATTTGCTCGAGGAGGTCACAGAACTCAGAGAAACATTTTACTTGCTAAATTGCAGGTTTATTGTTAAAGGACAGGACTCAGGACCAGCCAGAGGGAAGAGATGCACAGGGCAAGGATTGGAGAGAGGGCACAGAGCTTCCATCTTCTCTCCGGGTGCACCACTCTCCTGAATGTCCATGTGTTCACCAACCCAGGAGCTCAGACCCTGTCCCTTTATGGCTTTGCGGAGGCTTCCTTATATACATGTTACTTATTGAATCATTGCCCATTGGCAATTGATTTGACCTCCAGATCAGAGTGGGACTGAAAGTTCCAACCCTCTAATCACACGGTTGCTTCTGGCTCTGGGCCCTAATCCTTAGGTGAGGCCCAAAAGGCACCTCATTGACATAACAAAAGACAATGTTATGCCTTTATAACCTAGGAAGCTCTAAGCATTTTGAGGAGTTTTGTGCTAGAAAAGGGGATGAAGACCAAATATGTGTTTATTTTTATAAATCTCAATTATGCAGAGGAAAGAAGTCACGAAGAGGCCAAAGAGTTGAGCAGAGAGTTCAGGAGTTGTTTGTGTTGCAAAGTCAATATGGACTTCATAAGGAAATGCATGAATGCTCCCTTGAAACCTCAGAAGGGGCCCATCGTCAGAGTAAGGCCCGAAATTAAGGGCTGTGTTGTAAAGCTAAAAACAAAATGAAACACAAAACATACTTGCCCTTATAAGGCATAAAACCAAACTTCCATGATATCATCATTATCTTTTAATATGTGACTACCTGTTAGAACAAAAACTCAATACGCAAACAAGCAAAAGAAAGGAACTTGGTGAATAGGAAAATCTACAGCTAACATAATTCTTAATGTATATACAATATTAAATTC
>NW_006300210.1:800190-815292 GCF_000327345.1 Myotis davidii | reverse complement strand
CTCCGGCGCCCAGAACTCAGGCCTTTGCTCTTCGCCGGGAGGGGCTTTGCTCTTCCCTTTTCGCTGGCCGCTCTGGCCCCGGGGGTGAGGCGGGCGCAGTGGGTACGGGGCTTAGCCCTTCACTCACTGCTTAGGCCCTGGAGGCAGGGCTGGTGCGGTGGGCTTTCCTCTTTGCCCTTCGCTTGCCACGCTGGCTCATTTGCTACTCCTGCCTGGGGCCAGCTGGCTTCGCTCTGTCGCTTGGCGCCTACATATGCAAATTAGACGCCATCTTTGTTGGTGGTTAATTTGCATATCTCCCTGATTAGGTAATGGGAAGCATAGCAAAGGTATGGTAAATTACCCTTTTTGTCTATTATTAGATAGGATGTGTCATACTTCCACATTTAAAACTACAGTGCATTTGGGGGTCGAATGACCTTTTCACAAGGTCACCTAAGACCATCGGAAAACACATACATAATTACATATTGTTTTTGTGATTAATCACTATGCTTTAATTATGTTCAATTTGTAACAATGAAATTGGGGGTCACCACAACATGAGGAACTGTATTAAAGGGTCACGGCATTAGGAAGGTTGAGAACCACTGATCTAGAGTATCCAAGAACATTTTGAACAAGTAAAGTAAGTATAGACAAATAGGTTAATGGAATCTAATAGAATGTATAGAAGTAGATGCACACAATAAGGTCAATTGTTTTTCAACAAGGATGACAATTCAAAGCAATGGGCAGTGGAGAGTCTTTGTGACAAATAGTGCTGGAAACCACCAGATTCCCACATAATCAGGAAAATGACTTTGAAAATGACTGGTACTACCATTGCTACCACTACCGCTACTGACATCTAATGGCTAGAGAGGCAAGCAATACTGAAAAACATCCTACAAAACACAGGGAGACTGCTCCCCCCCCACAAAGGATTATCAAGTCCAAACTGTTAATAGTGTCAAAATTGAGAACATCTGATGTAAATGTCAAAAGCTAGACCAGGAGAATAACTTCACCATACTGTGGTAGGCAAGATGTTTGAACAAGGCACAAGATGCCTAAATATGTGACTTGTTCAGGTATAAAATAATAAATTGGACTTAATTAAAGTTAAAATCGCCTCATTAAAAGAAATTATTTATACAAATCAAGAGGGAAGCCAGAACTGGGATGATATATACACAATACAAATATCTGCCAAAGGACTCATATCTAGGTAATTTATAGAATTCTGAAAAAATCAGTAGTTAAGACAATATAAGTGGGGGTTAGGAGGCAATGGGGCGATAAGGACACATGTGTAATACCTTAATCAATAAAGGAAATAATGTTTTTAAAAATAAAAATAAAAAACAGAGAAAAAAAGAATCTTAGAGATTATAAAATATAAATCTTATTTTATAGGTAAAAAAGCAGAGGCACTCAGAAGTAAATTGTGTTTCAGAACTGGTTTCAAACTGAGGCTCCTGACTTCCAATTCTGTGCTCTTTAGGCACATCATGTGGTCAATAATAAACCTCTGTTGAAAAATTATTAACCAAAAAAAGAGAGAATATAATAAAAAAATAGGCAACAGACACCTCACAAAAAAGACATATGGATGGCTAAAAACATAGGAAAAAATACACATCACTAGTCATCATGGAACGCAAATTAAAATCACAATGTGATATTACTATGTCATATTTAAAATGGCTAAAATCTGAAGAGACTTAAAATGTAAAGTGTTGGTGTGGATGGGGGAGCAACTGGAACTCTCCTACATTGCTAATGAGATTGTTAACTGGTACAATCACTTAGGAAAACCATTTGATGGATTCAATGGAGGTAAGCATACACAAGTGGTATACTCAACAATTTTGCTCCTAGCTGTTTAGTCAAGAGAAATAAAAACATATGTCCACATGCTACAAAAGTTTCATGGAAGCTATACCATTAACAGCCAAAATGTGGAAAGATCTCAAATGCCCACTGACAGGAGAATTGATAAGCAAATTGTGATGTTGACACAAGGGCACACCACCTAGCCATCAAAAGAAACAGGCTATGGCTACTTGAGAGAAGATTGCTCCTCTGTCAAGAAAAGGGGGAAGAGTTTCTTGCATCAATAAAGTTTCTTATCCAATGTGGTTTTAAGATTCTGTGAATTAGTAGGGTCTATCTAGAAATGTCCTGACTACCCAGACCCTGGCTATGTTTCTTAAAGTCTGGCCATAGTCCCAATGTTTTTGTCTGGAGCAGAATGAGGATGGAGAATTAGAACAGTACAAGGGATTCTAATTTTCAGGCCCCATCTTGAACTACAGGCTCAGAGGACAAATGGTCTCTGACTTGTGTTCACAAGAAATTTGTTTCTGTTTCTATACTTCATTCTTTTTTTAAAAAAAATCCATTGGCATCGAATTAAAGTGTTAATGTTTTCTGCTGATTATTTGTGAGCTTCTAAAGAAGAACATCATGGAAGAGTAATGAAATAAAAAAAAAAATCTCAGAGATCTCATGGAATTGCAGAAGTTAATGAGAGTAATAAGCTCAGAAAATAAGCTTCCAATAGGCTTATTTAAGCATAAATTTAAGTTAACTTTCTCGAGAACTGGGTTTAGACACTTCACCTCTGTTTCAGTTCTATAAAATATAAATGAGAGATAATTACCCTGCTATATTTATCCCATATTGTTCTATGGGATTAATTAGAATCTATAGGGAAGAACTTTAAAAATGCAGAGAAATAAACAGAGGCAGAGGGTAATTTCATAATCACCACGGAAATCATGCATCAGCAATATACCTTTTTACTGACCACATAAAGGAAATGAACTAACATTTATTGGACACCTTCTGCATGCTTGTTTTTTTTAGAAGTTATCCCATTTATCCTTTATAATACCATGAGGAAACTGTGATTGTTTTTGTATTATAAATTGTTAATTATCCTCATCTTGAAATTTGTTAGTTTATTGTATCTTAAGTGTCCACGTGAGCTGCCTTTATTTCTAATATAAAGCGGGAAATCAGTCAAGCAAACAACACACCTGCTCAGAGATGAACACCTACATAAGCCATAGAGTTGGAAGGAAAAGAAAGGCCTGCCCTGTGCTCTTACAACTTCATACAGTCCTCTCGGCAACTCTCCATTTATTTCAAAAGCCAGGCCATGCTGCTCGCTGGCCAAGGATATGTAGGAATATGATCAGGTGGACCATGAATAAATTTTTTTAAAAGATTAAAGGACGGATTTAAAAAAATGGCACATACTTTACAAACACAAATGCATATTTAGTTTTTAATCTTTTTGTCAGATCAAGGTCTTTTTAAAAAAGATAAATTGGGAGTATACTGATTAGAATTTTGTCTGGTCTTTCAGGTACAAACCTCAGAGGAGCCATTCTGGAATTCTGTGAAGTGGCATGAAAATTTAAAGACTATTTTGGCAAGCAACCTGAATGCAATATCCCTTTTAATTTAGGGGATTGTTTCTCCTGATCTTCTGTAGTTTCCTCACCCATAATAACTTGACAGTAATTTTTTTCTTAATACTGACTTTATGAAGTTATTTCTAAAGTGTTAAACTTACTTTCAATAGAATCAACATTACCTCTCTGGGCTCATATTTAACAAGCCTATGTAATATTTAGTTATAAAAACTATTTCACTTAATTAAAATTAAAATGCCATTTTGGTACACACACGCTCACACGTGTCCGTGCACACGCGCACACACACACAATTATTAGGCTGATTTGTCAAGAAACAAAACTGACTTTATACTTGTCTGCTGGTGGCAGAAGTATGCAAACAGGTAAGACTTTTTTTTCCAAGTTGCAAGCATACAGCAGGCACAGGGCAACAGAAGGCATGTGTTACAGAGGGCATGGGGAGGGGGTGAAGGTGTGTGTGGAAGTTGGCTAAGAAAGCTTTAGCCAACTGAAGGACCATTTCAGTAGCTAGGGGCATTGTTGATAATACGCTCAAGATTAGTCATCCTCACCTTCCTCACCGCCCTTTGGGTTATCAGCGGCTGGCATTGCTTAGCAGGCTGTTGGACCTGTGGTGAGTGACTGAGGGCCGGGAGAAGACAGTCTTAGAAGGAGACAGTCTCTCTTTGTTTGATTCACTTCACTTAGCTTAATGTCCCCTGCATGATCTCCCTTGTATGTGGAATCTACAAAAGTTGGATACATTGAAGCAGAGAGTAGAATGGTGGTGACCAGATGGGGCGGTAGGAAAAATAGATGTTAATCAAAGGGTACAAAGTTGCAGTTATGCAGGATGAATTTAGTCTCAGAGATCAAATGTACAGCAAGATGACTATAGTGAATAATAATATTGCATTGAACCCTGGAAATTTGCTCAGAGACTAGATTTCAGGGGCTCTTACCACATATGCAAAAAATGTAACTATTCGAGGAGATGATATGTTAATGAGCTTGGCTGTAATAATCATTTCGCTGTGTATATGTATACAAAGGTTGTACACCTTAAATATATACACTCTACATTAAAAATGAAATAATGTGCATTTTAAAAAATGTATTTTATTGTTTTTTTTAAAGAGAGGAAGGGAGAGGGATAGAGAGTTAGAAACATCGATGAGAGAGAAAGGTCAATCAGCTGCCTCCTGCACACCCCCTACTGGGGATGTGCCCGAAACCAAGGTACATGCCCCTGACCTGAATCGAACCCTGGACCCTTCAGTCCACAGGCTGACGCTCTATCCACTGAGCTAACTGGCCAGGGCATAATGTGCATTTTTAAAAAAAGAATGAGAGTCTCAATGAGCACACAGCCCCGCAGACTGGCTTTTCTGGACGTGATGGCTGTGGATTCCTAGCGAGAAGCACCTCCTCCAGAGAAACCCCGCTTCCTTGGAAATTCTTTGAAGAGATGAGTTTTGTCCCACGATGGAGAAGTACTCAGGCCTCCAAACAATTCCTTTAGGAAGAGCAAGTGCATCCATTCTGATGAAAATTTTTTGTCCCAGCTCTAGTCTGACCTTTAGGGACTCCTTTTTAAACCTAGCCTGGCGGAGCACACATTGAAAAACTCAAAATGCGTGAGTTGGTAGCAAGGTGACTCTGAACAGTAGTTTGCTGGTACTAAGTACCAGTAATACAGCTTTTATAGAAGAACCTAAGATGCCCTAAAATCATTGCTTATATGTAGCAAAACTGAAGCCTACTCTTAATATTAATCAATACCTAGAAAACCCATATTAATTTCCTCTGAAGTGCACCTGCCTCGGTTAGCAAACTGTGCTCTTATGTTGTTACCTTTGTTTTCTATGTGTTTCTGTGATCATAACCCTTTTGTCCCTGCCACCTCATTAGAGGAATACCTATAAACATGTTATCAGTGCACCCCAAAATTGAGGTACACAGATCAATTAAAAAGCAAAATGTTTGCACAGTCTGGCAAATGGTGTTAGGGGTATGCTCATTTATAACAATAAAAGGTCAAGATTAAGGGTGATGGGAAATGGGGATCTTTCCAATGTTTTTCTTATAAATCGCTGGCTGTTTTGTGTGTGGGACTGTTCTGCACTTGACGGATGAAGACGTCGTGAGGCTGAAAAGCCCCCAAGAGAAGCTGTAGTATAAAATCGAAGCTGCCTTTTCCTGGAAGACCAGCTGCCACGTCATTGCTCTGAAGTTGCCATATTTGCTTTGACCTTTCGAGGTCTGCTCTGAGTGCTTTTCTGTCTGCTGTAGATCTCACCTGGAGACAACATTGTCAATATACTTTCCGTCACATTTTTGGTTTCTGGCTGGGAAATATTATAGCATGCTTTATTCTTCAGAAAGAGATATATATCTGCTTTCCAGAACATTGTTCCCCAAGGTAAACATGTCTGTACTCTTTGTACCTTTTCAGCAGTTGCTATGAATCCTTTGCTGTTATAACTGGGTGAACAGCTGTCAGGAGCTGTTACCTCTTCCTAACGGGTTCTCTCCCCATTTTCTTCTCCTTTGATGTTTGTGGAAACGGGGGTAGGGGAAGATTTTTGAGCCTATTTATGAAGTAGGAGCACTTTCATCTCTGAATAAAATATTTAAATTTGTTAATAATGTTACTGTGATAAGTAAATATAGAAAATTCCTTGAGTTTCTGGAATCAAGACTAATCATGAGGCACTCAGGCATTGTGAGGGATACAAAGATGAGTGTAAGGTGGCTTTGTCGGTCTCTACCATGCTTGGGAGGTAAGACATGTTCTAATTAGATAGAGCACAGACTCTGCCCTGCAGGTGATTGGTTGGCAGAGGGTAAAGCACTAAGTGTTTGCGTGCTCAAAGGAGCAGAATATTTGAACACCGGAGACTCCTGGGGAGACATAGCTGGAAGTAGTGCCTGTGATACCAGCGAGGATGTCTATAGGCAAAAATATGGGTGGAAAGTCATGCCTGGCTATGGAATCAGGCAGGTGGAAAGCAAAGTGCTTAGCACAGTGCCTGGCAGATGGCAAACAGTCATTACACATTCCAGACGATCCCAACGATGATGATGACAGGCTGTGTGTCACTGAGGTCTGGAGCACAGGCTGTGGGTTCTGGCGATTTGGTTCTGAATCCCAGTTCTGCCATTTGCCAGCTGTGTGACTTCAGGCAAGTTTGTTACATTTTCTGTAGCTCAATATTATTATTTGTAAATGGAAGTAATACTAATGCTTACATTATAGGGTTGTGGGGAGCATTAAATTAATACCCATAAAGTATTTAAGTACCAGTCATATAGGATTACAGATAGTGTGGGTATAGATTGAGAAAAGCTTTGTAAGCACAGAATTTTTGCATTCATTCTGTAAATGAATGCTTTTTCAGTCAGGTTACTTGTCCAAAGAAACATTGGTTTGAAAAAAGAAAGTAATCTATATCTAAAAGCCTAAGCGACCATTACGACCAAACAACTAGAACGACTGGAATGACCGGTGGACCAGTCGCTATGCCACACACTGACCACCAGGGGGCAGACGCTCAACGCAGGAGCTGCCCCCTCATGGTCAGTGTGTTCCCACAGCCAACCTCCCCGCGTTCCTCGGTCATCCCTCCCCCGCCACCCATCCAGCAGGCCCTGTCCAGCAGCTGGCAGGCCCCCAGGCCCCAGCCGGCCTGGCCCTGATCGGGACTGGGTGAGACAGCCCTGATAGACCCTGATCACTGGCTGGGTCTAGGGACTTCACCCATGCATGAATTTCGTGCACCAGGTCTCTAGTTATATAATAAAAGAAGTGAGGAATTTGACAAGTAATAAATTTAGAGTTTAGGGTGCAATATGTACTCTTGTGGTTTTTTTTGAATTTTTGTGAGTTTATTTGAGCCAAACCGTCGACATATGCCGGGAAGCAGAACCTCAATGAATTGACATAATGTTCCCCAATATATACTCTTAACCAAGACAATACATAATAATGGTGTTTTTGTTTGTTTGTTTGTTCTTTTTGCATTATCAGAATATTTTGGCTCAAAATATTTTTTGTTTTTTTCCCATTCCCATGATATTGGGTTATTAGCCTCTTAGTATTCAAAGGAACACTGCTTCCATCAGAAGCCAAAACAATGGTCTGTTGAACTGGAAGTCGAGATTCCCATAGGCCATTTTTAAGCTTTTGATGACACCAGACCCACAGAGAAAAGATTACTGCTTGGAAAGTGATTGATCCTGTTTATCAATGGAAAATAGTATTATTGCTACACAATGTGTACAGGAAGGAGTATAGTGATAATAATACTTCTGGACCCATTACCAAGTGAGTGCAAAGTTTTAGAGGAATCTTTGACACCCAAGCCATACCCATGGAATCACTAGACACAAGCAAGAGCCTGAGTCAAGTGGTAATCTTCTAATCTCTACAAAGCTCTTGGCTAAATTCCATTTTCTTTTTGCTCCATAATAGAGAATATGAAATCCTTGCCAATAATATTTGGTATATATTATCTTCCTTGAAACATTACAAATATTTTGTAGACTTGTGAGCAGTTCCAATAACATGAATTTAAAAATGTGTAAGTGGAAGTGGTGATTTATTCCTAAATTTTCCATCACAATTGGCAAAAATTATTACTTCTCTACATAAAGGTAGTGTTGACCCAGCTGGTTTGGCTCACTGGATAGAGCATCAGCCTGTGGACTAAAGGGTCCCAGGTTCAATTCCAATTAAGGGCACTTGCCTGGGTTGTGGGTTTGATCCCCAATAAGGAGCATGCAGGAGGCAGCCAATCAATGATTCTCTCCCATCATCGATGTTTCTATCCCTCTCTCCCTCTTCCTTCCTCTCTGAAGTCAATACAAATATATTTAAAAATAAATAAATAAATAAATGAATACATAAATAAACAAAGGTAGTGTTAATGGAGGGGAGAGGGGCTCATCTGGAGGTGGTTGCTGCTGGAGGTGGGATTTTTGTGATATCCTGAGAAGAGGAATTTTCTGAGACTCCCATGGGAGAATAAATGATTTTTATTTGCATGAAATTCAATCCCTGAGGTTTCAAAGTTCATTTCCTTTAGTGCAGGCAGAGAAGGAGTGTCCTGGGGCTTCAGTAGAGCAAAAATCAGAGCCAGTGTCCAGGGTTTCCTTTCCATGTTGGAGCTGGGTCCAGGCCAGCACCCAGGAGCTTAGC
Source organism: Myotis davidii (assembly GCF_000327345.1). Classification (NCBI taxonomy): domain Eukaryota; kingdom Metazoa; phylum Chordata; class Mammalia; order Chiroptera; family Vespertilionidae; genus Myotis; species Myotis davidii. Next base: position 806,682 of record NW_006300210.1, on the reverse strand, counting down.
TTGTTTCCCTATTGCAGTCCATCAGTCCATTGTGTGTGTGGGTCTGCAGGGCCGTATGGCTCCGGAAGAAACACAGGTAAATGCCAGGATACCAGGAGCGCAGGGGCAACCACAGCAGCAAGACCGAGCGTTCCTTTTTGGAGATGATGTAGTCCCAAATTTCGGCACGCTTGCAATGGCTATGCCTGTTCTGGTCAACCACCTCTATCCTCAGGTGTGATTTACAGACAAGTACCTCCCCCAACCCCCCCAGCTTTACTGGGCATGCGCCTATCTTCCCCTTGTTGGATTCCTTTCCCCAATGTTTTGAAGGGAATAGATCGATGTCCCCTGGAGAGTGTGAAATTGTGCTTCCTTGTGAAGCTTCCCAAATGATATGCCTGTAATATCTGGCCTTCTCCCTTTGCTCCTTTCCTATCCTATATAATAAAAGCGTAGTACGCAAATTGTCCCCTCACCTGGGAGTTCTTCTGGGAGTTCGACCAGGGGGAGGGGCCTGCCAGGGGAAGGGTGGGAGGCCCAGTGGCAGCAGGTGGCTGGGGGAAGGGAGGGAATACCCGGCAGGCCGCTGCCAGCTGCTAGGGACCCTATCAGTGCATGAATTTCATGCACTGGGTCTGTAGTTATTAAAAACTAGCCAATCACAACAGTATCAGAAGGACAATCACAATTCAGATTATAAATGAAAGTTTTCTGACATTAGAATTTCCACACGTGAACATCAGTCTACATCTAAACATTTTTTTGTACTCATCTGCCTTGCCAAATTGTCCTTGATGTCTCGTATGGAAAAAAAGGCAATATGCATTCTAAACGTCACAAAGATGCTAAAAAGGAGCAAATGGATGAAACGCATTTCAATACGTCTCTTGGAAGATTATTGAAAAAGTTTGGGCAGAATTAGAGATGCTTAGATTACAAAATGAAAGAAACAAACTAGCTCCCAAACTTTTGCATGTTTTAAGTAGCATACGAAGTACAATTGCAACATGTACTTTGCAGTTTCTGAAGCTCTGTTACCGTCTTCATACTAAAGCATAATCACCAATATCCCAGCAGCTCCTCCATTTTTCTCTTCAGGTGCTGGAAATGTTAGCACTACTCAGCGAGGTCATACCTCTGGCCCGCTCAGCATTGGCATGTTGTAAACCTATAATACATGCAAAGTTGTATCAGGATATTTGACTTATCCTTGGAGTTTATTGTTGCATCAGTGTGTGAATATTTTTCTCACTGGTTCAAAGTACACTTTGCTGCTTGTGTTATCCAATCGTCATTTAATCTGAAGTGCAGGGAGATACCATGAAAGATATTCATCATTACTCAATTAAAATAGGCAACTCAAAAATAAAGAACTGGAATGCCATTTCCTTGTGCTTCTAATACCTAGTTGTGCTTGTTAAAGAAAAGTGACATGGGGTATAGCTATCACTCGATAGATTGTACTGTTGTAATTAGGTAGTTATTAATGATAAGAAAGAGGAAAAGGAAGGCCAGATATTATGTCATCTGGGCAGCTTCACCAGGAAACGGCAGTTTTACACTCCTCAGGAAACTACCCACCCATTCCCTGCAAAACACCATTCCCTGGAAGGAGTGGGGATCTCTGGGAGGAGTGGGGGTCTAACAGGGAGAGGTAAATGTATGTGCAGTAAAGTTGAGATGACCAGGGAAGGTGCCTGTCAGTCAAACCTGGGAACAGGGATCGTCTTTAACTCTGATGGGGAACATAAAAATACATTTTGGGGGGAGGGGAGGCTAGCAATCTGAATCTGTGCCAGTAACCTGCCTTCTAACGCACAGTCTTGCTAGCCAATAATTAACTCCATTTGTGAAAGAATGTAGGAAGCTAGCAGCCTGACTCTGTCCCTAGTTAATCAGTATCTCTAATGCACGTTCTTGTTAGCCAATAATCAAGTCACTGCCCCTTCCCTAATTATCTGGTCTTGGAAGAACTATTTACCTAAATACTCCCATTTTGCAGAGGCCATAAACCATGAATCATACACAACCCCTGGAGGGGGTTATCAGCGCGGGCTCCAGGCCAGGCCTTTAGGTGTCCTCTCAGGCCCCCCATCCCAACACACTGGCTTTTTGCAAAGCCTGCAAAAGGTCCGGAAGTCTGATCCATATCTGGGGGACAAAGAAACCAAAGGGTATAAAGGGAAAGTTTCCTCCATACTGGGGGACTCAGGATTTGGAGAACTGATCCCCTGAGTCACTGTACTAGTACATGTGAAACATCTGAAAATAATTGGGTTTATCCTGAATCTCTGAGCACTCCTGTGTATGTTTTGGTCGCCTGGTAAATTCTGTAACAACTCCACTGGAGAGCCTTCCCTGAGTCACTTGGGGCTCTTCCTGCATCCTGCACCCACCAGGTCACAGCCATTTTCTGGATGATGCTCTCATGGGGATGCTAGCTTTCCCTTTGTACCCGAGTCCCTGGCACAGGCAGGTGCTCAGTAAATCCGAAGGAAGGGAAGGAGGGAGGGTGGGAAGGGAGCAAAGAAACACCTCTCATAGGATTGGAGAGGATCTGAACCGTGAGCACCTGGCACCTCCACAGGAGCCTGGCGTCAGCACCTTCTGCTTCATCCTATTTGCAGCCGGCTCAGGGGCAGCCTCCATACCCGCAGGCCTGTGTCTGTTGCCCATTAGATGCAAGGTAATTACACCAGGATGCAGACGTGCACTTGACTTCATAAGGAGCAGTGTGTTCGGGAGAAAGGCTTCCATTATTGGAAATCCCCGGGACTGTGCAGCTTGCAAGGGCCTGAGGGCTGACCGTGAGCAGGGGCTTTCAAATGGTATTCACAATGAATAATTTCTTCAAACAAAGCCTGACCTGAGGCCATTCTAGAAAACAGATGGAAACTAACCTTTTTGGGGCAAAGTGATGGGCATTGAACTCAACTGGGAGACAGGGACCAGAGTCCCCATTCCCCTGTAACTCTAGGTCCTGGGGAGATGGGGGTTGAGGTTGGTCCTGGTGGTGGGATGGGGCAGCCAGGAGAGAGGGAGAGCCCTGGGAGAGCCCAGTGGCTGACATTTGCTAACTGGTTCAGAGGGGCTTCAATATTTTCAGGCTGCTCGTGCGACTGCTGCTTCTTGGAAGAAATACAGGAAGAAAACATAGCTATGACCTGTTCATTCCACAAACATTGATTGAACAACTTGTTGCCAGGTTGCCATGTTTACTGGTAACTTTAGATTGTTGGTTACTAAACCCACCATGTAAATCTTTTCTCCTAGGTTTCTCTGCAATTATTGTATGCTGCCAGTAGGTGGTAGTAGACACAGCAGTATTTCGGAGGTTGTTTATTTATTTATTTATTTATTTTCCCATTCTATTTATTTATTTATTTATTTATTTTTGCCCAGGTCTCAGATAAGACTTTGGATTCCAGATTTGTAAGTTCTCATTGACAACTATTTTTGTTTTGTTAATTATGTCTATTGTATATATGTTTTAAATCCCACAAGGTATTATTTAAGACTGTCAATATTGATTTAGTTTTGTCTACCTTTTACTTTGGCATTCTTTATTTTTACTTTATTTACTCCCTTCATCTGGGATAGTTTTCCCTCTGCCTGATGAACTTTTAATGTTTATTTTGAGGATGGCGAAGCTGGTGAGAAATCCTGATACCTCTTTGTGATCCAAAATCATCTTTATTTTGTGTTCCCTTCTGAAGGGTCTTCTAGCCTAGTGCTTCTTGCTCCACTTCACATAATTGTGTCTTTTCCGCTGGCTACTTCAAAAATTTTCTCTTTAATTTCATTTTTCACCAGTTTGGCAGTGAGCACTCCGGGGTTCTTAGAGCTCCGTGAGTCTGCGGCTTGATGTCTTTTGGAAATATTCAGCCATTATTTCTTCAAGTATCACTTCTACTTTATCCTCTCCTTTCCTCCTAGGACCGGAATCTCATGTGTTACACTTTTACACAGGGCCTCACATTTCTCCAATGTTCTTTCTCTGTGTTTTCCACCCCATGTCCTCTCCATGCTCCAGTCTGTGTATTCCCTACAAAGCTAAATTCCAGCTCCTGAATCCTCTTCTCTGCTCGCACAAGTGCCCTCTTATTTCTGAGTGGAGCGCCGGGCAGGATGTCCCTGCAGCATGTGGAGGAAAGAGCAGAGGGCTCCGATCCGAGGCTGCATACCAGTCCTGGCCAAGGTAATAACCTGCCATTGAGCTCTTCCGCACAGTTTTCAATAGCAATTCAAGGAAGGACAGGAAATCGTGCTCAGATATAAAAACCTGAAAAATACTGACACTGGGGGGAAGAAAATTAAACACTTAATTTACAAAGTACCTTATATAGGCAAAGTATAGTTCTGGGAGCCTAACTTCTTAGTGTTTAGAAACTGAAGTCTACCGGTTATTAAAGAATATGACCTAAAGTGACAATTTGCTCTCAAATGGTTCAGCTATAGCTTTCTGTGGTGGGCATATATTGACTAACTGCCCAGCTTCTGAACCAATAAATTCTCCCTTTGCTATGGAAATTTATGACAGCCCTAGTCCCCAAAGCCACATAATGAAATCCTTGTTCAGTTGATTTGGCAGTAAGAAGGCATTTGGCTCAAGTGTGACTGATAAGATCCTTCCTCCAGGCAATTGTAGGTGAGTCTGAGCTTCTTTTGAGCATACTAGTAGTTGATCTAACCTTGGGAACTCTGGGTTAGCCAAGTTCTGGCTGCCATGTGGACTGGGAGGCCATGTATAGAGAGAGGGAGATAAAGAGAAAGTCCAGAGAGAAGCAGGCTACGGGGTGTAGGGAGAGTCAGCAGCTTTCTAATTCCTGTGAAATATCCCTGTGTCCATATAATAAATCCTATGCCCTCAGTCTGGCTCAGCTATTTTCTTTTCCTTTTTTCTTAAGGTATCTTGAGTTGGCTTCTGTTGCTTGTAATGATAAGCCACTAAGAAAGGATATTCATGACATTTAAAATACTATTCTATTCAGAGAATATCTCAATTTAATTAAAGAGACTATATAATGAACAAAATAGTGTCCTTAATTACTTATTCCCTTTCTAATTCATTTAGTGACTTCCATATTCTTATTTTCCCTTCCATTCTCTGAGTTTGGCACTTCTGACTGACCTTCTTCCTCCTATCTCCCACCTCCCTGACTAGTAAGATCAGAAGAGAAATAAAATCTGAAACTCAAGCCATGTGGCTTTGGACTAGCTAAACACGGAAGTCAATGAGAGACAATTACATTTCATGACATAAGTGAGGGAGGAGGGGAGGGAGGGAGGGGGAGGGGGGTTGTTATGTCTTAACAGCACAATCAAAGCTATGCTACAAAGCTATGCTACAGAGAGAATGCCTGGCTTCCATGTCAAATGACAGACTGCCAACGTCTCTTCCACAAAGTAATTGGTCACACTGGTAAGTATATTATTGTTAATATAAACTACTATAATAGGCAACCATGTTAGAGAATAGTAAGAAGCTAGGAAAATTCCAGGACAAGTGGAATAGGGAAACTAAGACAGATAGTTAAACAGCAGTTTGCAGCCACCTAGTAAATCCTATCTTCTCTAAATTAAGGACACTTTAAGAGTAAATGGTTTGCACTTCTCCCCAACCAGAGGGTAAATAGCTTAAATCACCCTACTCAGGGGGACAGATAATGGAAATTTAATTAAGTGCCATTGTCCAACCACACCCAAGGATAGACAAATTAAGAGAGTAAATCTCATTTTGATACATCTGCATAAAGCTGATGAACGTCTTACTGATCTGCCCCTCAGAACTCCCCTAAACTCCCAGCCTTAAAACCTCCTTGAAAATTAAGGTCCCAGCATGCTCTCCCTCCAGGGAGCACTCCTGTGCCATTCCCTTCCCCCTTTCCCTCCCCACCTCCCTGGCATGTATCCCCTAACCTCCTAGGGACCCCAAGAGGCTTACAACCAGGAGAGCAATGGGCAGTGGCAGCTTGTCCAAGGCTAACTCCCTGATCCTGTCTTCAAGGCCCCCCTTTCTCTGACTTCCCAGTGAGCTAAGGCAGCCCGGCCTAGGCTCTCCTGTTGCTTCTTCCATACCCTTGTTTGTTTCCCTGCCCTAAGTGTGCTTTTGCTGCTGTCAATAACTTCTTGCTTGCTTTTCTACACTTTGTCTCTTGATTGAAATCTTTCCCTCAAGAAGACAAGAACCGAGGTCTCATTGTCTCCTGGTAACAACCAGAAACCTGAAGTAGCAATGGCAGATTTAGAAGTCAGTTAAAAAGTCGGCACAGGAATATTTATTGCAATTGACTTTCATATAAGGAGAGAGAAGAGATAGGAGCAATTTCTTGTTGGCACAAACTTTATTTAAAACGATAACTGATGTATATTATTGCCAATATCTACTTCATCATTTTCATAAGACAAAATCAGTTACCATCACCTCATGTATTATTTCTAACCATTCCTTTTGTATTATTGCATTAAAGCTAGTTTTATTCATTTAGGCCAAGACACAAATTGTGACAA
>NW_006300210.1:796188-798007 GCF_000327345.1 Myotis davidii | reverse complement strand
CTTCCGCAGCTCCTCTGGCTCTCAGTGTGCTTTTCTTTCCTTCTAGTTGTAGAATTTATACTCAGCCAGCCTTCCTGTAGTTCTGGATGATGTCCGTATTGTGTTTTTGAAGTATTATTCAATTGTTGTGGGAGGCAGCAATTTCCCGGTGTTTATCTATGCCGCCATCTTAGTTTCTCCCTGAAAAGAATTTTTTGAGAAGAAATGGATTATGATTAGGTCCTTAAAATATCAGCTCTTAGCTGAGTTCTCAGCAAGGAGAGAGGTAAACAATTATAGGCCCATATAAGGCCCAGCAAACCTGAGTCCTGTTATACCTTTCCTGCAAGACTCACTTCACATAAATCATTTCTATTTTTTTTGACACCATGTATTTCTTTTATAAAAAAGAAACACTATCTCCTAGAATGTTTGGTATATTGTTCATAAAAGAAATTAATGATGTTGCAATTAAAACTGTTTTTGGCTTTAGGATAATAAAATAAACTTGTTCAAATACACTAGGGTCATGATAAAGCTTTTGGTCCAAGCATTTTAAATACTATACTTACTAGGAGATGTGGATAATGAAGTCACAGAGTTCCTCCCCTTGACCAACCCAATCAAGGCATTTTCTTGAATCTTTATGCAAATTGAGTTGTGTGGCATTAAAACAACATTTTTTTAACAAAGCATAATTAAAATAAAGTTCAGCTACTAGGATAAGGAATACTTTAAATTAACAAATTTACATAATAAAGTGGCTTGGTTTAGAAAGTTTGTTTTTGTAATATAATTTTATTAAATACATAACATTAAAATGAAAAGAGATAAGTAAATTAAATGCTTATAAGCTTATTACATTTACTAGCTGATTAAATTTCAGTAAATAAACAGGTAATTTACCATTTCATAACTTTATTAAAAATACTTCCAAAGAAACAGTTGCAACTGACTTTTTAAAATTTATTATTGTTATTGATATTTTACTTGCTGTTATATTTCCTCTATTATTATTGCCTTTTTATTACCAGCAATATTTCTTTTTATTTAAAATAAAATTTTAATGAGGTATAATTGCAGACAGTAAAGTTCAGATTTATGCCTATTGACAACAGTATACACCTGCCTAACTACCACCCCAATGGACATAGCACATTTCCATCCTTCCAGAAAGTTCTCTGGTGCCCCTTCACAGCCGGTGCTCCTGGATTCCCCACCCTCCAGAGCCTGCATCTACAGATCTTATTTCTATTGTTTTAGGTTAGTTTTGCTTGTTCTAGTGTCTTTTTATACATAAAATCACAGCAAATTGTGTGTGTGTGTGTGTGTGTGTCTGCCTTACTTCATTTAGCATAATGCCTGTGAGATCCATCCATGTTATTGCATGTATCAGGAGCTCATTCCATTAATTTCCCGAGTTGTATTATGTGGTCTGAATACACTGCGGTTTGTTTATCCAGTCTCTTTTTCATGGGCGTTTTGGCTTTTGTGATATTTAATTTAGTGTAATTATTTATTAAAATAATTTTAATTCTGAAATAATTTCGAACTTAGATTAAAAATTATAAGAACAGCACAAATAATCTAGTTTTCCTTTTGTCATTTAGGATTTAGTTGATGCCATGAGGTTTTATTATCCAATTGCCTTGCTGTATATTTCCTATAAATGAGGACATTCTCCTACACAATCACACTACAACCATTAAAATGAACATTAATACATTATCACCATGGAATTTACAGATCCTCTTTAAACCTGACAGTTTTCCTAAGAGTTTAAACCAAGGTTGCATACGGCAATCTATTTAATGCCCTTCAATCATAAACAGCTCCTCAC
>NW_006300210.1:795206-796171 GCF_000327345.1 Myotis davidii | reverse complement strand
CTTGCCTTTTTTGATCTTAATATTTTTTGAAGAGTAGTGCCAGTTATTTTGTAGAATTTCCTCAATTGGGATCGTGCCTGATGTTTTTCCACGATTAGATGCAAGTTGTGCGTTTTTGGCAAGAGTATCAGAGAAATAATGCTGTGTTCTTTTCATTGTATTCTACTAGGTGGTAAACAGTTTTAATTTGCCAAGTTATTGATGTTAACTCTGACTATTTGATTAAGGTGGCATCTGCTAAGTTTCTCTGTATAAATTACTAATGTGCCCTTTTGTGATTAATAAGTATTTTGTGGAGAGGTACTTTGAGGCTATATAAATTCCCACTGCTCATCAAACTTTAATCTGTTCATTTTAGCATCCACTGATATGTCTTGAGTAAATTAATATTGCTATGCCAAATTGTGATTTTCTAATTCTATCATTCCCTCTACACTTATTAGTTGAAATTATGCCAAAAGAAAATGCTTTCTGTTATCAGTACCCATTTATTCATTTGTTGATATTAGTATGGATTCATGGATTCCTATTTTTAAAATATCTGTTAATCTGTTACAACAGTTGTTCTATATTTTGATATTCAAATTGTCATGAATTTGGACATGTTAACGTAAAAAACCATTGAAACCTGTAAAGAATTTTTGCGAGTTTATTTGAGCCAAACTGTCGACATGTGCCGGGAAGCAGAACCTCAACGAATAGAGATAATGCTCCGGAGAATGGCGGGATTACATCTGTATTTATACATTGCAATCAAAGGAGGGACATAGGTGGGTTACATGAAATCCATTGGTGGGTAGACTAGAGGGGCGGGAGAAAGCAAAGGGCGGGGGGGACTCCTGGGATTGGATAAAAGATAAAATGATAGACACATACTCAGGTGGGTACAGGAACAATTCACATGATAACAGTGAAGGAATCTGTGGTATCTGTCCTGGCTCCCAACACATTTGGTTGTGCCCCGG
>NW_006300210.1:794353-794989 GCF_000327345.1 Myotis davidii | reverse complement strand
CTATCTATCCATCTATCTATCTATCTAATATGGAATTTTTGGACTGGAACCCAGATTCTTCATTGGCCATAGTCGAAGAATGAATCCATGGACAGAAGGTGGTATAGCAAAGGTTCAGATTTATTAAAGAACAAGTACAGACTCCCATGTGGGGAGAGGGGAAGAGTCCCACAGAATGGACTCCCACGTGGGGAGGGGGAAAGTGTCCCACCGATTTCCTGTTTCCATGGTTTATAAAGGCTGCTCCTGCGTCCTGATATCCCCTCTGATTGGTCAATATTCCCTTTAGAATTGATTACTATTTGTGACTCCTGAACTCAAAGGTCAAACACCACATGGGACATGTGATGCCCTCCTCCCTCATTGTTCTTTTCTTTCTGGGCTTTCTTCCTTCTTCTTTGTTTTGTAAATATAGATCTTTTTGGCTACTTCCAGGTCCCTTGTCTTATATAAACGCAACTGTTGCTGCTCTTTGCACCTGGCTTCCTTGTGTCATAGGGATATATCTTTTGCTGCTTCCTTGTGTTATGGAAATGTGACTGCACCTGGCTTCCTTGTGTTATGGAAATGTGACTGCACCTGGCTTCCTTGTGTTATGGAAATGTGACTGCACCTGGCTTCCTTGGGTGATGAAAA
>NW_006300210.1:763826-793336 GCF_000327345.1 Myotis davidii | reverse complement strand
ATATATGAAATTAAGATTTATATATAGATGTGCATAATTCTAAATATCCTCTGCTATGCTGGAGAACCTCTCAAAACTTTTACCATGATCTTAGAACATTAGGAGAGATTATAGTGTCTGCAATATCCATTAGCACTTGATTTATCATTTGTTTGAATTCATTACCAATATACCCAGAGGGAATCTATCAGCTTACCATTAAAATGAGAAATTTATATTCCAAGGCATAAAAGGACTCACAATATCATGTTCTGCTAGTTAGTTAAAAAGAACAGAAATCTTGTGTGTGTGTATGTGTGTGTGTGGGGGGGGGTGCTTAAGCTGCACATTTTGAAATAGATGCCACCTGTTGCTTTAAAGTCAGAAGTGTTAATCCTTCACCAATTGCTATTAATATACAATAAATCATTCACTTCCACTACTGATTGTACCAGAATATTTTCTTCTTGGAGGATATATAAACCAATTTTCACCACTGGTCACATCTCCCAATAAAATAGGGAAGATATGAGATTTCAGGTTCAAGATAATTTTTATTTACATCCTATGGTTTTCCCTCACTTGATCTGACTGCACTTTTGTGATTTTGGTTGTTTCATGTCACAGCATATCTCTCTAGTCTATACAATGTCCTTTATCACTTCCTGGCTGTAAATAAACTGTCACTGTTTATAACCCTTCAATTATAAATTGCCCATTTAGTCTTTGACGGTGTGGAGCTGATAGATTTGCTTGTGAGATCACTGCTCCTTATCTGGAACCACTACCGTTTTCCTGTGCTCTGAAGATTCCCAGGGTCTCAAAGGTGGGCTGGGAGTACCCCATGGCCTGTGATGATGGGACTCATGGCACAGAGGTGGGGCGGGGCAGGATTAGTTAGTGCATAACATGCTATTAAATTTTCCCATGTACTGTACTATTTGTAGAAAGACAAAAGAGATAATAGAAGTAAAAGTCTTTGAAATTCATAAAATGATTTCAAATATACTATTATTATGTATTGATTGGGAAAAACTTTCCATTCTAAGTTTTCTTAAGTAAATGCTCTAAGAAAAAGAAGAGCGGAATTCATTCCCTTGTTTTAAACAGGGAAACTTTTAAAATGTTTATTCTCCTTAAAATACCTGAGCACTTATCACTTTCTCCTTTATATTCTCACTAGAGGCCCGATCCATGAAATCTGTGCAAGAGCAGGCCTCCTTCCCCCGGCTGCCGGCACCGGCTTCCCTCCAGCACCTGGGACCTGGGCTTCCCTCCAGAACCCAGCAGGAACCCAGACCCAGGCTTCCCTCACAGCCCTGGCTTCATCTGGAAGGTTGTCCGGAAGGACATCTGGAAAGACATCCAGTCCAATTAGCATATTATGCTTTTATTATTAGAGATTTTTAGCACATCTATTATTGCAGATACTGCCAGCACCCCTCCCATAACCCCACTCTGTCTTCCACATACAGAAGGTTGTTAGCTGTGAACACCTCAGACTTTTTGGTCTGAGGGCTTTTTGTTCAGCTGCCCAAGTGCTTTTTAAGAGGAAGGTGAGTTGAGTGCTAGAGGGTTAATGCCCCCAGAGCAGTCCATAACTGAAGATGGGCAGGACATTGAGGGAAGGATACTTCCAGTTTCTCTCACCTTGTGGAGGAATAAGCCCCAAATTCCCATAATTCTCACTGCCAGGAGAGTAAAGCCCTATCGCCTAGAGGCAATTTGTTCAGGAATGCACCCCTTTGGCTCCCTGGACTTCACTGTCTTGCCCTCACTCCCTGAGGATGTTTCTGGGGATTGCCTTCTAAATAAACTACTTATGTTTAAATGCTTGCCTTAGGGCATGCTTCTGATGGAACCCATAGCTGAGGATATAATATAGTACAATGAACTGACAGCAGAGATTTTGGCTGCTCTAGCCATTCATCTCACAGCATAGCTTGAACAGACTTGCACTGACCTGGCACTCAGTGCTGGGTGAATGACTATCTGAATGTGAATAGTAATGTATTTTGCTATTAACAGGGTTGGGGTGTAATATTAAACATGCTCCCAAGAATCCTCAAGACATGCTATTAAGAATCAGACATCATCCTCAAATGACAGCAGTTGTCACATATTGAATGTCTAAAGTGGTTGTTAGATTCCATAGGCTCTTGGAAACTGCAACTTTTAATAAAACGACTTATAGTGACATCAAATTTTATTTGGTTTATATAAACAAGAGTTAAGTTATTAATTAATTAATTAATTAATTTCTATCCACTGAGCCAAACTGGTCAGGGCGAGTTAAGTTATTTATATAAACACTAGAGGCCTGGTGGTGCACGAAATTTGTGCACTCAGGGGGTGAGTCCCTCAGCCCAGATTGTGAGAGAGCACAGGCCAGGCCGAGGAACCCCATAGGTGCATGATTGGGGCCGGGTAGGGATGGGGGAGGTTGGCCAGCTAAGGAGGAGCAATGGGAGGGCTCCAGGGTGTGTCTGGCCCGTCTCACTCAGTCCTGATCAGCCGGACCCCAGCAGCAAACTAACCCACTGGTTGAAGCATCTGTCCCCTGGTGGTCAGTACACATCATAGCAACTGGCCAACAGGTTGACTATTTGCCCCCTGGTTGTCAGTGCATGTCATAGTGAGGGGTTGAGTGGCATTAGCATATTTCACTTTGATTGGTTGAATGGATGACCAGATGACTGGATACTTAGCATATTAGGCTTTTATTATATAGGAAGAGTTAAGTTTCTATGGCATATTTCTTATCACAAAGCCATGATCAAACTTCTAAAGACCCAAAACACTTCTAATATTAAACATTGAAATAAATGTGAGCTCTACAGACATTTAAGAAATATGAATAAAAAACAAGTAAGATCATTCTTTTGTTCTTTTATACCCTGCTTATTCCAGTTCAATGTCATGGGTGACCAGAGCCTCTCCCAGAAGCTCAGGGTGCAAGGAGGGACCCACCCCGGACAGAACACCCTTCCATCGTTGGGCCCCTCCCACAGACACCCAGACTCACTCACACGGGGACAATGTAGATACTCCAGATAAACCAATGTGACTGGAGAGGAAACTGCACTACTCAGAAAACCCACGCAGACATGCGAGAATGTACAAACTTCATACCAACAGTGGCCTTGCCAGGAATCTGTTTTGTTTTTTTTCCTCATCAACATAACAAAAAAAACCGTGAATGAAAGGACCTACTTCAGGGCCCTAATGCGCTGACCTCTGCTTCAAATTCCTTCCCTATGTTACCTTCCACTTCTTTGTCCAAACTCATAATTGTTGTAGGTGTCAGCACAGATTCCTTCCCTCCAAAAGGCCTCTTTTGACCCCACAAGCCTCAGGTGCTGCAAAATATTTGACACTGGCCCCTTTTCAGGATATGTCAGAGGCATTTAACCCATGCATCTCATTCAGTCCCACTTTGACCAAAGGGTCCGGGTTGAGGAGACTGGTAGTGCCTACTCCTTGTGTCTTCAAACACCCTTTCCTAAAGCGCTGTCCTCTGTGTAAGGAGTCTTACTGCAGTTGCCATGTTATGAAGAAGCCCAAGCTAGCAACATAGCTGGAGACAGAATGAGAGACAGAGACAGACAGGCAGGCAGGCAGGCAGACAGACACAGAGAGAGGTGCTTGGCCATTCTCGGGCTGTTCCAGGTCTCAACCATTCTAATTATTTTAGTGAAGCCCAGACATCATGAAGTAGGAGTGAGCCATTCTCTCCGCGCTCTGCTCAAATTGCTGCCCCCCAGAATAATGGGATATAAAAAGAACAAATTGTTTTAGTCACTATGCTTTGGGATAATTTGCAACAAAGCAATGGGTATCTGAAATTGGTACCTCTCTTATATGCTTTCATAGTGCTCTGTCCTTACCCTGCTGTAATGCTTGTTACAGCATCTCATGAATGCTTCTTGTTGCATGTTTCTCCCAGGGACTTGCAAATAATTACCTGCAAAGATGGTGTCTGGTTCACCATCATTTAACACATTGCCTGGCTTGGAGCTGACGCTCCATAAGCATTTGCTGAATAAATAAATTTGGTTTTGTACATTGATAACAAATTATGAAAAATAAAAAGTTTTCAGGTTATTGCTTTATTAATGATAATCTTTTAAAAAATATATTTTATTGATTTTTTACAGATAGGAAGGGAGAGGGATAGAGAGTCAGAAACATCGATGAGAGAGAAACATCGATCAGCTGCCTCCTGCACACTCCCCACTGGGGATGTGCCCGCAACCAAGGCACATGCCCTTGACCGGAATTGAACCCGGGACCCTTGAGTCCACAGGCTGATGCTCTATCCACTGAGCCAAACCAGCCGGGCAATGATAATCTTTTGATATTTTTTTCCTCTCACAAGATTGCTGTTACCTCTTTCATTTTTTCATCTAATACCTATGGGACATATCATATTCCAGACGTCGTGGTGAGTGTTGGGAACACAGCAGGGATCATGGGAAACACAGCTTTTGCCTGCATGGAATAGACCTTACAATTTTATAAAGAAACCAAACAAAAATTTGCATAACTGAAGATTAATTATAAGCTATGAAAGTGTATGTTTATGTCAGAGCCTCCAAGGAGGCAAAAAATGACTTGAGAGGTCTGGTAGGCTTACCTAAGGAAGAGTAAGTAGATATTGGGCAGTTAAAGAACTGGGGGTGGTCTGGGTGGTGTAAGAATTCTAGGGAGAGGGAGCAGTTTATGGGAAGCGTCTGAAGCTGTAAAAATCTCTGAGCTTTAAAGGAACTGGAAGAAAGCCAGGGGACCTAGATCTTAGTTTCCTTTATTTCTCAACATTCTAGAAAACCTCATCTTCATTGCTTTAGCAAAAGGTTTTCTCTGTATCATCCTGCAAGTCCCCCCAACCCCCACCCAAATGAGAGACCTCTTATTCACCTTGAGGAATCAAAGATTTTTTAAAAAAATTAAATCTTAATAAAGTAAAGTTAGTTCTAGCTCCCTCACATAGAGGTAATTTTTCAAAAGCTCTTGAATTTAAATATTCTTTTGTTAGCTCAACTTTAATTTCAGGGGTTTTAGACAAAGAATAATTATATGCTGATTCTGATCTCAAAATGTCACTGTGAATAATTAACCAGAATAAAAGGGATCTTTTTATTTAAGTATTTGGTAGCAGAATAAAATAAGAAAAATGGGTCTCATTCTTTTGGATTTTGAGCACTGCCTGTGAATAACTCTATTCATATTATTTAATGTTACTAATTATTTAAATAAAAATTTAAAAAGATTGAGATTATAAGAGTTATATGTACAATAAAATTTATAGTAATTTCACTGATGTGGGGTATTATTGAAATATCTTCTAATTCACAAGGTACACATTTACAAAATAAGATTGGCATAATGACAATAGTCTAATGTTACACATAAATAAAAAAGGTGAACTTAAATTAGCCTTGTTTTTAATTTGTAATTTCCTGCTAACATTTTGTCCAGTTAAATTAAATAATACATATAAAACACTTGGAGTACTGAGCACATGGCTTCATTAGAATTATATTGTTGCTACTTTGCTACACATCTTCCCTGTTTCTCTGCAAATACATCACCCCTATTCACCTCCAAGAACCTTAAAAACCTGTGATATGCAAATAACTAAGCTTGTACTTCCTATTGGTCATAAACTGGGAGTGATATAAAATAGAATGGCCCTGGGGACCCTCTTCTCAGGAAGCAGGGCTCAGCACAACTATGACAGAATAGAAATCATTGAACCCTTATGTCTAAATAATTAAATTCCCCAAATACTTGAGATATTTCTTTCTTGTCCTTGCTATTATAACTAAAGATCAGCCAGTCCTATTGTGATGAACACTTTAGTGATGAAAAACAAGTAGGCAGTTTACTGACTCCTTAGCAAAAGGTGTCCTCACCCCAGGTGGGTAGAGGGAAGCATATGGCTCCCTCCCTGCTGCTGTCTGGGTTTCAGTGCCCACGTGGCCACGATTCCTTCACTGGGCATGCGTGGACGGGTAGGTGCTGTACACTTACTATCACTGAATTACTTCCTCTCAAATGTCAAAGTTATCATCCTGCAGAGGTCATAGTTGAACCCACAATCCAGGAAGATCATCAGAGACCTTATTGTCGAAAGAACAGATTCAGGGAAGTGTTATTGGCGGATCGCAGGAAGCCAAATCATGCTTGACTTTGATTCCTTCACTGGGGGCGGGTAAAGAATTACGGCCGTGCATGTAATATATGATTAAGAGGTGGTGTCTGCAGGCAACGTGATACTCACAGCAAAGTCAGCAAAGAGCTACAGCCAGGTAAGGAGGATCTTTGCTCACAAGCCAACTTGACATAGTACATCTCTTGGGTTTTGAGTCAACTCACTTTTGAGCCTCTCTTTCTCATTTGCTGGGGGAAGAATGGGGGCAGCAGGAGATCCAATCTGATCATTGTTTTTGTCTCCTCTCTGGAAGAAGTGCAATGCCCCAGGGAATTCACAGGATTTGTGTCCCAGTCCTGAGGACGACTCCTTGCTATTTGTTATCAGTCAGACAAATCCCTGATGAGACATCAACAATTCCACTGGTTCTGCACCGTCTAAGTCATAGCTGAAACCTGGGAGTCTTGAATGAGATTGGGAACCCCATGGCTAAAATCCCTGAACAATTCCCTTTTGCCATCTGGCACCCTCTTGCTGTCTGGCACCCTTTGAGACTAGAGTCCTGAGGTACTGTCTGAAGTACTGCCCAGCACCGCAGTCTTTTCACAGCAAGGGTTCCGGAATCTGGAGAAGGGCTATGCATAAATGAATAGAGGCTAGACAAGAAACATAAATTTGGAAGGCATTTGGGGGAACTAGGCAGATGGCTTTTTATTAACACGTTTTGCCCTTTAGCAAAGCAGATATACATATCAAAGGTAGGGTTTGGTAAACAATAAAGGATCATCAGGTTAGGGGAATTGCCCTCAGCTGTTTGGCAGCAGGTAATAACATGCACATCTTCAGCCCTGTCCATCAGCCTTCTGATAAACTTCTCGAATTTATTATGCTAACTACTGTCCTTAGCCTCCAGCAGCACAGACCTTAGCTCAGTGGTTCTCAACCTTCCTAATGCCGCGACCCTTTAATACAGTTCCTCATGTTGTGGTGACCCCCAACTTCATTGTTACAAGTTGAACATAATTAAAGCATAGTGATTAATCACAAAAACAATATGTAATTATATATGTGTTTTCCGATGGTCTTAGGCGACCCCTGTGAAAGGATCGTTGGACCCCCAAAGGGGTAGCGACCCACTGGTTGAGAACCGCTGCCTTAGCTGCTAATGGAACCCACAGGCATTTGTCTTCTCCCACCCCGATCTTCAGAAAGGTCTTTTTCAGTCTGGGAAAGATCTTCCTCTCTTTATGTATTCCTCAGATGGACTCCCCTAAGGTCAAATGTATCTCTCTTCCTCTGGGAGACATACCTCTATTTCCTCAGTGTGTTTGGTTTTGGGAAACAACTGCTAGGAAAGTCTTTCAGGTAACTTTTGCTCTCAGAGATGGTACAGTTTCCATTAAGCAAAGATGCATGGAGCAAGCTTCTATAGGTTAAATGAATGGAGAAGTAGCAGGATTCACAAGAACTCAGCACTACTTCAAAATTCTATCATGAAACATGGAAACAAAGGAGCAGTCTTCAGGTGAATGCTTTTATGATTGCTTTGATCATATTTAGCAATAGAAGGAAAATTAGCATACATAAGGAATTAAAACCTGTGTTTGACATACAGGTTCTAAAGGTCTCTGACTGAGGAGCTTTTGAAGTGGAATTCACTTTTGTTGTTTTTTTAATCTTTACCGGAGGACATACTTATAGAGAGGAAAAGGGAAAGCGAGGGGGGCGGGGGGAGAGATAGAGATAGATAGATAGATAGATAGATAGATGATAGATAGAAACATTTGAGAAGGCTAAAGGGGTAACCCTGATATTTTGGGGGCTAGCAATTGGAATTCATGCCAGCAAGCTCAGTGTGCATTCTTGATGACCTATAATTAGGTCATTGCCTCCTTCCCAGAAACTGGTCTTGTAAGATGTGTTAGGAGCAATGAACTGCCCTGGGGGTGGGGGAGAGGCCATTATCGCTGGCCCCAGGACAGATCATCAATACCTGGGGGCCTTCCTGCAGGGCCACGAAGGGGGCAGGGGGGATATCTGCAAGACAAAGACCCCAGAAGGTTATAAAAAGTGAAGCCTTCTGCATGCTACTTCACTCTGATTTGGAAATTATTCCCGGAGTCTGCCAGTGTAATTAAAGCAGTGTTTCTCCACTTCTTCAAAGCATCACTTGGTTTTTCTGGGTCTTCTGCAGCACATTGATCCATGGCCTTCCCAAAGCACCCTGATCAGGGATTGGACCTGCAAACTTAACGTGCATGAGATGACACTCCAACCAACTAGCCACTCTGGCCTGGCTGGGATTAACTCTTTGAGGCCACATGTTAGCTGTAGCTCTCACCACCTGAACAATGGACTTAAGATCCCCTGGAGAGTGACCTCAATTATTTCTGAGAACTTCAAACAAGTACCTCCTTTAGACTCACTGAGTATGAGCTTCAGACATCTCCCTGCCCCACCCCCCATTTGACTCACCTGGCCAAAGTCCACTGTCCTTTAAGTTTCCTGTAGGAGCCTTGCTGACACCCTGGGAGGTCACCAGAGCCCAAACGAAGGCAGTTGTGGTTCCGACTTCCAAAGTTATGACAGAGCAAAGCTCCTTGTGCCTAGAGACTTACCAAAGCCTTTCATAAAAAGTTATTGCAGCTCCTCTCTTCCGACCCTTCTCTTTTAAAAATTACTATGATTTCTACCCCTTTCCATTCTGCTTTTATAAGAATACCCAGTAATTGAAGCCAGGGTTTTACAAATCTCAATTCATTTATAACCGAAATCCATCTCTCCATTTCAATTCCTTTACTAAAACAATACAGACATATCTCAGAGATATTGTGGTTTTTGTTCAAGTATCACAATGAAGTGAGTCATAATATTTTTGCTGGTGGAGAGTCTTGGGTTCAATGTGTAAAAACGTATCTGTAAGGCACAGTGAAGTGAAGTGAAATAAAACAAGGTATACCCATCATTGTGGAAGGCAGAATAATGGTCTCCAAAGATGCCTGTGTGCTAATCTCTGGAATCTGTCAATATATTGCCTTACATGGCAAATGGAAATTAAAGTTGCATGTCAGCTGATTTTAAAATAGGGTTACTATCCTGGGTTATCCATTGGGCCCAATATAATCATAAGGATCCTAATAATTGGAAGAAGGAGGCAGAAGAGAGCGTGAGACGTGACTACAGAAGAATGGTCAGAAACATGTAAAGTTGTTGAGTTTGAAGATGGAGGGAAGGAGCCACAACCAGGGCATGTGGAGGCATAGAGAAGAAGGAAAAGGCAAGGAAACAGGTCCACCCCTGGGGCTGCCAGAAAAGAATGCAGCCTTACCAGCAACTTGATTTTATCTCCCTGAGACACATGGCAGGCCTCTACACTATAGAACTAAATGACAATAAATCGTGTTAAGTCACTAGGTTTATGGTAACTTGTTCAAGAGCAAAAAAAGAAACACTAGGAAACTAATATGGTATCAAACATACAAATGAAAACTAAGAAAGTCTGAAATAAAATTCCTACTTCAACAATATGTAAAGTCATGTTATCAATGTAAAACATATGCACGTATCTATTACAGTTAATGTTTACTTCACATTTTAACTTATGGCTTAATAATTGCATAATTGAAGAGCTAGCATGCTTGGAGCAGTTTTCTTTGGGGGAAAATTGACTGTATCAAAGAACTAAAATCTTTAACCTTGGGAACTAGAAAACTGTAATTTCATGCTGTAATTTTATTTCAGTCAATGTTTGAAATACGTTAGGGTATACTTTTAGCTGGGGCATAGGAATAGAGAGAAAAACAGGATAAATATTGCAATAAAGTCTAATAGGGAGTGGTAAGTGGTGAAATATTGCGGTAAACTTTATAATAAAAGGACACTTTTAATAGGCAAAACTGATAAAATAAAAACAATGTCAGAGGAGGAGGCTTACATGGAATGAATTTGATCTTTTCAGAGATGTGGGAGGTGTATGTTGAAAGTGGTGATTGACTGGAAGGAGGGAAATAATTGAATTTTGTGAAGCAATAGATGTGTGTCTATGTTAATGCTCTCTAACACCTACTTGCCAATAGTAGGGTGGCCCTGAACAAGACATATTTCTTCTCTCTCCTTTTTTTGGCATTACTCTCTTTTAATTGTGATTAATTGTTAAGCAGGCATTTTCCATTTGACATGTGGTAGCCTTTGGTAGATTTGTGTTTCCAGCAAATCAACTTATATAGCCCCAGAAGAAAAAGAGATCCCCCTTTGCTTGAAAAATCTAGTAGGTGTTCTAAACACACACTGAGTCTATGAGTGGTACGAGCCACACTAAAATCACACGATCAAAGAGAGATGGAGTGGTGATTCCCCCAAACAAAATCAGGGCATTATTTTCAGAACAAATAATAGATGTGGAACTGACAAAAAAAAAAAAATAGAGCAGATGCTCACTAGAGACTCAGTTCTGAAATTTACCAGCTAGATGACCTTGGACAAGTGACCCAAGCTTCTGAGTTTCAATTCTTCAACCGTATAATTAGGGTTAGTACCAGCTTTGCCTAATTCATTATGTCACCAGAGGGTTAAAGAATGTGAGAGCCCTTGGTGAGAGCCTCAAACGTGAAAGGAAACAATATTATCACCTGTTTGACGTCTCTTGGGCTTCAAACATCTGCTGCCTCCACTATTTCCTATTTATTTCAGTTGATGTGCTTTAAAAAATTGTCTTTTTGAATCCATTTAGGACAATATTAAGCCAAATAACAGGCAGCTTGGAGTTCTGTAGATTCTATTTGTCACATCACCCTAACCGGGCACATTATCATTTATCATCACTCTTTGCTGATTACATGTCAGCCAGTCTTCAATCCATTTCAGGGAGCCCTAGCAATAGTAATTTATTCTAATTAGTGCGACTCTGCATCACTATGTAACTGCATTCCTTCTTTTTGCCTGTTCTGCTGGTTGTACTTAAAATGGCTCTCGAGCTTATATGTTGCTTGGTGCTCTCCTCTTCACAGTACTGTCTCAGGTAAAAGTCACCTAATTTTTATTTATTTGAAAGGTATTTAATTATTTTGTTAAAAATGGAAGTGATGCCTGTTTGGCTCAGTGGGTAGAGTGTCGGCCTGCAGACTGAAGGGTTCCGAGTTTGATTCCAGTCAAAGGTATGCACCCAAATTGTGGGCTCGATCCCCAGAAGGGGCGTGCAGGAGGCAGCCGATCAATGATTCTCTCTCATCATTGATGTTTCTCTCTCTCTTTCCATCTCACTTCCCATCTGAGATCAATAAAAAATATATTGAAGAAAATGAAAATAATGTGAGCACATGTAGATCTCAGGGCAGTCCTCTTTCACATGTCATGGGTGCACTACATGTCATGCCCCATAAGCCTCTTTGGATCATTGAATCTTATTATTGTAACTAATTTACAGATGAATAGTGCTTTCATGAAAAATTGATACTGCATATGTCACTTCACTGAATCCTCATCTAACAACCTTGGGGGCGTACATCCCCCTTCTACAGATAAGGAAAACGAGGTTCTGCAGACACATGTTCATCACGGTGTTACGCGGTTTGGAAGCTGTAGTAGCTGGACTCACGCATGGATCTAACGGCATCCCGCATCCCAGATGAAAAGGGCTGGCGAGGCAAGTCCTGCTGTATTCAGAGCAACTATACTGACTGGCATTTTTACTCATGGCAGATGGTTTTGCTCAAGGACTTGAGCTCTTTGAGGCTTCCGTGGCAGGTGTAGAAACGGGCATGCTCCGGGAACTGTGAATCAAGTCCTGGTCAGCCCAGGTGGTCACTCTACACCTGACAATCTGCTTCTCACACCCACTGCAGGTTGCTAAGTTAGGGACTAGATTGTGATGTTTAGTCATTCCTGTGATATAATCTAAGACTATTTTAGCAGTTTTATTGAGGTATAATTGGCATAATAAACTTTAACATTTAATTGTACAATTTGCTATCTTGCCATATTTAAACATCCATGAAAGCATCACCAAAATCAAGATAAGAATATTCTTCACTCCCAAAGTGTCCTTCTGTCCCTTGATAATCACTTGTACTATCCCTTCATGCACCACTCCTCCTACCCCCAGGCCTCCACTGCTTTCCCTTCTGTCACCAGAGATTCGTTTTCAAATGTGAGATAATAACTTGGAGATACATCTATGTGTTGCATGTATCGACACTCCATTTGTTTTTATCGATGAGTAGCATTTTGGTGTACATATATATCACAGATTGTTTCCATTCACTTGTTGATGGGCATTTGGCTTGCTTCCAGTTTTTGGCTATTACAAATGAAACTACTGTGGACATTCATATACAAGTCTTTGCGTGGACTTAAACTTTCAGTTCTCTTGAGTAAACACCTGGGAGTACAATGGCTGGGTTATAGTGTAGGTACATATTTAATTTTTAAAGGAAACTTTAAACAATTTTCAAAAGAGATTAGAGCATTTACATTCCCACTCATAGTGAATAAAAGTTTCAGTTGCTTGATATTCTTGTCAAAACTTGGTAAAGTCAATTAAAAACATTTTTTAGACAATCTAACAGGTGTGCGTGTAATGGCATCTTGAGGTTCTAATTTATGTTTTCCTAAAGACTAATGATGTTGATATTCTTAATTGCCTGTATATCTTCATTTGTGAAGTGTCTGAACAAATCTTTTGCTTATTTCTTTTTAATTTGGTTGTTGTCTTATTATTGAGTTCTTCATGCATTCTGGATACAAGTATTTTTTCAGATATGTGATCTGCAAATATTTTCTCACTGTCTCTGACTTGTGTTTTCATTATCTGAATAGTATCTTTCAAGAGTAGAAGTTCTGAATTCAAAGAGCTCCAAGTTATTAATTTTTTCTTGTATGGATGATGCCGTAGTCTTATAATTGAGGAAAAATGGCCTAATCAAAGGGCATAAAGATTTTTTCTTTGGCTTTCTTCTAGAAGTTTTATAATTTTAGGCATCATAATTGCATATATAATTCAATTTGATTTCATTTTGTATAATTCAAGCTGTGAATTAAGCATTCTTTTTTGGATATCCAATGTTCAAGCATCATTTATTGAAAAGACTACCTTTTCTTACTAAATTGTCTTTGCACTCTTTCAAAAATTAATTGACCATATAGGTATAGATCTACTTCTGGACCTCCTGTTCTATTCCAATTACAAATTTCTCTATGTTTATACCAATACGACATGTCCTGAATACTGTAGTTTTATGATCAATCTTGAAGTCATGTGGTATCAATCCACCAACTTTATTCTTTTTCAAATATATTTTTGGCTATTTTAAGCTTTTATAAATTTCCTTGTGAATTTAAATAAGCTAGTCAATTCTATTTAAAAACACTGAAGATTTTTTTTTTCAAGTTGAGATAAATCTGGATATAATTAACATCTTAGCAATATTGAGTCTTTTATTTTTTAAATACAGTTTGTCCCTCTATTTAGCTCTTTTATTTCTCTCATCTGAGTGGTCAGTGCTGTCAGGGATCTGCAGTGACTCACTCCAGTAACTACAAGAAATAGGAAAGGGATGTCTAGAGAAAACCCAGCAATCCCTTAAAGGAAAAAGGTCCATTTTGAACAGTTAACGCATGCAGAAAAACACATCCAGAGAAATCAGATTATCCTGACAGTATCACATAAAACCCCAACCAATTATTTGCTGGGCCAGACCTTGGAGAAGTCAGGAATCTCAGCTATTGGTGCAGAGATGAAGGAGAATTTGGTGGTGGGAGGGGGAGTCAGAAGGAGCCAGTCACACAGAATTTGCCTCTTCAGGTACCAAACTTAAGCAACACTGATGTGGGGGAGAGAGGAAGCTTGGACTTGGACTTTAGTTTGGAGTTTTGATTACTGCCTGAAAATGGAAATTTACATTATTAAAGACTATTTTTGATGACTAAATATGTCTAGAGAAACTTTTACTATGTGAAAGTGATTTTAAAAAAGAGATATACTTTCAATGGTCTTGAGTAAAAACCAAGAGTGTAATCGCGGCACCATGTGGGAAGTATATGTTTAACATTTTAAGAAACTGCCAAACTGTTTTCCAAAATAGTTATAACCATGTCCAATTTCTCCTGGCAGTGTATGCAAGCCTCTGATGTGCCATGATCATTCCAATACTTGGTAAGGTCAGTATTTTTAATTTTATTCATTCTAATAAATATTTAATAGTAATTCTTTTAATTTGAATTTCCCTGATAATGAATAATGTTGAGCATTTTCGCATTCACTTATTTGCCATCCATATGTTGTCTTTAGTAAAGTGTCTATTCAAATCTTTTTCCTAATTTTTAATTTGGCACTTTACTTATTATTGAGTTTTGAAATAAAAAAAATATTCCGGTGGTAAATTCTTCATCACCTATAAAATACATATTTAAAGTTATTTTGTCCTAACAAAACCCTGTGGATGGGGTAGTATTACACACATCTTGTATGTGAAGAGATGGAGACTCAGAGCAGTAAGTAACATTCCCAGGTTAACAGTAGGGAACCTGGGGTTTGCACTTGGAGGCCATACTTTTGCCGTGTCATTACAAAACGTACCTGGAATGAGCATAAAGAGAAGTTGAAAAAACGAGGACAGAAGAAGGAAAGAAAGGATAAACTCAGTGAATCTTCAGCCAACCAAAACATCTTTAATGCCATAATTTTAAAACTATTTTAAATTTTAAATAAATTTTAAAACTATTTTCTAACATTCATTGCTATTTCTAATAATACAAAGGTATTATAGAAGTATCCCATAGGGAGTTTTCCACGTGCTGTAATGCATGTTATCTCAAATTTTTGGAAATGAAAAACAAATGCAAAAACATCACATTTTATAGAGAATGTATTTAAAAACCTATGTCATGTGTAAAGTCTAATATAAATATTAAAACATTTTAGATATAGCAGTACATACTGGCCCCTACACCTCAAAAAGTCTATTGGCCATCATTCATTTTCATTTCAGTGTCACATTGCAAGTCATGTTTTGTTCCTGTTCTTGGGAGAGGTAGAAATCTCAAGGGACACATTTATATTGTCTTCATGCTGAGTTCTTACTGAGCCTACCCATGAGGAAATGGCAAAGAGACTTTTTTCTTTAATTCCCATATACTATATTTCATTTTGCGGTTTCCAGTAACAATTGATATCTCAAGACCAAAAATTTGAAATATTTTCTATTACATTGAAATGCATTCCGCCTAAAGTGAAGTTCATATTATTTTATGAAATTTGGAAACTTTTATTTGAACAGAGTTCAAAGTAAGTAAAATTTGTCATCCTTTTTGTTGTTGTTGATATTCCTTGAAAACTCAATATTCAGTACTGATCCAATAGTAGTATATTTTTTGAAACATATATTATATGTAAAAGATTTGACTAATTCTTGCTAGTCCATTTTTGGAAAAGTCATGTTTGACAGAACCCAAATGTTAAAAGTGTAGTCTATTTCTAAAGATCATACAAAATAAAATTATTCAGATTAATGCCAAACCAAAGAAAAGAAATTACATCTAGAACTTATATCTACAGGAATTAAATGTAAGGGAATGGTTACACAACAGATGAAAGGATGACAATTCCTAATGGAGTGGTGAAAATGTCCAGAAATTAGCCATGGAAGGAGGCCTGACCCATCTATAGAGGGAGGAGAGGGTGTTATTGGAACCCAAGTGTTGTAGCCCTGCTCCCTCCAGCCTCCCTACCAACCGCAATAGATCTTGGAGGTGATACATGGAAGGGGAGAGATACCCTGGCTTCTCCCTACCTCTCCATTGCCCAGCGGCCTCCCATTGGCTGAAGGGAGAGATAGAAACACTGATGAGAGAGAAACATTGACCAACTGCCTCCTGCATGCCCCCTACTGGGGATCAATCCCAGAACCCAGGCATGTGTCAGAGCAGGAATCAAACTGGTGACCTCATGGCTCATGGACTGATGCTCAACCAGTGAGCTACACTGGCTGGGCAGTTATGCATTTCTTTTTTAATTTTTTATTGTTGAAAGTTTTACATATGTCTCCTCCCCCCCATTAACATCACCCTGCCTGCTCCCTCCAGTTATGCATTTCTTAATAAAACTAGAATAAAATAAATACCCACCATATTCACACTAGGGTATAATATAACAACTTTTATAGTCATCTTAGAAAATCTTTTTTAAAGATAATTTCTTTCTAGTGTAAAGAAAAAGAGAGCGCCAGCTGTCTCTTTTGACTATTGAAAAGGTAAGTTATGAAATAAAACCTTTAATACAGCATATGGTCAAAACAAGGTAAAAAATAAATGTTATTATTTTGTTGCCTTTTATGTTTAGTCTTTTTAAATTCTTACCTTTTTGAAGTCAGTAGTATCATCTAGATTCCACAATAAGTGTCTTGGATATAAAGTAAAAATGACTTGTCCTAATTATGGCAACCAACTGAGTCAAGTCAATATTATTAGGGTTCCCCAAATTTCTGTTCAGAGATTTAACACCGTCTACATAAAACTGTGCAAACAGAGACAGCCTCTCTTCCTGCCAGCAGCCACAACCCTGAGACACGATGGTGAAGGTTGGAGTGAACGGATTTGGCCGCATTGGACGTCTGGTCACCAGGGCTGCTTCGAACTCTGGCAAAGTGAATATTGTCGCTATCAATGACCCCTTCATTGACCTCAACTACATGGTCTACATGTTCCAGTAGGATTCTACTCATGGCAATTTCAAAGGCACAGGCAAGGCTGAGTACGGAAAGCTTGTCATCAATGGAAAGTCCATCTCCATCTTCCAGGAGCAAGATCCCGCCAACATCAAATGGGGTGATGCTGGTGCTGAGTATGTTGTGGAGCCCACCGGTGTCTTCACTACCACGGAGAAGGCTGGGGCTCACTTAAAGGGCAGAGCCAAGAGGTTCATCATCTCTGTCCCTTCTGTGGATGCCCCCATGTTTGTGATGGGTGTGAACCATGACAAGTATGACAACTCCCTCCAGGTTGTCAGAAATGCCTCCTGCACCACTAACTGCTTGGCCCCCCTGGCCAAGGTCATCCATGACAACTTTGGCATCATGGAGGGACTCATGACCACAGTCCATGCCATCACCACCACCACCACCCAGAAGACCGAGGATGGCCCTCTGGGAAGCTGTAGCATGATGGCTGAGGGGCTCCCCAGAACAGCATCTCTGCTTCTACTGCAGTGGTTCTCAACCTGTGGGTCGCGAACGACCCTTTCACAGGGGTTGCCTAAGACCATTGGGAAACACATATATAATTACATATTATTTTTGTGATTAATCACTATGCTTTAATTATGTTCAATTTGTAACAATGAAATCGGGGGTCGCCACAACATGAGGAACTGTATTAAAGGGTTGTGGCATTAGGAAGGTTGAGAACCAGTGTTCTACTGGCTCTGCCTAGGCTGTGGGCAAGGTCATCCCTGAGCTGAATGGGAAGCTCACTGGCATGGCCTTCTGTGTCTCCCCTCCCAAT
Source organism: Myotis davidii (assembly GCF_000327345.1). Classification (NCBI taxonomy): domain Eukaryota; kingdom Metazoa; phylum Chordata; class Mammalia; order Chiroptera; family Vespertilionidae; genus Myotis; species Myotis davidii. The sequence continues at coordinate 775,710 of NW_006300210.1, read as the reverse complement.
GTGTCGGTTGTGGATCTGACCTGCCGCCTGGAGAAATCTGCCAAATGCGATGATATCAAGAAGGTGGTGAAGCAGGAATCAGAGGGCCCCCTCAAGGGCATCCTGGGCTCCACTGAGGACCAGGTTGTCTCCTGTGACTTTAGCAGTGATACCCACTCCTCCACCTTTGATGCCGGGGCTGGCATTGCCCTCAATGACCACTTTGTCAAGCTCATTTCCTGGTATGACCATGAATTGGGCTACAATAACAGGGTGGTGGGCCTTATGGTCCACATGGCCTCCAAGAAGTAAGAGCCCCCTCGACCACCAACTCAGCAAGAGGAAGAGAGACCCTTAGCTGCTGGGGAGTCCCTGTCCCAGATTGATCCCTGACGCACTGAAAATCTCCTGACCACTGTTTCCACCCCAGTCCACCTGAAGGAAGGGAGGGGCGCAGGGAGCCCTACTTTGCCATGCACCATCCATAAACTTCACTGTACCCAGCCAAAAAAAGAAAAAAAAACAACCCTGTGAAAACAACCCAGAGAGGGCTTAGAACTGGGAGGAACCTGTGGAACCATCAACCTATCACTCACACAGGAAAGTGTTTCTCCCTAAAATATTGCTTACAAGTGTGGCCGTTAAGTTTTAAATGGAATTTCATTCCAATTTCTAGGCAAGCTGCCCTGGTCCTTATTCCCAGTCTCTCTCTAGAGCTCTTGACGAGGAGCCATATTTCAACACATTAAATAAAGAATCGTCTAATGCAAACTGTGCCACTCTAATTCCCATTGAAACTCCATTAAGCAAAGAAAAGCTGTCAAGTATAAAATCTGCTGATCCTTAGGGATGACTTGAAGGACATTTTCCCTTTAATGGTTTCAGGCTTTGCCAAGCCATAACTCACTGATATTTCTGTCAACAGCTTCATTAGGGTGTGTGTTTGACTTTCCTGAAAATGACATGATGGCAACTTTCCGTACTATGCAAAGTTATTGCCTTGAAGCCTCCATGTGGGAAAACAAAAGCTTTTAGTCTAGTCTGCTGTGAAAGAAGGCATTAGAGAACTTGGCTCCTGTGTCACAATAAACGTGTTTGCTTCTGAAGAAAGTTCAGGAATGAACCAGAGAGCTGAAAGCTTTTAATCACCAGAAACTGTAGTATTCCCCCTAAAGTGCTTTTCTTGGATTGCTTTTGTAGCATTAAGGAATTGACTTTAGTAATAAAAGTCTAGTAGGTTTCCAGAGTTAATGAAGACTGAAATTATTGATATAGGAAGAGAAGAAAGGGACTAGATTTGTTCTTATTTATTTTTCACCTTTTAAAATAATGTAGGAAACACTGGCATTGTGTTTCACATATTGTCTACCTACAAACCTAAAAGAAATAGCCCTAACCAGTTTGGTTCAGTGGATAGAGCAACAGCTGCTCTTTAACATTTAACAAATTCAGCTATTTTGCGGTTACTTGCTCAATGGCTATGAGTGCCAACAATCATCCCACATTCAAAGGCTGTTAAATCGTGTTGTTTACCCATATCTTCAGAAAAAAAATCACTTCTACTGTCGTGGTAAACAACCTGCTTCGCTATTTATAATGGTCTGGCCCTCTAGCAACTTCAGCGCAAAATTATAGCCAATTTGCCTACAAACGTCAGGTGGTCATAATAATCTGGCCACTCAGTGTATATACATATGTGTATATGTATGTACATATATGTTTTGATATATGTACCAAGAAATTTCACACACACACACACACACACACTTATGTTTATCTGAGAGGAAAAGCCAGCTACCAGAACTGCTGCTGGGACATATTAAGAGAGTCTAGAACTATGCCAACATTTAGTTTCTTATCAGGTTTGGGAGGGAGGGAACCTTGATCAAGCTAGAATTTGGAACTCTGTGCCATGAATCTCCTACCCAGACATAGATGCCTAGGAGTAGGACATTTATATGTTTCTCCATACCAGTTTCAGAATCTTCATTTTTTCCCTAAAGAGTTATTCTCAAAAAGAACTCAAGGCTTGAAATAGAGGACTATAGGGGCAGTTGAAGCACCCTTTAGACGTAAAGAAATCAGGGAGTCATTGAGAGGCAGATGCTGAGGAGAGAGAATGCTTGTTTGTCAACAATTTATAGGAATAGCAATGAACCTATGAGACCAAAGGCAGAAATGAGATGTGTAGGACAGCATCTGCTACCACCAAATTGTACTACAATCAAGAGACTATGAGGAAACCCAGGTAGGATGTTTTTCTATGAAAGGTGGCCTCCGTGGTCCTCACTATGTCTACAAGAGTGTAATATTTCCACAGATGAACAGGGGTGCCTCACCTTTGTGCGATGTGGGTTTCCCAAGCCACAGAGCCTACATTTCAGGTGTATGTGTAAGGAATTCAGGGACATGTGTTTTATTGAGGAAGCCCGGGGGACCAAGACAGGGCAGGGGAAGTAGTTCAGGGAGGATGCGGTCTCAGCATGAGTCTGTCTCCTGCCTGAGGCCGTGGAGAACTCTAGGGCAGGGACTCCAGTGTCCACCCAGCTTTGTGACAGGGGCAGTCTTATGTATCCCTGTGAGGCTGGCTGCACACTGCTCTGGCTGGGGGTGCGGGAGGGAGCAGAGAGAAGGGAGGCATAAACTCTCCAGCAAGGTGGCTTCCACCTGCTGAGCAAATTCTCTAGAGAAGGATGCTGCCATGAACTATTAGCAGCCAACACTGAAAGGGGACCAGGGCAGGGTATTAAAAGCACACATTCCAGTGCTCCATGAATGCACCTGATACTTTGGTGGAGTGAAAGAGCATTCATTGAAAGTTCTTTTCCACTGTAATTCTTCCTACAAAGTTATGAAATAAAAAGACGTGGGTCAGGCACTATTCTATCTTATCTAACACTTAAAAAACAAAAAAACAAAAACCCCACATGGTAATTTTTGTTTTCAAACCACAAATTTATCAACTATTCCGTTTAAGTTTTTTTTTTTAAATTTTAATATTTTCATTCCAACTGTTTTTTCACTGTAAAATACCCTTCAGGCCATGGAGAAAATTAAGAATTTTGTTGCCCTAGCCATTTTTGCTTAGTGGATAGAATGTTAGCCTGTGGATTGATAGGTCCCAGGTTTGATTTTGGTCAAGGGCACATGCACCCCGTTGTGGGCTTGATACCCAGTAGGGGGCATGCAGGAGGCAACCAATCAATGATTCTCTCATCCTTGATGTTTCTACCCATCTCTCTCTCTCTCCCTTCCTCTCTGAAATCAATAAAAATATATTTTAAGAAATTTGTACACCATGTTTCTTATATATGAATAATTGTTTCTCTTCGGTATCACTGGGTTTTAGTATTGTCCTGTGTCATCATTAGTTTTAGAAAGTGGAGACCAGAGGATTCCACTCCCTCAAAACAAACAAACAAACAAACAAAAAACAAACAAACATCTGAATACTTACTAATTTGTCTGAGGATGAATTAGGGGAATCTGATGTCATCCTATTCAGGGCCCAATATTATTAGAGTATTTGGCATAGAGGGCCCTGAATAAAGGCTGAAATTACATTCAAGATCATCATTTATTCAGAATTTATTTGGATATAGGGCCTTTATAGAGATAATTAGGGTTAAAAAAGTCATAAGGGTGAGTTTCTAATTCAATAGGGCCAGTGTCCTGATAAGAGAAAGAGACAAATGGGATGCACAGGAGAAAGGCCATGAAAGACACGGAGAAGATGGCCACCTGCAAGCCTAGGACAAAGGCCTTAGAAGAAACCAAACCTGTTGACACCTTCATCTTGGACTTTCAACCGTCAGAACTGTGAAAAAACACACATTTCTGATGTTTAAGCTACCACTCTGTTGTATTTTATTATGCAGCTGTAGCAAAATAACACACACCTACATACATGGTATATTGGGCCACGTGTAAAGTGCTTTTCATAAGAAATAAGTTGTAGTCAAAGATGTTTAAAAACCCCTGAACTAGACCTGGGTCAGGTCAACCATGAAGCTGTATTTAACTCTGAATTTAATAAGAATAATGACTTAATATCTTTTAAATTCCCTTTATTATTCTTACTCTTAACTAAGATTATAGTTATGGAATGTACCCATATGTTGGCTGTAATATATTAACATTTCTTGTGGATTTTATATCTCAAATGCAAAGAGCCCGAAAGGGTAGGTTGGGCATTGAAGGCATATTTTATAACAGCCTTGTGTTTTATATCCTCATTTATTTAAAGTTGTACTATGATTATGATTAGAAAGCAATTCATGCTCATTGAGATGAGGCTTCATCAATGTCACCTACCTGAGGATGTGGTTGTCAGGTTCTGCAAGTGTCTCCTCTAACACAGGTGAGCATCCCTTGAGATTCAAGCCTTTCCTGGATACAGGGTGGAAAGAAAAGATTGCCCCATCAGAGGTCTTTTATATATAGAGAAAGATGATCTAATTTAAACAAAAATAAACCTTTCCCAATGTATTTCTAAATAAAGTCTGGCATTGTTAATGAGAAGGTAAAGTATATATATCCATTGGAGATTTCGCTTGTATTCCCACCTGCGGTAAACTCATTTAAAGAATTTTTTTGCTTCCAGAATTTTAAACAATTCTGGTCTGACTGGTGGGGTTCATTCTCCACCAGCTATTTCCTTTAATGGACTCTCTCCTGGATGTAGAATTCCTTCCTGGGTTGCCCTGAATCACGTGCTCTCTTTTTTCAAAGGAGCTACCGTTTTCTCCCCTCAAATTAGTGATCAGGCATTGTCTTAGTTGGAACTACTATCACAGGACACCATAGGCTGAATGGTTTGTGAACAACATAAATTTATTTCTTACAGTTCTGGAGTCTGGGAAGTCCAGGTTCAAGACACAGGCAACACCAGCCCACAGGCTGGTTAACAGGTGGCCGCCTGCTTGCTGTGGCTTTGCACAGCAAGGATCTCAGGGTCTTCTTTAGAAAGGCACCAATCCCATTCATGAGAGGTTTAATCACCTCCCAAAGGTCCTACCTCCAAATACCAACATGCTGGGGATTGTATTTTAACATTGGAATTTTGGGGGTTAGAGGGACACAGTCATTCAATCAGTTTGCGAATCAGCCCCACTCATCCTCATGCCTGTTTCCTCCTTAATCCTTTCCATATTTGAGTCTCTCAGGCAAATATTTAAATAAGAAAACAGTGGGTTTTAGTAGTGATTGTTCTGCTAATTAACCACTCTATAAATGTATTGAGATTTTTAAAAAGTGTGTTTTTATTGATTTTTAGAGAGAGGAAGGGAGAGGGATAGAGAGATAGAAACTGATGAGAAACAACAGTACTTGGCTGCTTCCTGCATGCTCCCTACTAGGGATCAAGCTTGCAACCCTGGGCATGTGCTCTGACTAGGAATCTAACTGTGCCCTTTTGGTTCCTAGGTTGATGCTCAACCACTGAGCCACACCGGCCGGGCTTGAGATATTTTTAAAGAATAATATGATTATTTGTAACTTTTGTTGACTTTTCTTCAACTTTCAAACTATGGATGGAAATACAGTAATGTGAATTAATCTGCATGAGCTAAGATTTTGAACTTGGTCACTCATGCATTTTAACACCATTGTGCAGAGCTAGGTAAGCAGGGATGTTCTCCTGACAGATTATATTATAATATTGAATGACAAAATTATAGCCTTCTCTGGTCTCAGCTCTTTCTTCCAAAATGCTTACATATTTGAATGATTTGGATGCGTTTCTTCAGATACAGAGAAAAGAGAAGAAAAACGGTTGATATAGGTTTGTTTTAACAAAATTAGAAGTAAAAACTATTGATATCAAAGCTAGCATCAGAAACAATGATATTATAAGTAATATAAAATTAAGCTTATTATTTTGTCTTCTGGTAGTTGCATAAACAGATCAATGGATTTTGTCAGAGGAACATTTTTCAATCTATTTCTTCTGGCTAGCAACATTGTTTGAAAGTGGAAGTGCACTGAGTTACATTTGAAATTTGTGTCCGAAGCTTTAATTGAGAATCTCTGAATAAAAATCCCATATTCTAGGGGATTGTTGACCATATTACCTATTACTTTTCAGGGTTCTCTTCCTTCCTTGGGCATCATGCTGAATAATATTTTTAGAAATGACTGCTGTTTGGAGCTCTGTTTTCCCTAAAAAGCTGAGAGTATTTTCCTTATGGGAGGAATAAGAAAACCATTTCCCATATATCTAGACTGATTTTTGTTTTTTCATTTAATAGTCAGGAAGTCAAGAACTCAATTTTTATTACTAATTTTTACTGTGTATACCCTATGATATATTTATATATATACTAGAGGCCCGGTGCACAAAAATTTGTGCACTCGGGGGGAGGAGGGGTCCCTCAGCCCAGCCTGTGCCCTTTCCCAGTCTGGGACCCTTGGGAGATAACGACCTGCTGGCTTAGGCCTGCTCCCGGGTGGCAGAGGGCAGGCCCAATCCCTAGGTGCAGACCCTGGTCGGGCTCAGAGCAGGGCCGATTGGGAGGTTGTGATGTCACCCTCAGTCATGCTCATGGTAGGGCTGATTGGGGGTTGGGGCACTGCCCCCTGTCACACTTAAGGCAGGGTAAATGGGGAGGTTGCAACACCAACGCCTGTCACGCACAGAGCAGGGCCCATCAGGGGTTGGGGCGCCGCCACTCTCACACTCAGGGCAGAGCCGATGGGGAGGTTATGGCTCTACCCCGTCACACACAGAGAAGGGCCCGTGTGTGTGTGTGTTGGGCGGGTGGGGGGTTGAGGCGCCACCTCCTGTCACACACAGAGCTGAAGGGCGATCAGGGGGTTTGGGCGCTGTCCCCTGTCACGCTGATCCCAGTGCCAGGAGGCCTCGCAGCTCCACTGATCCCGGTGCTGGGAGGCATATTACCCTTTTACTATATAGGGTGCATGGGTGGGTGCCAGCTGGTTTGCCCTACAGGGTGTCCTGGATCAGGGTGGGGGTTCCCACTGGGGTGCCTGGCCAGCCTGGGGGAGGGGATGATGGCTGTTTGCGGCTGTTTACACACCCTTCAGGGAGGAGGTCCCCACTGGGGTGCCTGGCCAGCCTGGGTGAGGGGCTGAGGTCTGTTTTCAGGCTGGGGGGGACTAAAGCTCCCAACTGCTCCTTTTTTTCTTTTATTCTGGGCCAGCTTTAGCTTTGAGGCTTGGCTCCAGCTCTTAGGCCTCCACGGCTGAAAGTAGGTTTCTGGCCTTTGCTTACAATGTTGTGATCCTGCTGGCTGAAGCCCGGTGGACTAAAGCTGGTTTCTGGGGTTTTGTTTAGCTTCTATATTTGTTACATAGTTGCTTAGAGTTGCAGCTCAGAGGCCTGCAGCGGCAGGCGGGGAACGTTGGAGTCCTCTGTCACTGAAGCAAGCAAGCCTCATGTTAGTTTCAAGGTGCCTGGCTGCTAGCCCCCATCTTGGCTGGCAGTTAATTAGCCAATGGGAAGGGTAGCGGTCATATGCCAATTACCATGTTTCTCTTTTATTAGATAGGATATGATATATGAAATGATATATTTACATATCATATATATGATATATTTATACATCATCATATATATTTAATATTTTCCTTCTATCTTGCTTTTCTAATTCATTGCTTTCTTTATCTTGAAGTATATATTTTATTTACATTTTATTGTTTTATTATATGTAAATTTTGGAGATATTTTAAATACATTAATTAACGCAAAGTATAAATAATAACAATATAACCTAGTACTAATTTATTTTGTAAGCATCTACTGAAGCACTCTACATGCATAACATAGTTCTAGGTGCAAAAAACCAGCAGTAGATAAATTCTTGCTTCCAACACCCTACAATTTAGTAAGGGGAAGTGGATATGAAAAAGATAAGTAACTATATAACCAATCAATATAAAAATTAATGTGCAGGTAGCAAGTTGTATAAGTGATTAGAAGAAAAGTAGAGCCCTAGCTGGTTTGGCTCAGTGGATAGAGCATCGGCTTGCGGACTGTGGGATCCTGGTTCAATTCTGGTCAAGGGCACATGCCTGGTTTGTGGGCTTGATCCCCAGCGGGGGAACATGCAGGAGGCAACCGATCAATGATTCTCTCTCATCATTGATGTTTCTATCTCTCCCTCTCCTTTCCTCTCTGAAGTCAACAAAAATATATTTAAAAAAAGAAGGGTAGATAAATGAAGTCTCTCAGATTATCTGCAAAAGATGAAATTTAATATAGATATTTTTTCCTGTCAGTTGCAGTAAGTAGTAAACATGTTTTCTTAACTTTTAACCTTTTTTTATACGGTTTTTACCTTCATTGCTTGTGGTTTCATTTTCAAATGCTGCAAGTAACTTTTTGATGTGGTTGAGTAATAAAAATGATATATTTTTAGAGCATATACTAGAGTGTTTGATAATTCTTAGTCATTCACAAATCAATCACATGGTTTCTGTTGTGTAGCTTTATTATTTATTAAATACTTTTAAAATGAATTTCTTTTTACTAAAAAAATTTGTTTTAAAAAAGAAATGTTATTATACTACCATTGAGGGAAACAGTATAATTGTAAAACATAGAATATAGCTGTTAAACAATAAAATAAAAAATTACATTTAAAGTAACTATGGAATATAAGTAATATAAATTGTAATAAATTTTACAAAGATTTCCTCTGGAAATATTGCTTAATGATGGTTCTTTATGTTTAGTTTATAATGAAGGAATATTTAGGTTGATTAGTTTGAGATGAAGATAAGGTGTTAAAGCAAAAAATGAAATGTGTGTTGACTTTTATGGAATCCCAACCTAGTGGCATAGGTAATTGGAAAGCACTGAAGATACTTAACTGCCTTGTCTGTTAAGATTTAATATGATAATTATTTTGCAAAGGGAATGATGTGAATGACTTTTAAAAATTGTTTGATGAAGTGATTTGCTGTAACTCTTTTATCTGCTTAATTCCTAAATAGGTCAAATTTTGGAAAATAAGTGAGAGTAATGGTAAATGTTTCCTTATTCATGAATTACTGTCATCTGGCTTGGAAAATATTAATATAAACTGTATATAACATCTGTCAAATGCCTCTGCATCATTTTCATAATATATTTAGCAAATTTTTCAGATGAGATCATTAACAAGCCATTTAGACACTGAAGATCCAAGCCAGCTCAATAATGTGATGAACTCCACAGCTCAGTTTTTCAATTATTCCACTTACTTGTTCTTGAACACAGAATACTGATATATGGCTCTCATGTGGGGACACCTGTAAGTTGTTTAAATGGGCCAGTATATCTGTGCAAGATGGACTTTAGCAAAACTAGTGCCAGTCATACAAAGCACCTCACAGGTGATGATATTCTTCAGAAAGATTTAATATTCTTCTTCAATTCAAACAGATAAATGAAATGCCTCTAAAGTAAAATAAAATAATCTATAATAATAAAAGCATAATATGCTAATTAGACCAGGCAACCTTCCGGATGAAGCCAGGGCTACAAGGGAAGCCCGGGTTCCAGGTGCCAGAGGGAAGCTGGTGCCAGCAGCCATGGGAAGGAAGGCCTACTCTTGCATGAATTTCATGCATCAGGCCTCTAGTGGGTTAATAAAAGCCAATGAGCCCCAGTGTGAAGAATAGTTGGTACTGACCACACTTCTCTTCATAAAGCCAAGAAACAAGTTGGAAACTTAGTGCTCCTTCCTTAGCATAATTGATGGTTTTAGTATATTCGTTTAGTCTCCTCTCTGGAGCCTATACAAGTCTTAATGCTGGCCCCATGCTATCTTATCAGCAGGATGAATTTGGGCAAGTTCACATGTTTGTGTCTAACTTATCTCATCTGTAAAGTAGTGATAATAATAGTGCCCAATCCAAAAAGTTGGTGGGAGGATTCAATATATTGGTAAAGATTTGCTCTTAGAATAATATTTGGCATATAATAAGTGTATAAATGCTTATAGTTTTTTTAAAAATATGTTCTTGAAATGCCATGTGTTATTAACTGAAATATGTCCTCTCCTCCCTAAATCACATGTTGCAGCACTAATTCCCATTGTAACTATATTTGAGATAGGGTCTTTAGGGAGGTTAAGGCTAAATGAGGTTATAAGGTCGTGTCCCTAACCCAATAGTCCTGGTGTTTTTATAAGAATAGGAAAATAAAGCAGATTTCTTTTCTCTGTTTTCTCTCTCCCTCCCTCCCTCCATCCCTCCTTTTCTGTTTCTCCTCTCTTCAGCACAGAGAAAAGGCCATGTGAAGACACAGTGAGAAAGTAACTATCTACAAACCAGGATGAGAGCTCTCACCAGAAGTGAAATTTGCTAGCATCTTTTTTTATCTCAATTTTTAAAATTGTTATTGTCTAAAGTTTTACATATGTCTTCTTTTTCCCCAATTGATCCCCCACCCCCCTCTCTCAGGCATGTCCATCCTGGGCAAGCCCCCACCGCCCCAGTGTCTGTGTCCATTGGTTATGCTAATATGCATGCATGCAAGTCCTTTGGTTGCTCTCTAACCACCCTCCTCCCCTACCATTTTTCTCTGAATCTATTCTTGTTCATCAAATTATGTTGATCATTATATCCAACATATGAGTGAGATCATGTGATATTTATCTTTCTCCAACTGGCTTATTTCGCTTAGCATAATGCTCTCCAGTTCCATCCATGCCAGCATCTTGATCATGGATTTCCAGGCTCCAGAACTTTGAAAAAGTAAAATTCTTCTGTTTAAGCCACCAAGGCTGTTGGTATTTTGTTATGGCAGCCCCATAAGACTAATACAATGTGCCTTTAAAAAAAATAGTGTGAGGGAGAGAACAAAGATTTTCTGGGTGTAAATTAATCAGAGCTCAAGAGAGAAATAAAATATAGGTGAAAGGAAATTTTTCTTTGCAAGTACACAGAATTAATGTTTGGAAATGTTAATATTTTTAGATTGAATATAGAGGAAAGAGAGCACCCATTTCACAGAAACATACCCATACAAGAAACAGGGGAGGATGAAAGGAGGAATTTCCCATATCTAATGGGTGTCAAATACATGTTTCTTGAACACATTATGCATTGCTCACTCGGCTGCACCTGGTACATTGATTTTATTTTTAAAATCATAAATAGGAATGATAGCATTGTAACTCGATACTTATTAATACTAGGAAAGGAGCAAAAAGGAGGTCAGGCATTCTAAGCATGGCCATTTGGGCGGCTTCACCAGAAGCTGCAATTTCACACTCTCCAGGGAACCACTGACTGGCCTATTCCCTGTAGGTCACTGCAGGGAGGGACTTGACAAAGGGGAAGATGGGCACATGCACAGTGAGTTGAGACGACATAAGGAAGGTACTTGCCTGTCACTTAAACCCTGGAAACCATGGATTACCCATTGCTAGCCCCTGACAATTTGGGAATACATACTCTCCCAAACAAAGGAGTCCACTCTCTTGACTCTTGCCTCTCAGCTTGCTCTTGGCTCTCTGGTTCCTTTGGCTTTGCTCCTGCCCATGTTCCTTTCATGGCCATGTGGCCATGGAGATTCTATATGCAATTAGTACAATTCTATATGTACTAACGGACTGCAGCTGACCACAACTTAAGCTAGCCTGATGCTAGGCTGGATATGCTCCAACATGGAGCAAAACTCTGGACAATGGCTTTGATTCTAGCTTTCATGAAGCCACAGCTACACTTTTTTCTTGGGGCGGGGAGGGGAGGTGAAGGGAAATAGAATCTTGGAAACTCAGAGGTTTATTTCCACAAGATTTCTACAATATCTCATCCTCCTGTACGAGTCTCAGAAAATTCCTTTTCTCAGGATATTGCAAGAAGCCCACTCCTAGTAGCAACTGGCTGGGATGTGGAGATCTTCCCACTGATACAGGAATACTTTCCCTGGTAATTATAAATCTATGCAAAAGGA
>NW_006300210.1:757368-763425 GCF_000327345.1 Myotis davidii | reverse complement strand
AGGTTTTTATTGATTTTTAGAGAGAGGAAGGGAGAGGGAGAGAGAGAGAAACATCTATGTGAGAGAAAAACATGGATCAGCTGCCTTCTGCATGCCCTAACAGGGAATTGAGCCCACAACCCAGGCATGTGCCCTGACTAGGAATTGAACCAGCAACCCTTCAGTGCATGGGCCAATGCTCAACCAACTGAGCCACACCATCCATGGCTAAAAATGTGCTTTTAAATTCAGTGTTTCTGGGGGTGGGTGGGTGCTAAGATTGCATTTCCAGCAAGCTCCTTGATGCTGTTGATGGTGCAGGTCCTCATATTACACTTTGACTCGCAGGGCTATTGAGGCATTGATGTCAGACCTATGTCTAGCCCTGGTAATCCTAAACTAGCGATGTGACCTTTGTGAGGTCATTTCATCACTTTGATTCACTATTAATGAAATAAACAGACAAAATAATGTCTCTTCTTTTTATTTATAACAACTATCTTAGGACCCTGTAAAATCCTGAATCATCTACCAAAGAAAACACTGTGCTATTTTGTATGTAGTCAGATAATGAATTGAGCACACGGATTTGAAAATTCTAGACAATGCTTGACACATAAAAATAAAATGATTGGCTAAATAGAAAAAGTTTATTTAACTCAGGTGTTAGTTTTCTGGATTGACTTTTAACCCCGAAAGCCCATTAAAATATAGAGTGAGCACAATGAAAGGTATCTGAAATGAAAGCATTGGCAGCACGTCTAAAAACTGGGTGAGAATGTTTCAATGAAAGAAAGAATAAAAAAATGACTTCAAATAACTTCATGCTATGATTACGATTTTAAAACAGCACCCCAACAAGGAATGAAAAAACAATTGTTGGCCCTTTAGGTCTGTGGTAATAGCAATAAATTAATATCCCAATGGGGGTATTGAGATCAGTAAGACAGCTTCCTTGGTGCTATGAGTGTTAGCGAGGTGGAGCTCGCCTGGGCGAACAAAGGCCCTGCTCCTGAAGTCGGTGTTCCTGTGCGTTTGATCCCTGGCTTCTTGTTTGACCTGAGTGAACCTTTCCCGACATGTTCTGCTTGTCCATATGGGTCTCAACAGTAGGACACCCACATCAGCTTATTTGATTGGATATTAGTTATCTTCGTAATTAATACCTGAGTGTTCATCATCTGAGTGGTATCAATAAATGACTTAGCCTGGCAAAATGAAGCAGGATGCGTAACAGGCATACAGACAGAAGTTATATTCTTGTGTATTCTTAGTGGTAGGTCACTCTGGGCTTTCACTGACTACTGTCTTACTCCAAACCCAAAGTATAATAACCAAGTTTTCTAAAGGTGAATCCCCCTAAAAGTAAATCTAAATATTCAAAGTGCATTTAGTGAATTTCATATATGCTATATGCTTTGGTAGAATGATCTTCTTTAAGACTCATAGCAATTCTATAAAGTAGATTTGTGGATGTTGTCATCTTATTTCCATAGATGAAGAACTAGATTTAAAATGTTAGGTCAGCCCATGACTCAGTGGTTGACCTATGCACATGCCTGGCTTGTGGGCTCAATCCCCAGTGTGCAGCATGCAGGAGATAGATGATCAATGATTCTCTTTCATCATTGATGTTTCTATCTCTCTCTCCCTTCCTCTCTGAAATCAATAACAATATATTACAAAAATGTTAAGTCAGCTCTTTTTCGACGGTCTTTCTGAGTACATAGCTAATTTTTTTTTTCTACATAGTTTTTTTCCTTGGAAATAGGGTTAAATTGTTGAGTATAGGATTTTGGTAGCACAGCAAAAACGATGTAGGAGACCTGAACTATGTTTATTGCATTCAATGCTCCTTAGGTGCTGGAGTAGATGTGGTTGACTGACCTCTCCCTAAATCACCTTGGCTATTGAGGGGTTTCTTCCCTGGGAGCCTCCTGACTGTTACATTGGTGGTGTCTAGAATCTTCCACCTGACTGACTTAGAGAAGCCACCACCTTCAGACCTTGCTCTGTTTGCTTGAACTTCTTGTGCCTGAAGAACACCATGGAGGCTGTTGGTAATCAGTGATGTGTGTCTGTTCACTATGGAGAAGCACAATGCATTCTATACTTGTTTTTTAGGTTTTGATTTTAAACCTCACATTTCCATTATGCATACAAGGTAATGATTTTACCTTGTATCAGTGTTAATAATGTTAACATTAGACATGAATGGTAGCAATATTTCAAATTTTTGTGAAAATTTTCAAATAAGTTTAGTGTTCGCAGTAGGCAACATTGTGAATTGTGACCAGCGAAACTGGACTATCTTTGGTGGATGTTGCTTCGCAGAATGTTTGAAGTATAATGCAGAGATTTCTCTAGAGCCCGGAGCAGTTGTGGAAATGTGGAAACCCCTAAGGAAATTTTTTCTAGTTTTCTTTATTATGGTAATTTTGTTCCTTCTGAAGTGCCTTGTATAAGCAAACTGGAATGGAATTTCCCACAAATTCTGATAACGCTGAATTGTAGATTTAAATTATTCATGTTATTGTTTTAATCTTCCACTTAGCTTTGCCTTTGGAAACAATCAGTGATAACGCTCAACGCATTTATGGGAACCTTTATACAGGCATACCTGAGAGGCATTGTGGGTGCTGGTCCAGACCACTGCAATAAAGCACGAGGTAATCTTTCTGCAGGTGAAAGGTTTTGCCTTCAATTTGTAAAAAAAAAAAAAAGAAAGAAAAGAAAAGTAACATCAATCTTAAGGTGGCTTCTTCTTTATATAAGGATATAGGACTTCTGTTCAATTAGTCTTCAGGTTCTCCATTGATTGTTCTATAATTTAGTCGTAATTTTGATGTGTTGATGGTTAGTTTCTAAGATTAAAAAAGTAAAATGGCTTTAAGTCACAAAATAACTAGCTTAATTAACTAATTAATTTACCTTTTTAAAATAATCCTCACCTGAGGATATTTTTCCATTGATTTTTAGAAAGAGCAGAAGAGAGAGGGAAAGACAGAGAGAAATATTGATGTGAGAGAAACATATCAATTGGTTGTCTCTTGCATTCGCCTAGACCAGGGCCTGGGCTGGGGAGGAACCTGCAACCAAGGTATGTGTTCTTGACTGGAATTGAACATGGGAACCTTCAGTCTGCAGGCTGACGCTCTATCCACTGAGCCAAACTGGCCAGGGCAATTAATTTACCTTCTTAATTAATACTTCCATGAAAAGCTACTTAATTTCTATGGGCCTCCCTGTTTTCATATGTAAATGGAGAATGAAATAATTATCTGTGATGTGAGAATTAAACAAGGCAGCATTGATAAATTGACTAGCACGGTGACTGGAACATAATGGGTGCCTGATTACTATTAGTTTCTATTTTTTCTTTTTTCTTGTTCACCTATGTAATAGCCAATAGCTCTGTGATCTAAAAAGCAATGCTTTAATACAGATGTATATGTAAGAAGCCACCAAGAATAATAATCTGTAAGATCTTGACCTTAGAATATGTTCAATAGTAGCTCATTCTAGACTGGCAATACAAGCAGGTAACCAAGAGATGGTAATGCCCAGATCACCAAGAAAGAGAAAAGTCTTGGCTAATGTTTCCAATCAGAAAGCACTAGAAGTAAAAATGGGCGATGGCTTAACTTGTCATGGAGACAAGCCTGCTAGATGTGGCTAGAGAGATGTGTTCTGAAGTGAGACGATTCAGGAGATACAAAACTAGAAACTTTCTTATCTTTGTGTATTTGATCACATACTTATAAATATCTTTGTCTACCTTAATTCCAAATCCCTGAACTTCTCAAAGTTATTTTGTGGTATCCAAGAATATAGTCTTCAAAATGTGCTATTACTGCAACTGGAGACTAGCCAAAGGCATTTAACAAAGGCTTCTCTGTTTTGAGGGAACTGCTGAGTTCTCATTATTTCCCACACTTAAATCTCTATAGCAATACTGAATATTCATCATTTTATATATTTATTTGACAAATATTTATTGAAGAGCTACTAAATGCTAGGCACAGCATTAGGTTTTGGAGATACAGTAATTTAGAGTAATGTCAAGTCTCTTTCCTCAAATGTCTCATAATCCAGCGGTGAAGAAGGACTAGTACAATAGAAATAATGACGATTTATTGCCTACGTAATTCTGCACATGTGGTAATAACTGAAGTCTGTTGAGCATTTACTCTTTGTCCAGTATTCATAGCTCTTTTACAACTACTGTCCCTATTCTGTAGGTGGGGAAAATGAAGCAAAGAGAAGCCAAGAGTACCCAAGATTGAACTGTTACAAAGAGGCCAAAACCAGATTTGAATCTTACCTTTCATGTTGTTTGACTCTAACAGTGACGGACTTTTCTGGGATGATGGAAATTAGACACTGTAGGAGGGAGAACTACTGATTTAGAATTTTTTAAAAAAATGAAGAGTTGATTTTCAGATGAATAACATGTGTAAGCACAATCTTCAACCCAAATTGGAAATAATCAAGGAAGAACAATAGACCTATTTTGAGTGGATGAAGGGGAAGGAGGTAAGAGGCTGAGAAAAGAAATGAGACTTGGTGGTTTTGAATATACCTTGGGTGTCTTTGTCAAGAATACGGGTGCAATATGTAATTACATATTAAGCTAAAGTTCAGAAGAGAATTCCATGATGGAGTCATATTTGCCAATTACCAAATAACTCAACATAAAGAGCTGAAATTTCTCTGAGATGAAATAACTATTATTTGTTGTTTGTCAAATATGCCACGCATGCTATTAGATATTTTATGTGCCTATTCATGTTGAATCTTCATGATCAATCTAGGTAGTAAGTATTCCATGCTTAAGGAAACTTCTCTAGTGTAGTTAGAGATAAAATTTAAATGTTTAAGTGTGGCTGAGAGAGAGGGAGAGTGGTGAAAGGAAAAGAGATAAATAAAAAACATTGGGAAACTAAAGACCTGGGGTCAAGCAAAAGAGGTTGAGATGGAGTAAAGAGAGAGAAGAAAAACCAGGAGAGCAAAGGAGTAGAGAGCACAGAGAGTTGACAATTTCAAATACTACAGAAAGGCTAAGTGATACAAGCACTAAGGAGGCTGTTGCATTCAACAGCTGGCAGGTGAGTGGGGAGTCTGGTTAAGAATTAAAAAGGCAACATGTATAAACTGACTAGCAGACAATGGTTGGGGCAGATATCAGCCTCTGGTAGTTCAAAAAATGAACCAAAGTAGAGACAATATACACAAATTGTTTAAGAAGTTTGGTTGAGAAAATGAGAATGAGAAGAGACAAGGGAATTATGGGGAAGGAAAGATGGGAAAGATTGACCTTATGTATAATGTGAGACAGGAGCCAATGGGGGAGGAGAAAGTGGTAATAGGTGAAGAAATGTCAGAGGAGCAAAGAGAAGGTAAGAGATTGCAGGGATTCACTATTAGGAACCCATAAAAAAAGGGCTGTGAACTGAGATTAAAACATGGGATTTTGCCTGAAGGTGGAAATATAGTGGCTTTGAAGTAGAATTGGGAATCCAAACATTCTGACAGTGCTTCCCAAGTCTGAGCCTGACGGACTGAAAGAAAGAGGCCTTTCTTGAAGAGAGTTCCAAGGAGGTAGGGTCTTAGGAGGATTATGTTTCTTTTTGGGCAAGGAAGTGGTTGGAGTATCAGCAAAGACCTACAACTGTGGGGACCATGAGAGTATAAGGGAATTGGAATCCCAGAGGGAATAGTTTGAGGGAAAAATGGGGAAAGTATTGACAAAGTGATGATAATGATTGTGTAATGCTGCACTATATTGAGCTGGGATAAATCAGTGTGCAGAAGTCACTGCTTCAGTCTCACCTTTGAACAAATGTATGCAGTTGATATGGATCAAGGGAACCTCTGTTCTCAGGATCTCACGGTTTAGATGAGGTAACTGCAGCTTGGGAAGGGAGCTACAGTCAAAGATTGGACTTGATTTTTAATTTCCATCTCCTTTTCTCTATTTTCCTTTCTTCTCTCAGTTTCTTCTTCTTTCATACTCTGCCTTTTTCCTTTCTTTCTTTTACCCTCTTTCTTTCTTTTACCTTCTTCCTTCCTTCCTTC
>NW_006300210.1:746477-757213 GCF_000327345.1 Myotis davidii | reverse complement strand
TCATGATCCAGCTCTGGCTGAGGGGCACTCCCCCTGTGGAAACTCACTGACCACCAGGGGGCAGCTCCTGCATTGAGCGTCTGCCTGCTGGTGGACAAGTGCGTATTACAGGGACCAGTCATTCCTGTTGTTCTGGTTGTTCCTCCTCAGGGTCAATTTGCATGTTACTCTTTTATTATATAGAATTTCTTTCTAAATTAGTGTATTATAAACATTTTTGAGCTTCTTGGCATCAATAAAAACCTTCCCTGTTGCTCTATTGGAACAATACATTGAATAACACATTTTCTACTGAAAATATGTTTGACATATTTTCTTCAGGGTAAAGGAGAACATGGCTTCAAATCCTACTTTGCTTTGATTCTTTTTTTTTTTTTTAAAGATGAACTTGACTCAGACCATGTCTCTGAGCAGAGCCTGAAAAAAAGAAATGGATCGTGTTTGAACTTAAACTCACAACATTTTTCAGCTACTTTGACTTTTTTATTGCATATTGGAAAATACCTTACTTTAATGGAAAGAATACTAAGAGTAAAACATATACCACAATAGAGTCCAGGGCATCTTCGAGACTTGGTCTCAGCTGTATAGTATGTGCCATGATTACATTTAACCTTCCCTTCCATCATAAAGACTTTGTAATGAAGATATTATCATTTTTTTCATTTTCATTCTGATTCTTCCTTCCTAAACCACTTCCATCCAGGACTCCACAAAGAGCTCTGTGATCTTTGAGTGAAATAATAGAATATGTGGAATCAAAATATCTTTTTTGCTATTGTTTGCAGAATCAGAGGTAAATTGGTTAATATGATCCACGTATCCTATTTTCCATGGACTTTTCTTTTTTTCCTTATATTAATTTGTTAATAATTCATTAAATATATCAGTTTATTAAAATATAAACAAAATATAATACTAGTTTTAAAAATTAAATTTTTTTGGGAGACGTTGGTCAACATGATCATATAGGTTTCAGGTGTGGGTTTTTATGTTACAAAGTCTGTATATTTCACCATGTGCTCACCACCAAAGTCCAATCTTCTCCTGTCACCATGTCTTAGGACCCTCTTCTCTACCCACCTCCTTTCCTCTGGTAACCACCACACCGCTCTTTGTGTCCATGCATTTTTCAAGCAGACACATGACTTAACTTTCAACTGAACTGACTGACAGGTTCTTCTTTTATTTTGCTCCTTGATTGATTAGTTTTATTGAAATGACTGGCTCATCCATCAGCTGAGATTCTGTTTATAAAACAATAATTGGCTATACATATATTAAACTAATTTAATTGGGATTCAAAGTAACTTTTTTGAGAACGAGATATTCTTATTACTAGTATGTCGCAGTTTTTAAAAACTTCCAAAATAGAGGGACCCCCTTAGGGGGAAAAAAATCACTAGAATAAAAATTTTATCTCTCTGTCTTGGGTTATAAAAATGAAAAAAAAGTTCATATAGCCTGTGCTGCATAACAAGTGAGGCTTATGTAACCCCAGTGTTCTCTGGCCTGACCAGCTTATGGCTACCACACATCATTATAAGTAACTCTAAATATCCAAATTACCAAGGCACCGTCCCTCTGCTTGAATGGAAGAAATTAGCATCTTTCAGTGTGTCCTCTAGCTATTTCTAAGAGCTCCACAGATAGCTGTCACATGAGTGCTCAGAAATAAGTCTCCCACATTATTCTGCTTCAGGCCCCAGACATGCAGGCTCAGTGCTGGCTCTGCTGATGATGGATGCTGTGGTATTACCATTCTGCGCACCGCTGTCCTTCACTGATGACTGCCCTCATCACTACCATTCTAACCTTAAGAAAGGGATCCAGCAGGCTGGTGTAGCTCAATAGTTGAGCATCGGCCTATGAATGAGGATCTCATGGTTGGATTCCAGGTCAGGGCACATGCCTAGGTTGCAATCTCAATCCCCAGTAGGGAGTGTGCAGGAGGCAGCCGATCAATAATTCTCTCTCATCATTGATGTTTCTATCTCTTTCTCCCTCTCTCTCCCTCTCTGAAATCAAATATATATATACATGAAAGGGATATCCCCCCCTTTTTTGTTATGAATAAAAAACTTAAAGAGAGATGGAATTTGTGATTCTACACAGAAACACAAAGTCTGAGATCTAGCTTTCAACTTGACTTCCCTGAATGTTCAGAATAATAGAAATGATATAAAGTTTACAATGTATATTACTGCATGTTCATATCCTGAGTGATTATCAGCATATTCCATTTTAAAAAATATGTTCTTGTTGATTTTAGAGAGAGAGAGGGAGAAGGGGGAGAGAGACTTGTTGATTTTAGAGAGAGAGAGGGAGAAGTGGGAGAGAGAGAGAGAGAGAGAGAGAGAGAGAGAGAGAAGCATCCATGTGAGAAAACCATTGATCGGCTGCCTTCTGCACATCCTCTACTGGGGATCAAGCCAAAACCCATGCATGTGCCCTTACTGGGAATCCAACCAGCAACTTCTAGGTGCATGGGATGATGCTCAACCAATTGAATAACATGGGCCAGGATAGCATATTTCTTTTTCTAAGGAAACCTTACTCAATTTACTGATATCTGATTTGTTCTTTGGCACTTCTATGAACTTTAGATTAAATATACTATGATGAATATACTATCATGATTCTTTTTGTTTTGTTTCATTACTCCTCACCTGACCCATAGCAATCTTACTAAGGAATGAAATGGGATAGGAATTAGGTTGGAAAAGGTAAACTAGGGAGGTGGTTGATGATCCTTAGGTCCATGGTAAGGGATTTCAGTTTGAGCTGTTGGCAAAACCATCAGACACTTTTAACCAGGAAGGATATGATAAGGTTTGCTTTTTATTTTTAAAATATATTTTTATTGATTTCAGAGAGAATGGGAGAGGGAGAGAGAGACAGAAACATCAATGATGAGAGAGAATCATTGATCGGCTGCCTCCTGTATACCCCCTACTGGGGATTGAGCCTGCAACCTGGGCATGTGTTCTTGACTGGAATTGAACTCAGGGCCCTTTAGTCCTCAAGCCGATGCTCTATCCACTGAGCAAAACCAGCTAGGGCAGGTTTACCTTTTAGATCTCCACTATAGTGATATCCGATTCTAGGCTGGCTTTGAGAGTCTACCATTAAGAAATTAGAGAAGCCTATTGCAATGGCCCAGTAGTAAGATGAGCAAAGACTCAAAAGCAAAGTGGACTGGCTGTATGTAGTTCAAAATTGTACTTAACACATCATCAGGTGAGGCTTCCAAACAATTTCTTTACAACTATTTTCTTTAGGATCTCATTTCTGTTTCATTTTTATACTGGTTACAAATCTGTTCAGAGTTCTAGTGCTTTTAAAAAAATAAATGTTGAAAGTATAATATTTAGTGTACAAAAATTAAATTAACAATACAATCATTAGGTAAAAATTAAAAAAAAAGATTGTTTCATTTTGGTCATTCAAGTAAAGGTCATGTTCATTTTATTTACATGTGAAATATTTATTTCCATGTAAATATTTACAGCAATTTTTATGTGATATACTTAGATATATTACTTTCTTACTAGAGGCCTGATGCACGAAATTCATGCAAGGGGCTTGGCCCTCGCAGCCCGGCTTCATCTGGAAGGTTGTCCAGATGGTTGTTCTGCTGTTTGGTCTAATTAACATATTAGCTCTTTATTTTATAGAATTCTCATTGAGCTCTTCATTTATGTGCTTTTGCTCTAGTTCCTTATACTATTTTTATTCTATGCCTAATTTGAGCATTACCAAAGAAAAGTGTTACATAAAGCATTATGTCTTGAACATTATTCATGTAGAGCTGAATATCATTGATAAATGAGAATTACTTATCAGCATTTGCCATATAGTGAAATATGAAATGGACTGGTTTCATTTTTCAAAAGCAATTAGTTGTCTAAGTTGAAAAGAAAGGATTAAGTATGAAATATTTCTAAAACAAACTAAGGTAAATTAAACATTACACATTTAAAAGTTTAAACATGACACATTTAAGCCAACAATACTATGTTGTGATAAATTTTATTGTGTTTCTACTGGGTAAACAGGAAATTGAGGTCTTAAATAAGCTACAGGTCTTAAATAATTACCTTGAAACATTGGGTAATAAGTTAGGCCAGTTGTTCAGTATTTCTTTGCTGTACAGAAAAAACAAGTAGAATAAACCATGTCATTCAAGGTCTACGTAAACAACACCAAAATAACTAGAAATGTCAAACAATCAAAAGGATATGAGCTTTCTATTCTGAAATTACAGATTCTTTTCAACTAAAACAAAAGTGTGTTTTTATCATGACAAACCAATTGAAGAGTTAAATATCCTTGCTATGCATTGATTATTTTGATTAAATATATCTTTTAATTGATGTGAATTATAATTTTTATTGATTTGACTGACAACCATATTTCATAGCACCATAAAGAAACATCCTCTTATGCCTCATATTTGCAAGAATTGATGAGATTTCAGTGCAGTTCAAAACCCATTTGTTGAACGAATGAGGGGAGCAGAGGTGGTACCCTGACTGAATAAAGTATGCAGATTGCTTTGTTTACCCTAAACATAGTTTAACATTAATAAAATATGCATAAATTTTATATAAAAAATGTGGATTTTCATTTTCTTTTGAAAATCAAGGTATATTCGACATAGATTCCTTCCCACAGAGAGACTGGTGATAACCTAACGCTGGAGAGCTCTACGTCTGTCACCAACCAGAGGACTGATGCCCTCTAGCAGGTATCAAAGTCTTCATTCTCCCCAGCTTCTTATATCAAGGCTCTTTTCTCCTTCACATGATCTGCCTGTCTCTCTATCAGTTAGAGCTTTTGATCTCTGCCTTCAAGATTCAACCTTCTGTGGTCTCTTCTCTGAGACTGTATCTCTTCAGAAATAGAAAGTAAATAGCTGCATAGGGTAGAGGACTGAGAAGGAAAATACTGCCCCTGATGGAAAGGTTCTGTTTGATTAGATGCAGGTGTGTGAAGGTGATTTTGCAATGTTTTGGTTATCATAATTTATACAATCAGGATGCTACCATTTAAACTGAACTTTGCATGGTGGCCATGCTGTTTTTATGTATAAGATAACTCACCAGACTTTTATTTTTTTTAATATATTTTATTGATTTTTTACAGAGAGGAAGTGAGAGATATAGAAAGTTAGAAACATCGATGAGAGAGAAACATCGATCAGCTGCCTCCTGCACATCTCCCAGTGGGGATGTGCCCGCAACCTAGGTACATGCCCCTGACCGGAATCGAACCTGGGACCTTTCAGTCTGCAAGCCGACGCTCTATCCACTGAGCCAAACTGGTTTCGGCCAGACTTTTATTTTTGAGGGAATTATCTGAGCAGCTGCTCTCTGATTCTAACTGGAACCTTAGGCCTCAGTAATTTAAGAATTCTTGAAAGTCCCTTTGGCTTCCCTCTCTACATGCATTCCCTGTTGAAAAAGTGGAAATACCTAATTGAATGTCTGAGCATACTCTTGTTTTTACTGATCCACAATTCCCCAAGGTCTGTCTCTAACATTGTCCTGCAAGCAACACATTTTTAGGAGAGGCATATCCTAACTCCCTGCTGCAATCGCCCTTCCAGAGAAATTTAATTTTTAATAAGTGAAGTACAGTGTTTACCTTTCTCTGGATTTGATTAATCAAAACTTTGTTATTTATGTTGCAAAAGGGGAATCAACTAATTAGACAAGGGGGAATTTACTTCTGCCATCCTGCATCTAGCCAAAGCAAAAGCAGATGCCCTTTACAAAGATACAGGGTGCTTAAAATAGTCCATAGCAAGCGGTGCAGGGGTTAGGTTAACAATAATGAGCATGTTAACTTATGAGTTGTGTGTTCAATGTTAATCCACACTGTTTTCCCTTTCTCGCTTTTTTTTTTCATTTTTTTTAATATATTTTATTGATTTTTTACAGAGAGGAAGGGAGAGAGATAGAGAGTTAGAAACATCGATGAGAGAGAGACATCGATCAGCTGCCTCCTGCACATCTCCTACTGGGGATGTGCCCGCAACCCTGGTACATGCCCTTGACCGGAATCGAACCTGGGACCTTTCAGTCCGCAGGCCGACGCTCTATCCACTGAGCCAAACCGGTTTCGGCTTTTTTTCATTTTTATACCCTATGCAAAGTATAACTTGAGTTTATTTAAAATAATATTAACAATTTGTTTTGAATGCTAGTCAAAGCTTCCCTTTGAGGACTGATGACATATATAGTTCAATTGCCTGAGCATCCAAACTGATTCTGTAATATAATTGCTGGAAGATCACAAATGAGGAAAATGATTTATGTTCCTCTATATAATCTTTTTCAATGAGATGGAAACATCTGAAAAGTTGGCATCTGCAGATAAAGCATTGGATAGATGTTGGCACTTTCCTATATGGTACATGACTTAATGCCTTTGGTAGGCATATTTTGTGTTATACATCTTCTTTCTAATAAAGTATGAAGAGCCAACTTTCCTGAACACTTATAATACTGGGAGAATGGAGATATTGATAAACGCATAATTATAAATAAATTGACTAAAAATTTCCAGTCACAATCCACTATGAACATAAATATTTATATCCCTATGTAATAAAGATTCTCCTTATAAATTAATAAGTTACATCTGATTTAGAAATCAGTATTAATGAATTTTGTTGGCTTGAATCTGTTCCCTGGGTGAGCTACCTAAATCAGATTTGCAGATCTGCAAAACTGAGAACCAGTTGGAATAGCTTCCCTTGGTGACATAGCAGAGAAATGTGTGGATAATACCTTTATACATTAATCAAGAAAAGTGAATACAAATACAAGGTATCCGAAAGCCAGGGTATTCAGATAATGAAGTAGAACTAGAAGACAACAAGGAAATGAAGCTCCTCCTAAGTCAGAGGTAGATCCAGATGCTTCCATCTCAGTTGATCCAGTGTCTCCTTGAGAAATCCTCAAGAGGTTACTACTTGATGAGAACAGATTGTGTTGTGTTATTTATTGGCACAGAGCACCTTTGTGGTTTCAGAGCATTAAGCTACAAAATAAAACTCGTTGCTATTTTTAATAGGTGTAGGAAGAAATGTTTTTGTGAATGCACATGATGAGATACCTTCTGGGGGCTTCCAGATCTAAGTTGTGACATACACAGTTGAGAGTTAGCTTCCCGAAAAATGTAGAGGCCTATAGGAACAAGGTTATTGTTAGCTAGTAATTTTAGGCTGCATGCATTCACAAATTGCACTATTTGGTCTATGTCTATCTCCTTTGAACATTTCTCCTCCCGTGTCTTCCAGCGGAAGAAGGGCCTTTGCCCTTTGATGTGAGGCATGAATGTAATGTCTCATGGGACCATGCTGGCATTTGATGTAACTGAGTAAAGAGTAATCTTTCATCTTACTATTATCATGGCTTCTATTTGAAGGATCTGTGCATAGTGAGGATTATGAGTTTTTGGAGTTGTGCCTTTGGAAAGGAAACGCCGTAAAATATATTAGAATCAATGACGCAGTGAGGCATATGAAGTGACAGTGTGTGATGCCTGACAATATATGACAATGTGTGGCGCATCTGTACCTGGAATGCCTTTGGGGGCATGTGCTCTGTCTTCTGACAATCTCACAAGGAGAGTTATGCAGTAATTCTGCCTGGGAGGCACCTTTACTCTTGACTGCCCTTCTCACCCAGGAAAGTACATGAGTGGGAAACATCTCCTCCTTTTCTCTGTGTAGCCATTTCCCATCAGATGTGAAGGGAAATGGGGGAAAAATGCCTCTATCTAGATTTGATGGAAATGTGATTCAGAGTAGCTTTGTTGCTATATGACTAGGTGTAATATAAAGCCACCACATACAGAGTTATTTTATGTATTTTTTAAAGTAGCAGAGATGTTTATTAAAAAATGTTCATAAGCTGGTGACAGTGGGAAAACAAAAAGAGCACCAGAATCACTGAACAAGGACCTGGGTGGAATCCCTGGCCTCATGTATTTCATGTGGCTGTGTGAGATTGCTTTGTGATCTCAGCTTTTCAATATTTGGAAGGTCAAAACACTTTGGTGAATCATTATTCTTTTATCTGTAAAATGGAAATAATAACCACTTTACCTATGTGATGAGTAAATTTGATATATCATGTGACCATCTGCTATAGAGATTGTGCATATCACCTATTAGTTGTTATAGTAAGTAATCTCTGGCTACAAACTCAGAAAATATGTGGCAGGTAGCCAGATACCTCAAATTGAATGTATTCTTTGTTATAAACAAAAAGCACAGATTTCTTCCCAATGTAAAAGATTTACATGCTTTTATACCATATGTTATTTTAGAAAGAGAATAAAAGATTGGAAGTATTAACATATTTTGTGTGAAATACATCTATGATATGACACCATAAAGCTTTCTCACAATATATATTAATACCTTCAAAGCTTTAAGATGACATACTATTTTCCCTTAAATATTGCCTAGATTTGGTTTTCTGAAAGGAGTGTTTAAAATCCAATTTTTAGTGATAGAAGAATGAATGCATGCAGAAACTCTGCAACAAATTTATCAGTTCCATAAATAATTATTTGTAGATTTATATTGTGATTTAGGAAAACATGAATATGGTTATGGTTTACCTAGAAAGAGAATGTAGTAAAATATTTTGTAGTTCCATTTTTCAAGATATCATAAATTGTCAGAGAACATGATTATTGGTCATATACTAACAATTTTCAGAATATTAGCATCCAAATGAAAATGTTCAGTTCCTATTAAAATATTCCAATTTTAAGACCTAAACCTTTGTATGAAAACTCACCTTGTGTACCATTCATTCATTTCATATGAATATTTATTGGGTTCCTGAACTCTTTCCAATAGAGAGAAAATGAGTTTCCAAATTCACAGTTGTGATTTACATAGATTCCAAATCATCTCACCACTAAAACAGTCAGAATAGAGGGTAGCTACACAGGCATGGCATTTAAAGGACAACAACATGTGTTGAGGTCTTTCATGATATGCCCTGTCCATTTTTCTAACTTGATCTTGGCTCTCTGTTCCCAGTGTTGTCTATGATCCAGACACAGCACCTCTTCAACAAAGCTCTCTTATATCTCTATCTAGATCTGAGAATAGCTTTGTTGTTCTATTTCACAGTATTTTCAAAGTGATTTTTACAAGGTAACTTGGGGAAATAACTTTTCTTGGCCTTTGTGTGCTCTCCTAATGCATCTGTCCGCTTATTGACTAGAGGTCTGGTGCATAAAATTCACGCACTGGGGACGGGGGCGGTCCCTCAGCTCAGATTTTGAGAGGGCACAGGCCAGGCCAAGGGACCCACTGGTGCATGATTGGGGCCAGGGAAGGACGTTTTGAGAGGGCACAGGCCAGGCCAAGGGACCCATTGGTGCATGATTGGGGCCAGGGAAGGACACGAGAGGTTGGCTAGCCAGGGAGGGACCACGGGAGGGCTCCAGGGCGTGTCTGGCCCATTGCGCTCAGTCTCAGGCCAGACTCCAGCAGCAAGCTAACCTACTGGTCAGAGCGTCTGCCCCCTTGGTGGTCAGTGAATGTCATAGTGAGTGGTTGAATGGCCTTAGCATACTATTAGCATATTACCCGTTGATTGGTTGAATGGCCGACCGGTGGACCAGACACTTAGCATATTAGGCTTTTATTATATAGGATGCCTTTATGGGAATCCCCACATAATGAGTTACACCTGCCCGACAGAAACATTATCACTTAGAATCCCAGGCACCCTTACATTAGGAAGCAGATAGATGACCAGGACCCACTAATCAGACACATTCTCAATAAGCTTGCAAAAGCTCCACACTAAAGAAAATGTGTAGTTACTTTATTTATTGACTTATCTTTTTATGTCTTTCCAAAGGGACTGTACAGTTCTTGAGGGCAATGTTGATATTGTCCTCTTATGCACCACGGGATCCACAACCGCAAGTACTGTGTTGTTTTTTTGTTTTAGTTTTTGCTGCAAAAACTTTATTGTTTCATTTGGTCCAATGCATGGGAGAGGGCTTCAGCGTGATTAAAAGAATAGTTAGTAGTTTCAGGGGGAGGCTCAGGTAAAAGCCAGACACCAGGGGAATCAGGGGAATGAAGAGGGGCCTCTCAAAGGCTCCTAGTCATGCTTGAGGGTGAGATACTCGCCCAGCCCAGACCAGCCTGGGCCGGCCAGCCTGCGAATGCTAGTCAGTTGGTCATCCACTTTCTTGATGAGTTTCACCTGCTCACCTAGGAAGTGGTTCTCCCGGAAGTCCCAGAGATGAGAGTCTGTATGGGTAGAACCCAGGGCATGTAGATCCCAAAGGGCCGGGGTCAGGCTCCTCTCCAAGGCCATGGCGGCTTCCCTGGCATCCTGAGTTTTGCCCCACTCATCTTGGGAGGCTTCAGCAGGTCCTGGAAGAGGATGCAGCCACTGCGCTTGTTTTGCTACTTTAAGAGACGCTCTGTGCCCTCACGCTTCTCTTCCACCAACTTGTGGAAGAAGTGGCCCAAGCTCTCCAGAGCGAAATAGAAGCTCAGAGAGAGGTAGGTGTGGGAGGCCCGCAGATGCAGGTTGGTCAGGCGGTTGACTGCAGCCTCCACCTGGGTGGAATCATTCTGACAAATTTGGGAGCTCATGGTTGTTTTGCAATAAGGAGTTAAGGTAGAAAACAACCACAAAATGGTGTGTCGGCTGGTTTTGGAGATGTGATTGCTGGGG
>NW_006300210.1:744990-746344 GCF_000327345.1 Myotis davidii | reverse complement strand
GTCCTGTGCCTGGCTGAGGCCACAGAGAAAGATCCCAAGGCAAGCTGAGCCTTTATTTTATAGTGAGAGGTAAACAAGGTAGTGGTTTCCATAGTTACACAGTTCTTGTGAGTTTCACTTGTTTTGGCTACTTCCTGCACTTCCCTCAGCCCATTAGCTTCCCAGATAAGATCTAGAGAGCCTCATAAGGTCAAGCCTAATTATGCTAAGAGGACTGTGCCCTCTAAGCTGGGAATTGTTTGTGACTTTATCAACAGGTCAGTCCGAGGCTTAACCCTATATCAGCTCCCCACAGGTGGTGACTGGATAAGAGGCTGGAGAGTGGCTGAAGGCTGGAAGTAGGGGCGTCCAAACACTGTTGAAGCAAGAGATAGAGACAGGCCTGCTGAGGGCACTGCCGCAAGTACAGTTTTTATATTTCATATTTCATAGTGTCAACTGATGGATGTTGGTGCCAATTCAATACCAACAATGTTCAATTTGGGGTACGGTGAAGAAACTTTGGTCCGTGCAAAAACACCTCAAGTGTGATATAGTACATCTGAGAGGCAGTGCTGGGGCCAGGCCCTTCTCTAGCTAGACAGCTTTGCTCCCTGATGGTCTGCTCTGCTGTGCTCATGGGACATCTTCCATGTTTTTGCTCAGCTAGGAAAATGCAGCTTTTAGTCTTAGGTGGAAAGGGAAAGTGTACTCCCAGAGCCAGAGGAGAGCTGGTTTATATAGAAGTCCCTGCCCCTGTCCTTGATTGGTCTGTCCTCATGCAAATGAGGACTCCAAATCATTGAAGTCTTATTGGTCTAGAAAGCACTGCCCTGATTGATCAGAATATAGCCACTCTGGTTGGTGGAGCTACGAAGCTCAGATTGGATGAGTGAAGCCTCAGTCCTACTGGTTGAAATAGGATTCCAGGAATTCCTTTGTAAGGACTGACTCAGATGGTAGAAACACAGTGAAAGCAAGCAGTTCAGTGCAGGCTTCTCACTGAAGTGCAGTTTGCATGAGAGGTCCCTGTGTAGGAATGGTTGCTGGGCTCTTTTATAAAATTTGAGCCCAGTTAGCCAACAGGAGCCCATCTTAGTAGTTGTCTGCTTTCTCAGGGTTCACAACAGTCACTCAGTAACTGTTTTTGAAGCAATATATGAAGTCTATGAATGCTTCCATTGTTTGCTCAATGAATGAATCAGTAAATTAAAGACCCTCATCCTGACTTAGTCTAATTTCACAGGCTAAGCAGAGCCCAAGACAAAGGCTTATGATTTTTGAAGGGCGAACGGGAGGAGGAGTCTGGCCGCTGGGCTCTGGGATCCCTCCGCGCCCGCCGGCTCCGTGTTTCCGGACCGGCTGCGGCTGCCTG
>NW_006300210.1:728036-744381 GCF_000327345.1 Myotis davidii | reverse complement strand
GAATCCCATCAGGCCTCGCTCTCTCGGCCACTGGGGCTTGCCGTTGCATCGGTGAGTGTGGAAGGGGAGCCAAACCTAGGTTTGAAATAAATGACTCTTTGCTTTTGCATCGGACTCACTGGCTCCCTGGTGGGCTCTTGGGAATCTGGAAATCTGGGCACAACAATTTTTAGTTGGTCAGAGAGTGCATTCCCAAGGAGAAGTGAGGGACAAGGGGAGTTAAGGCAGTCTGGAGAGTCAATGTGAGCATGTGCTATTGAACTGACTGCCATTATGTGAGCCTATTTGATATTACCAGACCATTTAATGAGAAGCCACAAACTGACATCTCAGTATAGTTCCCTGGGAGGGTTAAAGGCAAAAATTTATTCCTTAACTCCTAACTTCCCCTACTGGTTCTCAACCTTGGCTGCACAGTAGAATCACCTGGGAATCTTTTTAAAATCCTGAGGCCCAGAAATCAGGATTTTAAAAAGATTCCCAGGTGATTCTACTGTGCAGCCAAGGTTGAGAACCACTGCCCTAGAGTGTTAATTTCCCCTTCATTTTGGATTCATCTACAGGCATTCAGAAGCATCCTGATCCCTCAACAGGAGAACATTAGGGCAGGGCACAGGGAGCACACAGCACCAACAGGAAGAAAAGGGTAGTCAGGTGATGCCTGTGGGAAGGGCACAGCAGCTCACACAGAACTCCTGGCTGAAGTGACAGCTTAAATGAGGGCAAGATAAAATCTGAGAAGATCTCCTAAGAGGTCTAATACACTTTTTACTTCTCAAACTGTACCTCGGGGGAGAGATAGTTGTACTGGAAACTTCTGAGCATGTGTGAAGGACATTCATCATGTTTTCTTAGATCTTTCTGTGAGAATTGACTCTGCATCCAAAAGGCCATGATTGTGGCTTCTGACAATTTGCACAACACACCTAGACCCTGGCCACTTGTAAGTAGTTCAGGAGTAAACACCTGAACTTTCAATACAGGGCATTTAGAGTCTCATTTTGGTGATTTGGAATTGAGAGGAGAGGAGTGAGGATTCAGTCTATCCCTAAGCGCTACCTCTGTAACATTTGAAGACAAAAGCTCACAAATAAAATATGTTTGTTAAATAAAATTCTAGGCAGGGACATTTTGTTCTTCATAGTTAAAATAACAGTTTAGTGGAAGCACCTATGATGATAATAATGGAAAACAAATGCAGTGACAGCATGAATAAACAATTAGCCTTCCATTACGTTAATATTTGTGCACTTTTCTTCTCTGGAGACTTAAAGCCTTCAGAGCTTAAATCGTTTTCATATCCTCTTCCTTATGCCCGCCCCACTCCGTTTTTTTCTGGCTTCCATTGTTTCTGATGAGAAATTAATCATGCTTTTTATTGTTGTACCCCTGTATGCAATGAATGCTTTTTCTCTGGCTGATTTTAAGAAAATTTTTATTTCATCTCTAATACTCAGCTATTTTGTGTAATGTGCTAAGCTGTAATTTTTCTTTTTTAAAAAAATATATTTTACTGACTTTTTACAGAGAGGAAGGAAGAGGGATAGAGAGTTAGAAACATCAATGAGAGAGAAACATCGATCAGTTGCCTCCTGCACACCCCCTTCTGGGGATGTGCCCACAGCCAAGGTACATGCCCTTGACCGGAATAGAACCTGGGACCCTTGAGTCCGCAGGCCGACGCTCTATCCACTGAGCCAAACCGGTTACGGCTGTAATTTTCTTTTTATTCATCTTTCTTGAGGTTTGCTGAACCTTGTAAATACCTGAGATATTGTTTTTGATCCAATTTGAAAAAAATCAGCTAGTATTCCATAAATATTATTTCCTGCTCCATTCTTTCTCTCCTTTAAAAACTCCAATTATGTTTATGTTAGATCATTTGACATTATCCCATAGGTCATCAAGGCTCTGTTTATTTTTCTAATCTTTTTCTCTGTGTACCTCAGTTTGGATGATTTCTATCTTGGCTTGCCTCTAAGTTCATTGGTCCTTTCTTCTATTGCCTCTAATGTTCAATTATATATATATATTATAATACCTGAAATTTAAAATATATATAATTGAATTGTTATTCAATTATATATATTTTAAATTTCAGGTATTATAATTTTAAGATTTCCATTAGCTATTGTTATTATTAATTACAAATAATTTATCCTGAAAATTTATATCTCTTCAACTATTATCCATCAGGTTTAAAGTCCTTTTCTGACAGTTTCATCATTTGGGTAATCTTTGAGTCTGCTTCTATTGACTATTTTTTCTCTTGACTATGAGGCACATTTTCTTGTTTCTTTATATGACTAAATTTTGATGTTATTGCATATTGTAAATTGTGGGTGATATGTGTAGAGATCTTACATTTGTATCTTCCTATGAAGAGAGATGAGTTTTTAAAAAAATCTTTAGAGTTTCTCTCCTTCTAAACGCTCTTATTATCAGTATTATTTATATTACCTACTGTACATTTTTGTTGACCTGGGATAAGGCTAACCCAGTGCCTTGACGTTCCATGCTGGTACATACTATTCCTAGTATCTGCATATTTTCTTTTGTGGACTAGGAAGCATGACAAGGGGTACTAGGGGGTAGCATGGTAAAGGTTCCACCTAGTTTACAGGTTTTCCTATTGTCACAGAATTTACCCTACACTGTGTTTGTTAAAAACAGTTTGGGGACAGAGACATATTTATCCTGTAATTATAAAATCATAGGCAGCTTAGTGGAAGTGCTTGTGATTATATAAATTAAAAAAATAAAATGTAAGCAACAATTCACATACAAGTATTCCATTAAGTTAATATTCTTTCAGTTATTTTTAAAGAATTTTGACTGCACTCCCACTATTAACAGCTAAACCATGTAGATTCTTAGAGATGATAATACTTCCCTGAAGCACTTTCTCACTTGCTCTAGGAATGTGAAAAATATCCACAATGAGGTCAGAAATGTAATCTTACTTCTGCCACTTTAACATTTTCCATTACATTTTCAAAGTATATTTATTAAACTTGAGTTCAGATATTCAAAGCTGATTCAGGAAAATATAGTTCAATATCCTTGACACTTTCCAAAGAACTCTCTAGGTGCTTGCTAAAGATTTCTTCTCAGGTGGGATTGAAAAAAATATGTGATAATGTTAGTAATTATTATACTTAATGCTTCCAAACTATATTATCAATTCCTGGGCAATGTTAATCTGAATGAGAACATGCATAGAATAAAACAATATTTTTTTTTTCCCAGGCAGGTGTGATAATTTGACAGTATGACTTGCAGATTACAAGCATGGCTTTGGATTTAGACAAACCTAAATTTAGATTCTAGTTTTAACTTACTAACTTTGTGATCTTGCGTGTATTTTCTTCCCTTTAAAATGGGCAAATGCCTACTCCTGCATAGTAGTTGTACAGAGTAAATGAGATAATGGAAGGCTTAACATGTCCTAAGTACTCACATTAGGCTGAGGAAAGACATTGTGGCTTGGCGATTAAGAGCAAGGGCTTTGGTTTTCAGTAGGCCTACCACTTTATACTCATGTGATCTTGGGCAAGTCAATTGGCTCTCTAAGCTTTGTCTTCTTAATTGTGAAATGGTGGCTATGTATTTCATATGTTTTTTTCTTGAGTAAAACTTATGTAAATCACTTAGCACAGTGCCTGACACAAGGCAAGTACTTAATAAATGCTAGCTAGGAGACTCCGTTTCATCAAAAAACATGACACTAGACTAGTTATATTGGAGTTTCTTGGAAAAATTTATTAGGGTACTATTCAGATCTTATAATTCAATTTCATTATCTAAATGTAACTAAGAGGCATTTTCAATGTACATTACCGGATATAAATTGATAAAAGATACTTTTAAATTTACTACCCATATATTAATAACTGATGTTGTAGATAATAGTAGCTGCAAGCCTCTGCATATTTTTCCATTGGATGATTGACATGGAGACATTATAATCTAACTTCCTTTGAGAAGAACTTTTTAAAGAAAAACAAAAATATAGCCATAGCATTTTGTTTATAAATTGTTTATTTCAAACAACATGCGCAGTCATAATTAATAGTATCCTTCCTTTATAAATTTTTATCTGATTTTTCACATATATGATTGGTGTTTATCAATTCTACTGAATGTGTGCCAATAGTCATTGTACTTCAAATAACAAAAAATAAATCTTTTTAAGAACCAACACAAATCTAGAAGTGTTAATATATTTGGGAAAGTGCAATATCTAGTATTTCTCTTTTAGAATTTAATGTATATTCAATATTTTATCTGGATTATTTATTTTGGCAACTTCTTCTTTTCCTATGCAACAGAAGCTACTTTCTGAAAGAAAAACACTGATTGAGTGATTATAGCCCGACTTGTAGATAAGTCAACTTTCCACTTCCTCTGGGACCTAGAGTAGCATATATTCGTTCTTAATCACAAAAGACCTGTTTTTACACTAGGGGCAGAAATACGGAGTTCATAAAAAATATGTACTTCTGGAATGATTCCTGGCAGTCCATTACATTACTTTTGTTTAGAATCTGAAATTTCAAATACTTCAGCAGCAGTGTAAAACTGTGTAGAAATACTAAGACTACGAACGCCTGCTCTTTTAAAAAATAACCACCTAGCCAAAACCGGTTTGGCTCAGTGGATAGAGCGTCGGCCTTCGGACTGAAGGGTCCCAGGTTCGATTCCGGTCAAGGGCATGTATCTTGGTTGCGGGCACATCCCCAGTAGGAGGTGTGCAGGAGGCAGCTGATCGATGTTTCTCTCTCATCGATGTTTCGAACTCTTTATCTCTGTTCCTTCCTCTCTGTAAAAACTCAATAAAATGTATTAAAAAAAACCCACCTAATATCAAAGATGTGTGCTTTTATCTTGGCATTCCTAGAATATAGCACAGATTAGGACTTCAGGAAATAAATAGATGAGAGAATATCTATGGTTTAAAATTATAGGAAATTTGTGACTATTAGTGGATATTTGTCACTATTAATGGATACTTGTCCTATAGGATAAACTCACATTTTATTGTTTTTATAAATATTTTCCTTAAAAGTTATGAAATTCTCTATGAAGCAGTTTGACAGTTTTATGTGAGAAATGTGTGTCTGTCTGTGCGCATGTGTTTGTCTTATGTGCATATTACTGAGGACTTACTGTATCCCACAAGGTCTGATAAATTCCACATTTTTTCTTCAAGCCTTCACAGTAACCTTATAAGAGAAATCCTATTCTCCTCTCCATTTTATAAGTGAAGCAACTCTGTCACAGAGAGATTAACTCAACCAAAGTCACACCATTTGTTAAGTGGAAAAGTGAACATTTTAAATCAATCGGCCCGATATTGGAACTTCTGTTCATAACACCCTGTCACAAAAATGGCAGTAACGGGCTAAGATGCGGAACTGCTCCTTTACCAATTGTGTTATTGTTAACCTCCACCCAGTCTTCTCTCTTTCTAGAGAAGATTTATTGAGATTCCCAGTCACACAATTACCTGCACTTCCTGACACCATTCAATTCAGAGCAACAGCCAGTTTCCTGAAGGCCTTTCCCACAAACCCTAAGTTCAAATCCTATAATGAGTGTGTTCTAATTCTCTCTGCTGCCCCATAGCTCCATTGCGAGTGCTGTCTCTCGCTGCAATGTGAAATTAAACCCAACTTGTTCAACCACAGGTGTATTCTGGGTGGTCTTTGACTCGAGAGCATTGGCAATAGCTTGCTGTATAGACAATTACACTAAAGTTAATTTTCTACACGCATTGCTTAAAAACTTTGCTATGGCAAAAAACATTAGCTGACTTCAACTAGCATGGGCAAAGTAGAGATTTTTAAAAAATCAGAACACATGAGTGACTCAAAATATGCAAAAACTGAAATGCAAATAGGCCTGAAGAAAGACCTGAAAAGAGAATTTTGAAGTCATTGGGACTTAGGAAGTGTTCTTTCTCGCCATGTATATTTTTTCGTCTTTGTTCCCTATTTCTCTTTGACTACTTATTTTACCTCACCTCACTGTTTCCTTTTTCCTGCAGAAAAGCTTTCTCTGGAATAATATCGCCTCCCTCAGCTGCTAAAAGTACATGCTCAGTCACACACAGGCTGATCCCAGGTTTACATGGAACATAGCCACACAGGATGCTTAATGGCTGTCTATCAGGCTCCCGTCTCTGTTCCAAGTGCAAACGAGTAGGATTGGCTCCATTTGGCTCACATATCTTGTAGTTGAATCAGCTTAAAAACATAACTAAACTCTGAATCCTACTAATGACTGCTGATGGGATAGGAAAATATAGTAAAAAGTGTTCATTACATGTACTTTTTATTCCATAATATTATTTCTGTCTCAATTATTTTGTCTTTTTATGGTAAACAATAAGCCAAATAAATGTATACTTTTAGAGGCTAATTTGATGATTGAGATAATAGTAACAAATAATCACAGCCAGTGTTGTAGTGGCTCCAGTGAGCTGGACATTGCAAGGTATTCTAGACTAAGGTAACTTTTCTTCAGTGTGTACTCTACACTACAGATGCATAGGAGCTCCCTTCAGTTTATAGAAAAACAATAGTAAGAAAATGCTTAAATCAAAATTATGATTACATTAAATAATTTAGTATTTCTAAGTATTTGGACTAGTAATGATGAACTATTTCCTTAATCTTGAGTTCCTTGCCCAAGAATCTCATGCTTACCATATGACTAAGTTTAGGATATAATTGACTCACAAGGATGATAATACTGTGCCAACTCCACCAATGTAGATATTTATAAATAGATTATATTCTATATATCTATGTTTTCCTGCAGAAAAGCTTTCTCTGGAATAATATCACCTCCCTCAGCTGCTAAAAGTACATGCTAAAGCAAGGAATTTTTACTGCACAAAAATAAGATGCTTAAAAATTGACTTTAGGTTGTTCAACAGCTTCCTCAGTCCTTAGATGCTAGATTCCATGAAATTAAAATATTATGCACAAAACTCACAGGTTTATGAAAACTGTTTTGTGGTTCTTTTGTACTGAAAGTGTATGTGTGCTATTTTAATCAAGCACATAATGATTTTGACCCATATAGTCACAGCCCCATTGACATTTTAAGGAATTGTTAACTGGGTTTACATTAGTAAATACCATATTGATTAAATCCTTAGTTTTTCAGAGAGATGTTTTTATATTTTTATATAGTTAAGTATGTTGGTAATTAAGTTATCTATCTCTTGCAGAAATGACATAGTGTTTTTTTTTTTTTTTTAGAGGAAGAAAGAGGGAGAGATAGAAACATCAATGATGAGAGAGAATTATTGATTGGCTGCCTCCTGCACACCCCCCATTGGGGATTGAGCCTGCAACCTGAGTATGTGCCCTTGACCAGAATTGAACTGGGATCCTTCAGCCTGGAGGACAATGCTCTATCCACTGAGCCAAACCAGCATTGGCAGAAATGACATAGTCTTTACAATAGATTTATACCGTGTTAAAATGGATTGACATCCATGAAGAGTGCTTCCCAAAATACTCCACTAAACACCATCCCATCTGTATTCAATATGCTCTGGGAGAAAAGGTTTCCGTGCAACAATCTGCTTAGAGAATTATATTTACTTTTTCTCTCTGCCTGATATTCACAATGCCTTCAAATACACAAAAACTTGCGGCAAAGAGATTGGCTCAACTTTGTTTAACCTGGTATTTCAGAATCTCCTATACCATGGAACTCTTTATTTGTGAAATATCTTCTATTAGGAAATATTTGAAAAATGTTGTTGTGGGGAAAATCAGTTTATTATTTATTGATATTTCTTCTAATGATTGCCAAATTCCTTGTATAAGGATAAGAAATGTTTACATTCAAATTTGAAGGAGGAAATTAAGGTGATTAATGAGATAATGCATAAAGAACATTTATTGACTTTTAGTTCCATTTTAGGTGGATATAGCTAATTGGAATTTTTGCTTTCTGACACTAAAGTCCTAGAGGGTTACTCTCTGTTAGTTCAGGGGGGAAAATTCAATTCAGTGGCATTTATTAATTACCCACTTTGGGCAAGGCAGAATTCTAAGTACTATTAGGGATGCAAAGATAATCAGACATTAATATTTATCAAGTGGAATTTCACCATCCAGGAGACAGAGGCCCAGAGCCCCCAGGCCTCAATGCACACACATTTCTTCCAGAGCACCTTCCTTGACTCTCTTCCTCTCCCTTCCCCCCCCCCTCTCTCTCACACACACATTACTCTACGATAAATTATGAAAATGTTAGAATGATGAATGGACAAAACATTTAAAAGTTAGAAAGTATAGGGAGCAGTAGATGCAGTTTTCCTGAAGGGGATACAAAAAGGCTTAATAGATTTGAGGTTCGAACTGGACTTAGAACAATAAGTATATGACTTAAGAGGCCAATTCATGTATAGCTATTTTGAATAGAGGGAACTAGAATGTGGTCAGAGAAACAGGAAATATTATCTGTCTTATAGAGACTTGTGGACCAATGTTTAAGGGGTGTGATATGATATGCAATACAATTAGAAAAATGGTTATTGAAATATTGAAGGGATCTAGGCAAAAGAATTTGGACATGGCCTTTATACTATAAGCAATTGTATACGGAATAAACAACAGAATATTTTGATCAAGAGATTCTTTTTTGAGTAAAAATTAACTATTTAATGAAGATAATTCAGGTAAGAGTTAGGATAAATTGAAGGCAATAGAACCTGGAGACAGAGAGATCCATTTAGAGGTCATTTCAATAATCCAGAAGGGAATTGATGAAGGCCTGAGTAGAGAACGTGAAACTGGGCTGTATAGGAAACAATTCAGAGACAGAATCGTGTAAATGAAGGACAGTGTGCGAGAGTGAAAAGGCTTGAGGTAGCACCAGAATGGATATGAAACCCTGGATCATCAGGAGGATGTAGTGGATATGGTGTTCTAGGAAGGTGAACCTTCCCCACCTCTAAATCTGTGCTCTCTGACAATAACACTACCTCCAGACAAATAGGAATGATATGAACTCTAGGGTCCCCAAGAGTCTGCATTTATATTTGGAAACTCTGATGTTTTGAATCTAAATAACTGGAGGGTTAGAGTGCTACCAACTAAAACAGGTAGGAGAACAAGCGTGAAGAGGAAGAGACTGCTATTTATAATTGACCTAGTTTCTGCTGTGACCAGGACATTAACTTAGGGCTAAACAAACAAACAGGTATATGACATATCCCTCAACATTTAAAGTTCTACCGTCTAGGCAGAGGTGGGCAAACTTTTTGACTCGATGGCCACAATGGGTTCTTAAACTGGACCGGAGGGCCGGAACAAAAGCATGGATGGAGTGTTTGTGTGAACTAATATAAATTCAAAGTAAACATCATTACATAAAAGGGTACGGTCTTTTTTTTCAATAGTTTTATTCATTTCAAATGGGCCGGATCCAGCCCGCGGGCCGTAGTTTGCCCACGGCTGGTAGGGGCATCAGAAATAATCTAAAGAATTAATAATCAAGACATCCTAAGTTCAATTCAAAAGGAGTATCTCAGAGAATAAATTCTCCAAACATTAAGAGAAAATATCAAAGAGAGCTAGGTTGTTTAAAAGTAAATTAATGAGATGGAATTTGGGTTTCTAAAGAAGGGAAGAACTTAGATACACAGAGAAGAGTGGGGAGGACATTCCAGGTAAGGACAACAGTAGGAGTAAAGACAAGGACCCTTGTGTATATGTAAGTTAATTTGTTTATCTGCCCATCCATTCATTTAATACATGTTGAGTGTCTACTAATGTCAGGCAAAATCTATAGAGAATTTTCAAAAATCATAAAGTCACACAACTTGATTGCAACGAT
The DNA here is from genome assembly GCF_000327345.1 of Myotis davidii. Classification (NCBI taxonomy): domain Eukaryota; kingdom Metazoa; phylum Chordata; class Mammalia; order Chiroptera; family Vespertilionidae; genus Myotis; species Myotis davidii. The sequence continues at coordinate 734,517 of NW_006300210.1, read as the reverse complement.
GATTTATATCCACCTAACACCTGCTGGACACTGTGGGAGGTGCTTTTCCCTACTTCACTGATTTAATCTTTATACTGTTTCTTTACAGATAAGGAACTTGTAGTTCAGAGAGATTGAGGAACTTGATCAAGATTACATATACTGTCTTTTCAGGAAAGAAAGCCACATTAATCACATATTCTGGCTCTAAACAGTTCTCTTACATGTCCTTCATGCAGTAACTTTTGATATATGGGCCCCATTATTTTTAAATTCGAGATTAAGAACAGAGCTAGATTGTGAAGATCTTGAAGTTAATTAAAGAACTTGTTTTAGCTTGAAAAAGAGGTGGCATACTAGTTCCATACCCATTTCAAGTGGGGTCACATATAACTTTCATGGGCTCTAGGTACTTTTGCTTTTGTGGGTTTCTTCTTTCATATCTATATATATTTGTTCCAATATTAAATATTGCCTTGAAACAGTCCTTTTTAAAAAAAAACAATATGTTCTTATAGATTTCAGAGAGGAAGGGAAAGGGAGAGATAGAAACATCAATGATGAGAATCATTGATTGGCTGCCTCCTGCATGCCCCCTACTGGGGATTGAGTCTGAAACCCGGGCACGTGCCCTTGACCCCGGACCCTTCAGTCTGCAGGCCGATGCTCTAACCACTGAGCAAACTGGCTAGTGCTAAACGGTCCTTTTTTATCAAAGGGACCAGGCACACATCCTGCTTATCCCTGATTAGTGGATTTCAGTTCCCAGCTAGCCTGTGGAATTATTCAAACCAGCGAATGACCTCCTCCTGTGGGAGCCAGGGGCACTGCATCCTCTCATTATTATAAAGCCAGCCCCCACAGGCCCCATGTTCACTGTATTCTGAGTGCTAGCACTGTGTGGCCCTGCATGGGGCACTGTGGTCCTCTTCTCGGCCTGGAGCTTATGTGACTAATAAACTGCTGTGGATGTCATTGTCCTGTGCCATGTGTCGTGTTTGGCCACTGCCATATTCCTAGGTCAGGAGTCCCTCTCTTACCAATGGGATGAATAAGAGGGAATGATAATAATATATTAATATTTTATAGTAAACACCTCTCTTTGACCTAGTTTTTTTTTTCTAAATTCTGATCTTATTAAAAAAGATGAAATATTTTCATGCTCCCCAAAAAAATTGCGGGCCCTGGGCACTGTGCCTACCATGCCTCATGGAGAAGTCGGCCCTGGTTCAATATCAAACTCGAATGTAGTAGACTTTTGTATTGTATTTTATTCAATGTAAGCAGTTTTCACATGTTTTCTAAAAATGATGGAACTTGAAGTTCCTCCCATAATTTTTGTAAAGAAAAAAAACCCATTCTAAATTAAACTGTTTTCTCATTAAGCTTAACATATCTAAACTTATGGTCACCCTTAAAAAGTCATTACCAGATGCTTTTAAGTGATATGTTTAAATAGAATCTAAATGCTGAGGCAGGAAGGACACAGACAATATGCTGTAAATACTTTTGTGAGCTAGAAAACAGAACCAGAGTGCAATAGGCTATCCTTATCTGGGTCAATGATTTCTGAACAATGCTCGGAAAGCCATCGGGGTTCCTGCGGGATGCCTTGGGGCTTGTTGTAAGGGCAGGTCCTGAGAGCTGGGTGAGGGGTAAGCTCACAAGGATTCTGCCCCACCCTCTGCCCCTCCGTCTCGCTCCAGGTCACCAGAACAGCTGGGCTTATCCATCTTGACCAGTCACAGAAGATTTAGAAGCAAGGATTGTGCTGCACAAAATGTTTTAAAACCACGAACTTTATCTTCCACTTCCTACCTCTAACAAGCATTTTCTACATTGATAAATTCAAGTGATAAGCCAAACTTGGATTCATTAAAACAGCTCAATATGAAAAAGAAACAGTAAGTACTTGGTAATACTGACATACAATAGAGACAAAGGAATGATAAGGTAGAAATACTATTTTTTTAAACTTGTTTGAAGATAAGCATTAGGGATATTGAGGAATCTCTGGACAGCTTTTTGAATGTTAAATTTTGTAGCCTATTATTTACTTCAAGTGAACACTGTGTGCCAGCTGTGTGTCCCAGGGTTACCATCGCTGGTTAGCAATAAACCTTTCCAACAGCTAGCCTAATTCCCTGTGCTCTCTCTTCACCCCCTTTCCTCTTAACCTGCTCTCTCTGGACACAGACAACTGGTTATCATTCTGCCCCTAAAAGCCCTTCTTATTCTGAAAGAAAAAATCCTTGTCCAACTGTCTTCTTTTCAAAATGAAACCCCAGTGTTCTGAGCCTTTCCACTTAGTTAATAGTTTCTAATTCCTTAAGTTTCCCTTTGGATCCTCTGAACGCTCTCCCTCACCTCTGTATACGTTCTAAGAACTTACTGCTATGGCCCCTACTGAAGACATTGGTATTGTTTTGCAGCGGTTCTCAACCTGAGGGTCGCGACCCCTTTGGTGGTTGAACGACCCTTTCACAGAGGTCGCCTGACCCCTTTGGTCATATCAGATATTTACATTACGATTCATAACAGTAGCAACATTACAATTAAGAAGTAGCAACGAAAATAATTTTATGGTTGGTTGGAGCTAAGGAGGTGCTAATCTAGCCTCTGCCTGAGGCTACCCAGCAGAAGCCAGCTGTAAAGCAATGCAAGTTGCCCTGGGGCCTTGGGGCAGCTGCAGTTTGTTAAGTAATTTTCAGATTACAAAAGGCCAGGCCTTTCATATGCAAAAGCCTCCGTGCACGGCTTGGGCGGGGCCAGGTCCGAGGGGATCAACAGGGTGGGTGGAGCGAACAGTATGGCTGCTCTCAGTCTTGTCCTCAGTGTCCCGGCAATCGCTGCATGCACCTTCAAGAGAAAGCTGCCCTCGAGTACCGACCGATGCAAGACAGTTGTTTCTCCCATATGAGTCTGGGTCCCCAGAGACTCATCTGGAGCTGGAGCTCAGAGCCTGAGACTCCCTCCTGATTGGAAAATACAATCGTGTCCTCAGCTGCCAGCCCTCTCCGCATTCACCGCCACACCTTTGTATTTTACTTCAGAACTGCACCTCCTCTGAGTCTCGGTATGTTATTCTCTTTCCTCCTAGTTATACAATTTCCACTCAGCCAGCCTTCCTGTGGTTCTGGATGATGTCCGTTCCGTTTTGTAGTTGTATTTTTGAAGTGGTTATGCGAGGCAGCAATCTCCGGTGTTTACCTATGTCGCCATCTTGGTTTCTCTCCTTTTAGTATTTTCTTAACATCCATTCTATGCCAACTATTAGTTTTGTCATTGGGAGTACTGACAGGAAATAATGGTCCCAGCCCTCATAGCTTTTATAGTGTAAGGGTAAGATGAGCATTTACACAAATAGTTACTCATGATCATAAGAAAACCACACAAATAGTTACTCATGATCATAAGAAAACCACAAAAGAATAGAAAAGATCATATTGAAAACATAAATGTCAAGGAACCTAAATATGTTATGGGTGGCAGTGGTCAGTGGTTAAGAAAGTTTCTCCCTCCCAGTGGTCATGCTTATATTACTTTCTGAAGCAGAGGGCAGTGTGGATCACAAACTCTCTCTTACTCTGTTAGGATCTTGGATGGTACCTGAATTAGATGAAATATAGTAATTATCTTCCCTGTTTTGTTTAAAAATAATTTTAGATTTTTCTAGTACAACATTTAAATGACATATTGAACCATGGTGCAAGACAGTTTCAATGACATTACTTTTAATTACTTATAGTACATTTCAGCTGCACAGCATGAAATTGAGTTGCTTTTTGCTCTAATTCTTTGTGCATCAGCTCCACAATGGGTTTCTATTTCTGTGGGTAAATGTCACATTCTTGCTTATTTCAAGTATAATTCCGTTTTCATTCTTTCTAAGGCAAATAAATCCACTTACAATTATCTTCCCTTTTTTGAACTTTCATTTGCTCATCAAAATTAAATGATTATGGCCCTAATCGGTTTGGCTCAGTGGATAGAGTGTCGGCCTGCGGACTCAAGGGTCCCAGGTTTGATTCCAGTTAAGGGCATGTACCTTGGTTGCGGGCAAATACCCACTAGGGAATGTGCAGGAGGCAGCTGATCAATGTTTTTCTCTCATCAATGTTTCTAACTCTCTATCCCTCTCCTTTCCTCTCTGGAAAAAAATCAATAAAATATATTTTAAAAAATTAAGTGATTATGCAAAATTTTTCAAAATGATACTATGTTAATATCTGAATAAAATGGGTCCAAAGGAGGACCAATTTCAAAGAAGAAGCAAATAATAAAAAGAGAGCTGGAAAGTTGTAATAATACTTATATGTTAACCATTTGCAGAACATTTTTTCTTTGCAAAGATATGTTAATAATTAGTGGCAGTTTATTAGTGAAAACCTGTAAATAATGATTATTTTTAAGTCTGAGTGCTTTTCTTTCTTTTTTATTTTTTCCTTCCATTTTCCTTCAAGAAATTTACAGAGTCAACAGAAGAGAAAAATATATTTTGCGTGAGGACATGGCCATATCTTTGATGAAATAATTCTTGGCTGTTGTGCTTTCAGTTCTTTCACTGGACACTTTGTTAATAACTTTCTCCCCAGCCAAAGAACAGGCCGCAGATTTCCTACAATATTACTTTTCTCTGTCTATTACACCTAAAAAGTTTCTCCTGTGTATTTATCCTAAGCTGTTGACTTTTATTTACATCACACCTAAAGCCCTTTGCCTATCTCCTTCGGACCTGAAAATATAGACTCTGTCTGCTTCCCCTTCCCCTTCCCCTGCCCCTTCCCCTTCCCTTTACCTTTCCTTTTCCCTTCCCCTTCCCCTTCCCCTTTCCCTTTCCCTTTCCCTTTCCTTTTCCCTTCCCCTTCCCCTTTCCTTTCCCCTTTTTGTTTCCTTTTCCCTTCCCTTCTCTCCATTTCCTGTTTCACATTCCTCTCCTGTTTCCTCATGCCCATACTGGGCCATTCCTTTCCTTTTCCAGAAATCTAGCTCAGGTCAAAGCCCTAACTACCTGCTCCCTAAAAGGACATGTTGGATAGTTATTGCCTTAGAATAAAAATCTACCCAGAATAATGGGTAAATCTTTACCTATGTTGTGAGAAGGGTGCAAAGCCTTATTGTAAAGATAATAAGGATGAAAAAGCATAGAAACTTTCATCGAGTGTACTTTTGTAATCCAGGTCGGTGAAGGAGTTTTCACACATCTATTTATACTCACACAAAAGACAAGGTTTCCCAGTGATCCATGAAGTGGGATTAAATACTTTCATACAGAATTTTCAAACAACCATGGAATCTTTCAGCTAAACAGTATGACAATAAGTTTAATTCTCTTTAGATAATCTTTGAATGCTATTCACACATAGTTTTTATTTTTGAGTCAAGTGATAGAAATGGCTCTAGAATATAGCCCTACTTCCTTTTCCCCTTTGACTTTATTTGATTTTGGTCAGTTTCTCTCCAGCTAGCCATTGGATTTCTGTGCATTGGAAATTTTCAGTTAAAATTCAGGCAAGCATAACTGCTAATTTTATAGTTTAGAGACTTGTAAGAGTAATTTTAATATTTGCTTAAAACATATCTAAGTCTGATAGTCCAGATTGATGATCATTGTTTTTAAAAATTATAATGGATTCTATAATGATCAACTAAATAATAAGAAATATGGTAAATTATTGACACTATAAGGAAATATCAGAATCTTTAAAAAGTATCAGATAACAGATAATAATGTTAAGTTTTGAAGGGAGGATTAGATGGCTGATCAACGATAGAAACTGACTTTGGGTGGTGGGCACCCAATGTAATATAAAGACCAGTATCATAGAAATGTGTAGGTGAAACTTATATAATCTGATGAATCAACAGGAGGCCTGGTGCATGGATTCGTGCACTAGTGAGATCCCTCCGCCTGGGGATTGGGCAGAAACTGGCAGTCCAACATCCCCTGAGGGATGTAATAATGTGCGAAGTGGCAGGCAGCCAGGGAGGAGCCCAAGCCAGAGCTGGGCGCTGCATTTCTCATCCCGGCCCTGCAGCGCCTGCCACCACCACAGCCACTTGATAGCACTGCTGTTGTTACAGAAAAACCAGACAAGAACCAAACAGCACTCTGAGAGTTTGGAGTTACACTTTATTCACCGCGGCGGGCTTAGGGAAATTTATCCAAATTCTAAGCAAAGCTACAAGCAGAACTTCCCAAATGCTCCTGGCATGGCATTGGGTGTATCTAGTCTCTGGCCTACAAGGTCAGACAGCTAAGTTTATCTCCCCCACTATTCAAGCAGGCTAGAAAGCAAAGTTACTTTTTCAGAATTAGATAGAGGCCACCCAAAGAATAGCAGAGAATTCCAAACAGTAGTTTTACAGAATAGGGGTTTACCTTCACACTGTGGAGGTGGGAGAGGCTTGCAGCACCACAGCTGAGCTTGCCAGCCGTGAGCTCGGTGTCTGGTGCCCGTTGGTCAGCTGAGCAGTGCTCCTGCTGTGGGCAGCTCCTGAG
>NW_006300210.1:721940-727073 GCF_000327345.1 Myotis davidii | reverse complement strand
AACTATGGTGGCCACTGCCTTGTTTACCTCTGTCTATAAAATAAAGGCTCAGCTTGCCTCTGGATCTCTCTCTGTGGCCTCAGCCAGGCACAGGAAGATCCACCTAGACCCAGCTTATTCTCTTTGTCTTTCCTACATCCTTCGCCAACCCCCCCTTCCCCCTCAGGATTGCCGAACCCTTGGCTGAGCTGGCCCAGCACAGATGGTAATGATGTGTCAGTGTGGATTCATCAATTGCAGCAAATGAACCACTTTGGTGGTGGAAGTTGACAGTGGCGGGAGGCTGTGCATGTGTGGAGGCAGGGTATATGGAAATTCTATGTACTTTCTACTTAATTTTGCTGTGAACCTAAAACAGCTTTAAAAATAAAAACTATCAAGAAAAAGTACAATAAAAGGGTACAGATAAAAATACAGTAAAAAGGTACCCTGGCCAGTGTGGCTCAGTTGGTTAAGCATCATCCATGCACCAAAAATTGCAGGTTAGAGTTCCTGTCAGGGCACATGTCTGGGTTGCTCAGTCTCCAGTAGGGGGCGTGCAGGAGGCAGCCTATGATGTTTCTCTCACATGGATATTTTTTCTCTCTCCCTCTCCAGTCCTCTCTTTCTCAAATCAATAAAAATACATATTACTTTCTGTTTTTAAGGTCTCTAAAATATAATTAACTGTCTAGTGCAAGCATAGTAGCATTACCTTGTGAGGTTTACAATATGCATAAAAATAAAATGTAGAGCTGATAATAGCCCAAGATTTGGGAGGAGGGAATTGGAAATGCAGACTCTCAGAACTTTACGTGCACAGACAGTACACCCTACAGGTCACTGGTCCACAAGCTACAATCCACAGATGGCCAGTAAGAAAACTGGTTCTGTAACTGGGTTTAATTGCTCTTTCTGGTGTTGGTCCACACAGTATTAAAAATTAATATGCATAAATAAAAAATGTAGAGCTGATAATAGCCCAAGATTTGGGAGGAGGGAATTGGAAATGCAGACTCTCAGAACTTTACGTGCACAGACAGTACACCCTACAGGTCACTGGTCCACAAGCTACAATCCACAGATGGCCAGTAAGAAAACTGGTTCTGTAACTGGGTTTAATTGCTCTTTCTGGTGTTGGTCCACACAGTATTAAAAATTTAATCTGTTGCCCATATCAATTAAAAAATGATATCAAGATAAATATCTGACTATTTTGCATCAATTTCTCTCTCTCTCTCTCTCTCTCTCTCTCTCTCTCTCTCTCTCTCTCTCTCTCCCTCCCTCTTTTTAAAGACCAGGCCCTACTACTTGGCCTGCATTTCTCCATGGCAACAGTCAGCTTGAGCTGAGTAACCCCTGAGGCCTTGGGCTGGATCAGTGGCTCCAGTTTTCCTTTACCTTCACCATTTCCTATTTTATTCCTGATACCGAAAGTCAGTTTCCATTTATCGTCATATTACAGTACTGCTTTACTTGTTTCTTGGAGTTGTCTGATGCCAGCAGTTATTTGATTTGCGATCCTTGGAATAAATGCCAATAAGACTGGTAATTTGAAGCCTGAGAGTAGTGAGACAAGGATGGAGAACCATTCATTCTAGTTCTGTGGCCCTAAAGGAAGTGACTGTTCTTACAATGGTTCCTGTCTTTCTTGGTAGCAGAAATTGTAGCTTTTATTTATATTTTTTTATCTGTAACCTATACCATGTAATTTCCAATAAAATGTGATTTTTTTTAAGTTATTGAGAGTCAGCAAAAAGTGCTTACACTCAACTCTAAGACAGGGCTTGAATGAATGTTAGGTAAGGTTCCAACTTCTACCCCAAACCATCTGGGATATGTATATGCGGTAGGGGTAGACGGTTGGGTAAAATTCTCTGTTGCAATTTATATCTTCAAACAATTTATAAGTCCAAGAAAAAGAATTATTTCCCCATTATGCTGAGTATTTTTTAATTTATCTTTTTGTTTGCATTCCCCACCCCCTCTTTCTTTATACCTTTTGTATTATTCAAATTTTCTTTATTCTGATTTTTCCTTTCTACTTATTTTGCTGTTATAAATTCTCCCATAGTTTAACAGACTTGCCTTAAAATTTTAATATGATGATGTATTTAATTGGAATGGGTTAAAGTTAAAATAGTTAATTGGTGACGAGTATCTTTACTCTTCTGTAGAACAGTACAAAGACCTTAATATGCATAACACTGGTTACTGTCTTTCCACCTCATGTGCCACAGTTGTTTAGTAATTTAATTCTTCCTGGTATTTATATTCCCCAAATTAGACATTACTATTATTATTTTATACAATCATTATTATTTACATATTGTCTTTCTTACAATGATTCCTGCAATTAACTTAGTTCTTCTAGGTTCATGTTTCCTTTTTCCAAAATGTATATCCTTTACTTCCTTGTAAATAGGAAATAAAACAGGAAGCTATTAGTGGTAAACTCAGTGATTGATTACTGAATTTATGTTGTCTCACACCTAAATAATATTTAATGATTATAGAATAATTAGCTTCAGCTCTGTTCTCCCAACTCTCTACAGATAGTGTTTCAATGAAAATAAAAGTCTAGTGTTTAATTATTGTCTTTTTGGAATAATTAAATTTTTGCCTTTGATTCCCCTCCCCGCATAGTTTTAAATTGTATGATCACACTACAAGGGGCAATGTGTAGGTGTGGATTTAATTATATTTACACCTTACTTGAGAATCTAGGATAAGAAAAATATCTTTCATCAATCTAGAAATTTCTCAGGCATTATTTTTGAGAATAATAGTCTTTCCCCCCTTCTCTCCAGTCTCATCCTCTGTAATACCTCTTAGACTTATTATGTTAAACTCTTAAGTTTTCTTTTACACTTTCTCTCATTTTATTTTTGGGGATATATTATGAATCATCTCTTCCAGGGCATTAGTTCTCTCACTGGTTGTGGCTAATCTAAAATTTAGTTCACCTAATGAAGCTTTTCTTTTAACTTTCACTAATTATATTTTTCATTCTTAGGTGTTTTAGTTGGTTCTTTTCTTATCCTTTTTTCATTGAAACTTAATTCCTTTTCTTTTCATTTATATTTCTAATCATTTTAAACATACTTTATCATTAATATCTAATAGTGGTTTTCTCTGATGTGTTTGCTTTTTTGCCTGCTGACTCTCATGTCATCAGAAGGCTTTATTTGTGGGAGTCTTGTGTAGTTTGTATTGAGCGATAATTTATCAAGGCAGGATTTTAATTTGCTTTGCCCTGAAACTGTGGGATATCATTAGCTCAAGAACACTTTATTTTAATTTCTAGTCTGTTAGAGAACATAGGTGGTTGAAATTAAACTTTGAGAACAAGTGACTTTTGGCCCATGATGATAAATGATTACAGGAGACTAATTTTTTTTCACCCAGATCCCAGGTGTCTAGACAAGGACTTCTTAATTCACTTCTGCGGGTGCATGTAGTCTTTAAGTTGATGTGTTCACTGAGAGTCTTTTGAATGCCCTGTGTGGTATCATTCCAAGTTTCCATTTTGCACAGGTTGTCACCTATCCTCTTATGAGCATCAAAACCTAAGACCAGGTTATTGACAAGCAACAGTTTCCCCAAGGCTGCTGAGAGTCGGTTCTTGTGCTTAACACACTGGTTTTCAATGACCCCTTTGCTTTGGGACCTCGGGGATTTTATTAAATTTTGCTAGTACAGGTTTGAATTTAAATGTATGTATTTTATTTTTTTTACCCATCATTTCTGTTTTGTAGAAAAGGGTTTTCAGGGTATCTAGTTAGTAATATTATAGGAAATGAACGTTTCCATACTCAAAAGAGGCTTGCAGTATTTGTTCATTTATTCCAAAAGATTTTACTGCCTACAAGCTGACAGGCAATGTTACTTCACATTTCTTTTTATGTAGTGGGATATAAGTCGATAGAAAAAGAATAAATGGATGATGTGACAGTGCCAATCACTATTGCTTCTTTTTATTTTATCCCGAAGTTTTTTATACTTGAAATAAATTAAAAAAAATCACTTCTGGTATGTGCATTTCCCCCATTTTATAACCCAAACTACTTATTTCACTCTGACCACATTTCATTTCACCCAGACTTTTACTTTCTGACCTTTCATTTAAATGTGTATATAATGCATTTTATGTGTGGCATATATTTTTATTCTCCCAATATTAATAATTTATATTGTAAATAAATATTTATTATTGAAAGTGTTACATATGTCCTCCTTTTTAATAGCCACTTCCACTCCAGTGTCGAAAACCATGGGGGATCTTGCTGGTTTTTATCTGACTGTGAGTAGAATTATGCACTTGAATTTATGAGCTTCCCTGTTCTCTACCTGTCCTGAAGTGATTTCAAATAAAAAAAAAATTTGGAGTCGTGAACCTGATAAAGGCAACTTGGAGACAAGGTTTCAGCCCTCTTGATCTCCATTAGTTTTCTCTGCTCCCACCTTAGCAGGTTCTCCATCCACATCTGATCTGAAAAAAAATAAGACACTTGTTATGGAATCATCGACTAAAGATGAGTCCAATGGAGCAGTGCTTCTTAATACTAAATGATAATATGCATCTATTGGAAATCTTGTTAAAATGTTGAGCTAGGGTGAAGCATGAGATTTTGCACGTCTACCAAGCTGTCAGATGCTCCTAATCAGGAAGACCTTAGAGTTGCAAGACTCAGATGCTTTTCAGCATACTTGTAAAGTAGAAAATTTGAAGTTGCAAGAAAGACAAAGGCAGAACTGAAAGGAATCATGCATTGTATATTTGGACCCATCTAAATGATAACAGAGAGGGAGAATTATAATGTAGTCAACTTTATAACAAAATAAATATTTACTATTTTCATATGGAAATCACCGATGTTGAAAAAAGATTACTCTTCAATAAATGTTCTTTCTATCAAATTTTGTATTGTTTAATGATAAATCTAATTATTATTTTTTTTAATATATTTTATTGAGTTTTCACAGAGAGGAAAGGAGAGAGATAGAGAGTCAGAAACATCGATGAGAGAGAAACATCGACCAGCTGCCTCCCGCACACTCCCCACTGGGGATGTGCCTGCAACCCAGGTACATGCCCTGACCGGAATCGAACCTGGGACCTTTCAGTCCGCAGGCCGACGCTCTATCCACCGA
>NW_006300210.1:721179-721556 GCF_000327345.1 Myotis davidii | reverse complement strand
ACACACACACTCATGCCCTCATGCCCCTGGTGTCTGTATCTATTGATTAGGCTTATACATATGCCTGCATACAATCCTTCGGTTGATCTCTCCCCCTTACCCCCACCCTCCCCTACCTTCTCTCTGAGGTTTGAGTATCTGATCAATGCTTCTCCGTCTCTGGATCTGTTTTTGTTCAACAGTTTATGTTGTTCATTATATTCCACAAATGAGTGAGATCATGTGGTATTTATCTTTCTCTGACGGGCTTATTTCATTTAGCATAATGATCTCCAGTTCCATCCATGCTGCTGCAAATGGTAAGAAGTCCTTCTTTTTTACAGCAGCATAGTATTCCATTGTGTAGATGTACCATAGTTTCCTAATCCACTCATCTA
>NW_006300210.1:719612-721048 GCF_000327345.1 Myotis davidii | reverse complement strand
GTCAGAAACATCGATGAGAGAGAAACATCGACCAGCTGCCTCCCGCACACTCCCCACTGGGGACGCGCCCGCAACCAAGGCACACGCCCCTGACCGGAATCAAACCCGGGACCTTTCAGTCCACAGGCTGACGCTCTATCCACCGAGCCAAACCGGCTTCGGTGATAAATCTAATTATTTATGCAAAATTTAAACTATGTAAATGTCTATATAATAAAACACATCTGTATAATAAAAAGTGAAAGTTTCTTGTCCCTCTCAATTCTATTTCTACCAGTAACCACTGTTAAGTTTGTTGTGGACCCTCCAAAATATTTTTGTTTCATTTATAAGCACATAAGCATATACTCAAGATTTGTTGCTTTACAAAAAAAAGATTCTACTCTTTTTTTTAAATGTTGAGTAGGCCTTCGAAGCCCCAGTTGCCGGGACCCTCATGGCCCTGGCTGCCTCCAGGCCCCAGGTGTCTTGTAGCCCCGGCTGCCTTAGACCCTGGCTACTTCGTGGCCCGGCACCCTGCCTGCACCCACCTTGGCCTGGTGCTGCCTGTATCTGCTTCCACACACCCCAGGTTCCCCGGTTCCGAGAGCCCTCACAATCGATCGCCCTGCAGAGGGTGGCTTGGGCCTCCCTCTTTGGAGTGATCACAGAGCCCCCCTATTGATCGCCCCCCAGCCGGTGGCCTGGGCCTCCTTCTTTGGGGTGATCACAGAGCCCCCCTATTGATCGCCTCACTGGCTGGTGTCCTGGGCCTCCCTCTATGGGGCAATTGTGGGGCGATAGTGAACTCCCTAACCAATCATATCGCACCCACCTTGGCTGGCCTGGTGCCAGTGCGTGTCATCGTGGTTGTCTCGGGAATGTTGTCTGGATGGTTGTTCTTGTGTTCGGTCATTCGGTTAAATTCATATGGTTCCTGACTTTCCTGTCTAATTTCGCTTAACATGATATTCTCAAAACTCATCCATGTTGTCACAAATGACAGTATTTTATCTTTTCTTATGGCTGAGTAATATTCCATTGTATATATGTACCACAATAGCATTGTGAAAGTTGTAAGGAATTTTAATTATATAGCAAGTGCCAAGTTAATTTTTAATTAATTGAAATTATAGTTAACATTTTTGGTTGAAAATATTTTTTAAAAAACAATTTTGGAAACTGTTTCAAATACATTTAAAGTTGGGTTCTCTTACTTTGCAGTTCCTCAGTTTGAAACTTCATGTAGTTACGTAGAAGCTACACTTGAAGAGTTTCTGACCTGGAACTGTGATCACTCTAGTATTTCTGGACCATTTATAGATTATGATTATTCCAAATTCTGGGCTTATGCTGACTATAAATATGTTGTCAGTCTATTTGAAGACAAGACAGATATTTTCCAGGTAAGTCAACACATTGCTTTTAATCACGGTAATAATTTATTCTTGAGAATG
>NW_006300210.1:715304-717323 GCF_000327345.1 Myotis davidii | reverse complement strand
TTGCCTAAAGGTACGAAAATGTAACCTAACAACATGCTTCTCTGGCAAAAATCAATTTAAAAATGTTCTTCAGGTCTCATTCAGTCTCTGATTTAAATCATTGACAAAAACATTAATAGCATAGGAGCTCTATTGACAGCCTTGCTCATTTGTTTATGTAGTGGGCATTTATTGGCCGATGCAGAATTCCAGCTGTTTACTTAGCATGCTGAGCATCTAAATACGAATACTAACACTAATGCTGATACAAATAATTTGTCTCTCACTCTCAGGTTCTCTGGATCTAGTAAAACAGGCAGAAAAATAAATGCCTAATAACAGGGCTATGGGATTAATGCAATGAAGTGTGGGGAACTTATGAGAGGAGGTGGGTGGCACTTGAGGACTCAATGCTCAACAGGAGAGCTAACCTTCTGCTAGCTAATCTCAATAAATAAATTCATGGATTTAGGAATGGGAAAGAGAAGATTGGGAAATGTAAGCAGGAAACAGTTTTTGAATACTGTCAGTTTTTTTTTCTTTATTGATTAAGGTATTACAAATGTGTCCTTATTCCCCCATTGTCCTCTCATCCCCCCAGTCCTGCCCTCACCCTCACCCCCTGTTGTCTGTGTCCATCGCTTATACTTATATGCCCTGCATACAATCCTTCGGTTGATCTCTCCCCCTTACCCCCACCCTCCCCTACCTTCTCTCTGAGGTTTGAGTATCTGATCAATGCTTCTCCGTCTCTGGATCTGTTTTTGTTCAACAGTTTATGTTGTTCATTATATTCCACAAATGAGTGAGATCATGTGACCCAACTTCACTTTGTAGATCAAACCCAATTGAGTTCTGAGCCTTGGTCCTTCAGCTACAGCGACTGCTTCTCAGCTCCAGGATAACCTCCACGCCCTCCACGTTGGGTCTATGGGGGAAATAGTATTGCTGTAGATTTTGATTCTGATTGCTAATAATAATGCTCCTCAAAAGCAGGCTTGAAAAGAGCAAGTGAACTGGAAGAGTTAAAATGAAGTATCGTAGCAAAAGCATGCTCTATGTGCATAGCCTAGTCATGTATTTTAAAACCACAAGAAAATATTAAATGTTCAAACATTTTTAATTGGTCTGGATAAATAGCTTATGGTTAGCAGAAAAAAGATTATATGTTTATTCTGGTTTATAAAAAGTCATTTTAGAGATACAAATTGGATATGGGGCTTGAGAGTTATGAGACTTTATAACTAATAAAATAAACATAGCTAGTTTTCATATATTTAAAGGACTCAGGCTACAGAGCCCTAAGTCTAGACTCTAAAGGGAGAGAAATCATTTTCTCTAATGTATATTTAATTAAAAAAACTGTCTGTACAGAATTACTAACAGAAATTGCTTGGCCTACCAAATATTCTCTGACCTAAAAGAAGATCATTAGAGAATGTTCTTGCATTATATATTGAGGAAAAAAATCATGTCTTTATTTTTTATTTATTGATAGACTACTATTAGTGACAGACATAATAAGAAATCTCTTTCCTATTGTGTTCTCAATGGCCATTGCAAACTTTTTTTACTGACCTTGAAACAACAAGCCCACTTACAAAGCAGCAGATGACTTTATTTACTAGGTTAGAAAGAAGATAAGAGTTCTGAAATGCATTTTCTCCAGCCTTATCCTGAAAAAGTGTCTGTAGCATTTCCAATCATCTATCTCTCAAATTTACAGAAGAATGCATCCTTGCCCTTTTCCAGAAATAAGCTCTTACCGCTGTCCTCAATTTTGTGGTATAATTTTACCATTTCTTTATATATTTGCTCTTCATTGGTTTGAGCTCCTGGAAGACAAGAATAATATTTTTCCATTATTTGTATTTCCTCAGTGTGTCTCCTTATCTTATACTAGGGGCCTGATACATGAAATTCATGCAAGGGTAGGCCTTCGAAGCCCCAGTTGCCGGGACCCTCATGGCCCTGGCTGCCTCCAGGCCCCAGGAGTCCTGTGGCCCCGGCTGCCTTAGACCCTGGCTACTTCGTGGCCCG
>NW_006300210.1:684997-715223 GCF_000327345.1 Myotis davidii | reverse complement strand
AGCCCTCACAATCGATCGCCCTGCAGAGGGTGGCTTGGGCCTCCCTCTTTGGAGTGATCACAGAGCCCCCCTATTGATCGCCCCCCAGCCGGTGGCCTGGGCCTCCTTCTTTGGGGTGATCACAGAGCCCCCCTATTGATCGCCTCACTGGCTGGTGTCCTGGGCCTCCCTCTATGGGGCAATTGTGGGGCGATAGTGAACTCCCTAACCAATCATATCGCACCCACCTTGGCTGGCCTGGTGCCAGTGCGTGTCATAGCGTGGTTGTCCCAAAGGTTGTCTGGATGGTCTTTCTGCTATTCAGTCGTTTGGTCGATTTGCATATTAAGCTTTTATTATTATAGATATCTTTCCTGACTTCTCAGATAACCAGACTCAAATCTGATGTACAATAGTAATGATCTCATACTAGTATTTTTGCATGTCCCCCCTGAATCTTTTTGTTTTCATAATGGTTTTTAATTTTTCTCTCACTTTGTTTAATAGCTCTCTAAATATTTTTGAAGGTGGGTTTGATATAAACACTACTAAAATGAGTGATTAACAAATACTGAAGTTAGCAGAAATCTTACTGGTTTACATTCTGTGAAGTAAAAAGAAAAGAAAGAATAATGCTTCTATTTTTAGCATAGCAGACTTTTATTAGATTGAAGTTTAGACTCAAATTCAATTCTACTTTTTCTTATGACCTTATATTGTCTTTAGTGTTTAAAAGTCACAAAATATGTTTATTTACATCATATTTGGCCTTTACAAAATTGTGTGGTTATCCACAATTCTAATGTTGCACTCCTCTTAAGAGAGGGGCAGTTTTATTGCATTGTCTTAGATCAGTGACTTTCCATCTTTTTCATTTCATGGCACACATACACTAATTAGTAAAAATCTGCAGTACACCACAAAATATATTATGTTTTTTGCTGATCTGCCCCCCCCCCAAAGGTATAATTTTGATTTATTCACACCTGTGGCTGTTGTTGTGTTGGCTGTTGTCATTTTTTTTATTTAAGGTAAAAAAGGTTAGTGACCCTGACTAAATAGTCACGTATTCATATTTTAAAAAAATTTTGTGGCATACCAATGTCTTAGATTATTCTTAAGGAACTGAAAACTTAATCTTTTAAGATGTCAAGAAGACTACATCCTATCCTCTTTTGCCCTCCAGCACCTGCAACACAAACATCATCACAGAAAGATTTGTGGGTGTCATTGATATGGTCACCTCACCTCTAACATTTCACTTGGGAAAGAAACCTGGACAGGATGCCTGAACCATGGCATCCTTTAGACTTAACTTCAAGAGAATCTAGGTGAGCCTCTGGTGGCCAACCTGTAATGTGACAGGTCTCAGATGGAATAAAGGTTCCCCACCCTAACTCAGGGTTGGTGTGAGAAGTAAGATTATTGGTCTCATTATGGTCAGATCTCACCAAAAAAGAGAAAATATACTAAATATTAAATAGATGGGCAGTAAATAGATTAAAATAATTACCTACGCATTTGTTTAAATAAATGCAAAACTGGGTTCAGTATCTGATTTAGGTGAAGAAAATTGCCAGAGAAAGTTTTTATGGAGAGAGCAGACCCTTACAGGAGCAGTCAGAAGGTTGGAGCTCTAGATATTTATGTTTCTTTATGACACACACACACCAGTCATTGTCCTTTTCAAAGGAAAAACAAGGCCACCTTTTCAATAAAGTGTAGTGCTACACATCTTGTCACTTTTTGAAGCCCTTGGAATGTAGGGCCTGAAATAATAGGTTTGATCCTTAATGGTTCATCAGTGAAAGCCTCAAGCTAAACTTTTTCAAAGAGGCAGCACAGCATGAAAAGGTGAGTAAGGATTCATTTAGGAATACACTTGAAAGGTGGTGGGCTGTCAAAGGTAACATTGCACCTGAGGAGCAGTAGAAAGGCAAGGGGCATGGGAAGAGCCACTGCAGAACACCCTGCAGCGATGCTGGTCCTGAGGGAGAGCGAAGTGCGAACAGCTGACTCCAGGAGGGGAGAGCCTGAAATGGGGACAGAGGAGGCCCTGCCAAGGAAACAGTAGATAGCCAAGCGAAGGGTGGAAAAGGGAAACTTGCTTTGGAGGATAAGAGAGTGGGCAGGAGGTCATACCGCTTGGCAAAGGAAGTAGTGATATTACTGGTCATGAGGTAGGAGAATAGCTAACCTCTGGGGATTGATTTATACTATAAAATGTGCTTGCCTATTAAAACATTATCTTAATATTATTTACAATATCACTTGGCACTTTTATCTATTTTGACTCTCAGTCCACTGATCTTTTTTTGTTACATTATGTCAAGATATCTATTAAGCCGGAAGAAGGTATTAGATTTGGGTACATGAATTATTGCTGCTAAGAATGATTTAATGATGTAAATCAAGGAGACAGATAAGATGATTCTAGAAAGAAGTGAAAATATCAATAGATCATTAAAAATTTATTACAATAACATAATAATAAACTTATTATTCTGAAGCTCTTTATTGCAAAACACAATGGAAAGTGAGTTTATATTTGATCCTTTATTTTTGATTCATTGACATTTTATATGGTAAATTTACATAATAAATTCTGGTATGCAAAATTATATCACCCACTAAATATTAGACCACTTTGTAAAAAGAAGTCTTGAATAAAATTTACAACGTATTATGATTCAAAACACTCCCATTTTATGAGATATAATCAAAGGCTGAAAATTTGAAGTATCTTTTAAAACATTATGAAGTTATAGATCAGGGTCTGCCAGTCTCCTCAAATTAATCATAAATGCTTATAATTTTCATCTTATCTGCATATATAGAGTTATAAGTTAGAATTATGTCTAATTATGCATAATTTTCCTGCATATTTTAAAGTATTACTTTTGCCAAACAAAATCCACAGTCGGATGGCTTTACAGGATACTTTTTAATATCTTAGTAAAACAAACAGACAAAAATGAGCACTAACGACAGTGTGCCACCACACTAGAAGAACTAACTGTACTGAAAGGATATTTCAGGTTGAAATATTTGAAAAGTACATTACAAGCAACAACAGAAACCCTTCTTATATCAACAATGCCACTCCTCTTGATGATTTTGCTGATTCTACCCCCGTAGCTAGGGGAGAGTTGATTCCCCCTTTTTTAGGTGATAAAGTGCACATTGTAGTGGAAGGCTTTGAAAACTGCTGACATTTGAACCTATTGTGTTGTTGTATGATGATGAAATTCCAGGCTTTAAAACCAAAATCACAGAAATGGCAAGATTAACAGTGGAGTGTAATGACAGATTTCATTATCTTTTTTTTTTTTTTTTAATGAGAAACTCATGTCCAAAAGTGGGTGGCCTGGAAAAATACAAGGAACTGACAGCAGTTGTTTAAGTTAAGAGATCCTCACCTAAAACCTTTACGTGTTGTTGCATAAAAGTACCTGGATTCATTTCTGGTCACATACTATGTTACAAGATTGGGTTAATTTGTAAAACTCAAAATTTGATTTCCTTAACTTGATCTTGAATTCTTAGAAGAAAGGTGGAATATTGAACGAAGGCTTTTAATCTGGGAAAGGACAGGTTATAATTTTGGAACATTCTCTCTGACAATTGTCTAGAAGATTGGCAAAGTCAGGTTGGATCCAGAGAAACCAGTTAGCAACTTCTGCAGTATTCAGGCAAGAAAGCTCAAAACAACAACAATCAAACAAAACAAAGACAAATCACGTCATTGGTTATGAATATGGAGAAGAAAATATTAATGTATAAAACACTAAGGAGGGACATCTACAAAATAACTAACTGTTCAAAAGTCTAAGTTATAAAATTAAGGAAAAACTGAGGTCTATCTTAGACTGAAGGAGACTAAAGAGACATGACAAATAAATTTAACAAATTGCTTTTTCTATAAATGATGTTACTGGGGCCCAGCTGGTGTGACTTAGTGGTTGAGTGTCCACCTATGAACTAGGAGGTCACTAGGAGGTCCCCAACAGGGCACATGTCCAGATTGTGGGTTTGATCCCCAGTGGGGGGCATGAAGGAGGCAGCTGATCAATGATTCTCTCTCATCATTGATATTTCTATCTCTCCCTCTCCCTTCCTGTATGAAATTAATAATATATATATGTATATTAAAAATATGTTATTGGGGCCAATGGTGAAATTTAAAAGGATCTGAAGATTAAAAGGTAGTGATATATCTATATTAATTGATATTATTTTTTAGGAAATGCACACTAGGGGGTATTGAACAATTAGGTCAGCAATTTAATCTCAAATAAGACAGGGAAAAAACTGTACTGTAATTATAATTTTCTGTAAGTTTGAGGCTTTTACTTTTTGAATAAGGAAGCTTTATTATTTTCTCAATAACAGTACACATTGAGTATTACTTTGCATTAGTTTCAGGTATACAGCATCGTGGTTAGACAATCATATACTTTACAAAGTGCTCCCCCATTATTTCCAGTACCCACCTGGCATCACACATAGTTATTACAATACTAGAGGCCCAGTGCAAGAAATCGTGCACTAGGTGGGATCCCTTGGCCTGGCTGGTGATCAGGGCCAATCGGGGGCTGTGAGAGGTTGGTTGTGGGAGTTCGCTGCCCACCAGGAGGCAGCTTCTGCATTGAGCATCTGCCCCTTGGTGGTCAGTGGACAGCATAACGACTGGTCAACTGATCGTTCAGTTGTTCGGTCGTTTGGTCGCTTAGGCTTTTATATATATAGATTATTGACTCTATTTTCTATGCTCTACTTTACATCCTCATGACTATTTTGTAACTACCAATCTGTACTTTTCAATTCCTTCACCTTTCACCCAGTTTCCTATCCCTCCTTTCCTCTGGCAACCTGCTCTCTTTATCTATGCGTCTGTTTCTGTTTTATTTATTTGGTTATATTGTTATTTAAATTCCACATATAAGTTAAACCATATGTTGTAGCCAACTCAACTTGGGCTCTAATGGAGGGAGGGTGGCTCAGAATGGACTAGGGGTCTGCCAGGAGAGACTGGGTTATACTGCTCCAGGGATAGAGCTGACGGTACAGCCACCAGGGTCCCTGCACTGAGTTTGTCTCCCATGCCACTCACAAAGGATGCAGGCCAGCACTCCCCTCCACACAGTGCCAGCCTGGTTAAATGCACCAGCCCCACCCTTCTGGCTCCTTGTCCTCTGCTTCCCTCATGCCCTTCGGAGGAAGCAGCTGCCTGGGCCCATGGTTGAAAGGTCTGGGGTATCAGAGACTGAGTTGTGTGCTCTGAGGTGGGGGTCATTCCCCACTTTCCATGAGATTGATGAAAAATTATTAAAATTATTTGTCTTTGCAATTACACTGTAAATATCTACAGGAGTGGGCAAATATAGATTTACAGCTGTGAATACAGGAAACAGTTTTTCGGGGGCTGTGAGAGGTTGGTTGTGGGAGTTCGCTGCCCACCAGGAGGCAGCTTCTGCATTGAGCATCTGCCCCTTGGTGGTCAGTGGACAGCATAGCGACTGGTCAACTGATCGTTCAGTTGTTCGGTCGTTTGGTCGCTTAGGCTTTTATATATATAGATTATTGACTCTATTTCCTAAATGCACCAGCCCCACCCTTCTGGCTCCTTGTCCTCTGCTTCCCTCATGCCCTTCGGAGGAAGCAGCTGCCTGGGCCCATGGTTGAAAGGTCTGGGGTATCAGAGACTGAGTTGTGTGCTCTGAGGTGGGGGTCATTCCCCACTTTCCATGAGATTGATGAAAAATTATTAAAATTATTTGTCTTTGCAATTACACTGTAAATATCTACAGGAGTGGGCAAATATAGACAGAGGTCCAGGCAAAGGTCTGGGGTATCAGAGACTGAGTTGTGTGGCTCTGAGGTGGGGGCCATTCCCCCCTTTCCATGAGATTGATAAAAAATTATTAAAATTATTTGTTTTTGCAATTACACTGTAAATATATACAGGAGTGGGCAAATATAGGTTTACAGCTGTGAATACAGGAAACAGTTTATTCTTGTATTATTATTATCCATTAATTACTGTATTATATTCTGTATAAATAACTATAAACCTACTTTTGCTATACCCTGTAGATAGATCTATAATAATAAAAGCTTAATATGCTAATTAGACTGGACAGCTGAACAACCTTCCAGACTACCTTCCGGATGATCTTCCGATGAGCTTCCGGATGAAGCCAGGGATGCTAGGGCTCTACCCCTTGCACGAATTTTGTGCATCGGGCCTCTAGTAGATAGATAGATAGATAGATAGATAGATAGACAGACAGACAGATAGATAGTAGTGTGATACATCTTTGTAAAAACATCATTCTTACTTAAAAAGCTCATGGAGCAAAAATGTGCTTGGAGATAGTTTGGGTACACACAGCATTCATTATGCTTTAAGAAAAGTCTGTGATATCCAGCCAATTGAAACTTAAGCTGGGGCTGTTGAAATTTATATGTACTTTCATATTTACAGGGTCAGAGTCCCTGAAAGACCCTCTGGGATCGGACTGCATGTAGGACTGTATTCAAATTTCCCTTTTTCTTAGCGTCTTCCCCTTTTCTCTCCTGCTCCAGGACTGGTTTCTTAGGGTGAACTTCCTAACAAGCCTTGAGGAACTGAATCCCTGCAAACAGACTCCAGGAAGCAGACCACCATAAGCCATGCCTTTGCTATTAAAATTTCACATTTCTCCTTAAATGTGAAAGATATGCTCATCCCTTTTGCTGACCTCCCAAGGGTCTCCTTCTTTCATGGCATCTGACTTTGACACAGTCCCATATCTGAGTCTAAATTGGGTCACAGTGTGGATGAGGCTTCTGGAGAGCATTTTCTGGGACTCAGTTTCTCAAGTTCAGGTCCTCTGGATTAGACAACCAGGGAAGTGAGGTGGCAGATGATCTGCCTCACACTTACCTGACATACAGTGGTTAGAGAGGAACCAGATAAACACAATGAACTCCAGCTTTCAGAAGGAGTGGGCACAAAGCATCAATGCTAATGCCGTGGCATGAGCAGCTGGGGTGATGGGCTGTCTTCACTGTGTGGGCAATAAGGTAGTTCATTGTCTGTAAGAATTTAAGAACAATAATATAACTACCCAAATCTCAGAATGCACTTGGTCACTAGACATAGGCAAGTGTAATCAGAGTCAATGATAAATACTCCTCTCAATCCATGCAGATGGGTCCACCCTTCACCTTTGTACACCATGGCATAACCATTATTCATCCACAGCAATTCCAAAATCCAGCTCGCCCATGCCACCAGTCCCTTGATTAGGTACAGATGGTCCTGGGCATGGTTCTTTATGGATGCCAGGGTGTCCTCCTTTCCATTGCAAGCAGTACATCTCAATGATTAAGATTAAAAGCTCCATGATTTCTTAACTATGTTACCATGAGCAGATGACTTTATCTCTTCAAACCTTCACATCTTCATCTGTAAAATGGGGATTTTCATATGGTACTTAGTGTAAGACATAAGTGTTGTAAGGTTCTGGTGAGATTTAAATGAGATGTTATATAAAATCAGTAATATTTTATACATGCAGTATATATGAGATATTACATTTAAAAGTAAGATATTTAAATATATTACATATAAAAAATCTTAAACAATGCCTTGTAGTACTCCTCAATAGATGTGCACTATCATTGTTATTTTATACTAGAGGCCTGGTGCACAAAATTCGTGCACTTGGTGGGGGGGCCCTTGGTCCAGCCTGCACCTTCTCGCAGTCCGGCAGCCCTCAGGGGGATGTCCCACTTGAGGAGCGGGCCTAAGCTGTCAGTCAGACATCCTTAGCACTGCTGCTGTGCTCACCAGACCTGAGCCCGGCTTCTGGCTGAGCTGCGCTCCCCTTGTGGAACATCTTCCCCCTGGTGGTCAGTGTGCATCATAGCGACCGGCTGTTCTGCCGTTTGGTCGATTTGCATATGAGCTTTTTATTATATAGGATGTGTCTCTGTCCTAAAAATTGTAATATGAAGACTAAAATGATATTGGGTTCCTATGTGCACATTTATAAGGAAACAATTTGAAATTGTCAGTGCCTTTTTGCTGACAATTTGGGAAGAAATACTTAGAGAAGGGAATGAAATGATACTGAAGATCAGACCTGAGTGCAAATCTTAAAATAAAACTGGAAACATGGATTGATTTGGATTATAAAGGGCACAAAATTAGTGTAAAGAGCTACAATTTAGTTTTCCAACTGGTTTAAAACCTGCTCAGGGCAGCATGAGGAATTTTATAATGGCCTCTTACTATGCAAAGGGCACAAAATGTAAAATCAGATGCTCTGGTTGCTGGGAGGATAGTACCCAATTATCCTCATCCATTACTAGGAGGCTGAGGCAAAACGTTACGCAGTGTCTGCTCACACAGTCCAAAGTGGCAGTCCTGTCAGAGTTGGACCCTACTGACCCTTCCAACAAGCCCTGAAATATTGAAAGAAATCAAGACGAGTTGAATGTTTTTGGAAGACTTGATGACAGTAATGACAGAGTAGAAGTGAAACAACAGGGGCAGTAGATGTCCAGACCATCCTTTGTGTAGCAACGTCTTTTAAAACATGTCATCTGCCCCTGCCTCGTTTTCTTGGGATCTGTCTTGTTAAAACTTCTCTCGAATCCTTACTCAAACTGAGGCCGATTCAGATCTTTACAAGTTTTTTAAGCCGCTTTGCCAAGGGGCAAGGTGGAAATCATTGTAAAAATCACCTTTTTCTAAATAATGGATGAGGACTTGAAATGAAATCATAGCTCAGGTCTAGGGGCCCATGGGCCCCTCACTGCTTGTTCCTGGGCTACTGGGTTTATTCTCTGCCTCTCCTTTGTGTGCCTAACCCAGGATTTCATAAAGTCACTGTCTGACCTCAACCTCCCACTTTCTCAGTTGGCAGAATCTGACTTTTCCCTGGGCGCTTTCTATTTCAGGCTAGATGCTCCTCCTAAAGTAAATATGCCACTTTCACTAAGTGATGGAATGCACCCAGTATTTTTTTTTTTACAGAAACCCATGTGCATTTGGCTAATAGTTGCTGAGACATGCAGCCTTTTGATACAGGTGGTCTGGTCTTCACAGTTCAATCTTTTGGCACCTGCTGCGTTACATTGTCTAGGTTGATTGGCACAATTCTCTGTTCTGAATTCACTGCTACCCTACCGCATCAGCTGACTACCTCTGTCAATGTCTAAAACAGATCCGCAGGCTGCCGGTACCCCTTGGATACTGCGTTTACACGAGCTAAATGCCCCCTTTTGGAATCAAGACCTTGGTTCTCAGTTGTTCTTTTTCTCACCCTGTAAAACTGTCTTCACTTTAGATCCAGATCTGGTAAAACAACCAAGGTTTTTTTATATATACATGCATGATATGTATGTAAGGTTATATACTAAACTTATACCTTCTCTCTTCAATTTAGGATGTTTGATTTCTGTTTTCATATGTACTGTGTTATTTAGCTCTGTTGAGTGAAAAGACATGGTAATAAATCAACACTTGTTGTTTGCTTTTAAATTAAAGTATCCTTGTAGATTTCAGCCAAAGGAAATGCCACATTTATTGACTAGTTTAACTGAGCCAGGTATGCTCTGCATGGAATAATTAAGTCTTTATAGGAAATTCTTTTTAAAAATGGGATGAATTAATGATGCTAATTAGGGCAGAAGAAAACAAGGGTGACTGAAACCCACCCAGAGGTAATCCACACAAACCACCCATAGTAAATAGCATTGATTTTTCTTTTTTGTTCCTGAGCACTGACCATGCAGAGTGACTAATGCATAATCCAGTGGGCTGACAGGATTTTTCCATCTTGTCTTTCCCATTATTTGATAAAAGGAATAAGGATACAGAAATCGCCAGCAGAAGTGGGGTGGGGGGAGAAAGAAGTGTTCCTGAATAAGTAAGTATTGACTGTTTCTTGTTTCTACCAATATCACCCTGAGGTGGTTGATGAAGGGGCCTCATTAACCAGACTCACTCAGTGGAAGTGGCTTGGGAGCCTGCCCTATGGCTTTAATCAGGGACAATCCTTTAGCTGATGCAACAGGAAATCCAGACATGATGCTCTAATCCAGCGGTCCCACAGTTGAGTCCTTCCTATAGATGGAGACTGATGTCCTCTTTGGATGGGAGGTCTACAGGACAGATCTCTGAACAGACTGTGTTTTTCAGAAAGGTCAAAGCAATACTTCCTGTCACACATGCTGTTCCAGAACCTTCCCCTCCCCTATTTTCTGTCCCTTTGAACCTGGATAGTCTATGACTGTTCTGACCAACAGGGTACAGCAGAAGGAGGCTGTGTGTCATATGATACTGGTTAAGTCTGGCTCTCTCTTTTTGTGACATGCACCTGGGGACCCAGCCTTTACACTGTGAGGAAGCCCAGGCAACGTGAGGATATAAAGGTGTTGAAGCCAACAGCCCCAGGTCAGGTCTCCGCCTGCTGCCAGCAGCCTCTGATATAGAGCAGAGGCAGTCCATTCATTCCCAATGTGTCCTGTCCGAATTCCTGATTCACAGAATCCACAAGCATAATAGAGGTTGTTTTAGGCACTAATTTTGGAATAATTTGTTTTGCAACCTTAATAACTGGAAAAATAGATATTAGCTGATTGCTTCTTAAAGTAGTCTTAGTAGTCTCAGCATTGTTTCTGTATTACATGGAATATGAATGTGGAAATGAAAGAAACAAAACAAACCATAATTTCTCTTCTCTCCTTTCACTGGAAAGCCAGATATCTTTCAAAAGTTCAGTTAAGGCTTCTGTGTTTTCTGTCACAATTTGAAAGCTCTTACCCATTCTGAAGTTGATAAATCTAGTTTTAGAACGTCCCATATTTCTGCAAGGCAAACTCAAAAGACAAATTATTAACTGAGGATAGAAACATGTGCAACTTGCTTCACATGAGGTTAATTTCCTTGATTTATAGTACTCCTATAAATCAATAAGAAACAACAACCTAATAGAAAAGTGGTGACAAATGTGTCCAGAAAACTCATAGAAAATGAAAATCAAATGGTTCTCAAATACAAGTAGAGGCCCGAGCTCACTCATAATAAATGTAAATTAAACTGAGGTTCTGGGATTACCCCACCCATATCAGATGGGCCAAGATGAAAACTTTGGTAACATGTTGATAAAGGTGTGGGAAAGTAGGCATTCTTTGCAGGGCAGTTTTGATAAGAAGAGTAATTTTATATATTCATGCATATATAAATGCATGATATGTATGTAAGGTTATATACTATGACATTTGTGTAATGACAAAGGATTGAGAGCAACCGAAATATTCTTCAATCAAGGTTTAGCTATATAAATTATGATATATCCCTGTGATGGAATGCTATGTATCCAAATTTAAAATAAATGAAAAATATCTCTATGTACTGATCAAATGATATACAAAATATCAAAATGAAGTGAAAGAGTAAGCTAGAAAACCTTCCTCTGTGTTTTACAATATCTGTATAACTTTTTAAAATTCTTTCTGTATACACATGTCCATATATATGTGTGCATATACACTTGTTCATATACTCATGGACTATCACTGGGTGGATATATAAGAACTGTTAACATTGGTTGCCTCTGAAGAGGAGAGCTTACTAACTGGGGGAAAAGTAGAAGACAAAATTTTCACTGTTTTACCTTTTTTTAACCTTTGAACATATGAATGTATTATCTTTTAAAGTAAAATAGTCACTAACAATCATTCCAGTCCAATGATGTTCTCATCATCTTCTTTATGTATTTCTATCTCCTGCCACATTAGGAGCATCTAGGATTTACTCCTTTAATATCCCTGATACTTGTGGACATCAATGCTAGGAATAGGGCAGGCATTTATGAAAGGGATGCAAGGTGGCCTCTGATATGCAGGATGACAGAGCCACAATCTGCTGCGCCAGAAGGAGGCAGGGGACTTGAAGATGAAATCCCACATAGTGCCTTTTGTGAAGGCTGCTAGGAAGACCTGCTTTTAAGCTGGCCCTTCATGCAAAGAAAGGAAAGTTACATAGAGGATCTGGGGTGGCACGTGACAAGAACAAGAGTAAGGATGTCTTCTAGAAGATTTGAGTAGACTGAGGTGAAAAATCAGGGATTATCTTTACTTTGTGAACCTGAACAGGGAATATCAGTAATTTATCTAGTGAGTGCCAAGGCCCTGCCAGTCAAAACAAAGCTTGATGTGTTTTAAATGATTGATGACGAATTGAATCAGGTGGCTGCTTCCTACTGTAAGTATTTATCAGTTCACTAACCAAGCCACCATATGTGGCCTACATGGCAGATGCTAGCTGCGTGGAATAGAGACATGTAATTCAAAGAAACAATTTTTAATGTCACATTGAATATTTAAAAGCCACTCTGTCAGCCTCTGAAGATAAGAAAGGGATATATTCATCTGATATTTCTCAATAGATGAATTCAGTTGATATTTATATGGTTGAAACACATCTCTCTATATACACACAGATTAGCATTTATGATATTATTAACATCTGGTGTTTATATAGTGTAGAAAGCCCCCTACCTTGCAATAGTTACCCAAAAGTTTGTTTGTGAATTTGTTATTTCCCCCTAGAAATAATGTTATAAATGATGCCCAGATTATCAGGCCAGTTTAACAGAAATTAATTTAAGCACCACATACCTGAAATTGTATATGGAAAGTGTACTTTTAATTCTATACCACTCTTATGCACTGCACTGTGTGTCTGAGAAACTACATTGCAACAATAGGAACTTATTTCTTCCTGTATCGCAATAGAGAGATAGAAGTACTATCTTATGCACATGAGCAGTAATGAATCCTCCATTGTTTTTACCTCTTTACTGTGCATGGTGAAGGTACTAGTCTGGAAACTTTACCCTCCAATATTCACTGATGAATAACAAAAAGCAACTGCCCATGATAAGTAACCCTAGAAAATCTTGGGTGAGACTCCTGTCTCTGCCACTGATTTGCTGGATCACTGCTAAGTTAGTCAACATCTTTCCACCTCAGGTACATCATCTGCAAATTGGGAATAAATCTACCTATTCTTCGGGTCTTTGAGAGTATGAAATGCTATGAGGCACACCTAAAGTAGAAGCAGAATAGTATTGTGCTAAGACACAGGTATCCTAGTCAAGTTGCTTGGGTTCAAATAGTTGACCAACTGTATATGGTGCTACATGGTTGACCTTGTGCTAGTAATTTAACCTTGTGGTTCTCGAGCTACATATTAGCATCACTGGGGAAAACTTAAAAATTACTGCTGCATAGCTTCCCCTATCCATATCTGTTAAACAAGAAGTTCTCTGGGTAGAACTAGACATCAGCATTTTTAATCCCTTTTCTACCAGGTGATTTCAAACATGCAGTCAAGTTTTGGCTTCCGTTGATTTGTATCTTGGAGGAATTTATAGCTTTTAGCTCTCAAAAAAAAAAAAAAAGAAATTGGAGAATTGAAAAAAGATAATCCAAGTAAAGTACTTAGCACAGTGCCTGGCACAGGTTAAGCACTTGATTTAGTTTCATTCTGTAAAGTGAGTGTAGCATTGAAATTGTTCAGCACATCTGTGCTTTTTAGAAAACGGAATGACTATCTGCTGTTCCATTTCTCTCCTACACTTTGTTTGTATTCTCTGTCCTAGCTCAGCTGGCAGAGTTGTCCTGCATAATAAAACTGCAGTATGCAGGAAAAGGTGAACACCTGGATCCCAAAGCTACAGCTGCCCCTAAATAGCCCTGTGATACTGGGCAAGGCTTTAAATCTGTCTGTGCTGGTTTCCTCTGTGCCCCCATAAAATCCAGCTCACTGAACACTTTATACTTGAATGGAAAGGAAGACATTGCCAGGCTGGAGGTAGGGCAAATAAATATCCAGGACCTCCCGGCTTTTCCTGGCAATGGTTACTGTTGCCCTCTGGAAAGAGGATGAGGTGAAGACAGAAAAAAAAATATTTTTGTTATAGCAACTCGAGAGGCCTCGGGCAGAAATGAGGAATATGTTCACGAAAACAGGAGGAATGGTGATCCTTGTTACAAGGTGGCAGGGAACTTGGCTGCACTGTGTTCATGTCCTGGTGTTCTGGGGAAGGTAGAACTCATAGCGATGACACTGGATATTTAGCTGAGGAGAATTGTAAGCAAAGTGTTGACAGGATGGCTCGGTTCTTCCTGACTGCTGATAGTAAAATGTAAGAAAAAAAATAATTTAAAAAAGAATTGTTGAACTAAAAAATAATCAGAATTTAAAAATTTGGAAAATTCTCAGCCTATCCATGCTTCAAAAAATGAGAACTCGAGTTTAGAAGAGAACATTAACCGTGAGGGCCAAGCCTCCATTTGATAAGGAGATTAGTGTGGATATGAGCCACGGATCTAATCAGCCATCTCAACAGAAGCTAGGACCCATTTTTTCAGCATAAGGAAAGAATGATCCTAAAGATGATTCAGAGATAGTCAGGGCTGCCTCCTTAGTTTCAAAAATTGTGTGGCAGAGTCATGGGCAGAACCACTGCCTCGGCGACGTGGAAGGTGGGACCAGCCCCCAGTGTGCCTGGAGAGCAGAGCATGGAGCCCACAGGGATTATTCTGGAGCCTTAAGATACCAAGGAGTTTACCTTATTAGGTTTTGGACTTGCCTTCACCTCTTCTTATTTTCCATTTCTTCCTTTTGGAATGGGAATATCTATCTTATGCTTGTCTCACTATTATATTTCAGAGAAATACAATTTTTGGTTTCACTGGTTCTAGGAATTTTACCTAGAATGAATTATCCCTTGAGTCTCACCTGTATGTGATTTAGATGATATTTCAATGAGATTTTAGACTTTAAGAGTTTATGCTGGAATGAGTTAAGATTTTGAGGGTTGTTGCAATGGAATTAATATATTTTGCATATGATAAGAATATTAATTTATGGCAGCAGTAGTGGAATATTTTGAACTAAATATTTATGCCACCTCAGAATTCATATGTTAAAAGCCTAACCCTTTTGATATAAAACTTTGACCCATTTGTCTGAGAAATTTTTCAACATATTCCTTAGCGCTATGTAGCCAGGTAGTTCCACCAACTGACAACTTTTCTGATTCTACAAGATTGACAGCAAAGTCAGAGATTCAACTTGGGTACTGGTCCAGCCTCTCATCAGCATTTAATCTTGGAGAGGCATAAAAGGGTTTTCCAAGTCATGTGCTTTCTAGTTAATTAACTTCACTGAAACCTGATTTATTAGACAGGCATTACTGAGAATCAAGTGTTTTCTGCTCAGGTTTCAGCTGCAGGAGAGACACTGAAGCTTCTCAGTTATCTATAATAATAAAAGTATACTATGCAAATCTGACTGAACCTGTGGAACAGCGGAATGACCTTCTGGATGACCTTCTGGACAAAGCCAGGGCTGCAAAGGCCAAGGCAGTTGGGGTTGCGAAGGCCTACCCTTGCACGAATTTCATGCATCAGGCCTCTAGTTAATTATAAAAACTGAAATAATCCCTTTGTGACTTTTTCCCCTGACACTTTCATTTGGAATCTTAGCATAGGCAAAGGGTGAGGAAATTAAATGTGCAGAGTGTTAGGGACTAGGAAGCCAGAAGATCAAGGGTGTTGGCTGGTTCATAGACCCTCTGGAAAATAGTGATTATTTTGCCCACCCTCCAACCCCCCCAAAAAAACAAAACAAAAACACAACAAACTATTGTGGCATTCTTCTGTCCGTCATTGAAGAAATGTTTGTTTAGTACATACTATATGCTTGGTAATGGATTAGGCACTGGAAGGCAGCAATAATGAAGGTGGGTCTGGTCTTTGTCTCCAGGGAGCACTCTTCCTGGTGGGAAGACAGACACTTGACAAGTAATTACAACTACAAAAGTAGCATATGACAGAAGCAGCCAAACTAGACTGGGGTTTAGGTCAAATCTGCCTGAGAAAGTGATTTTGGAGCAGATTTATGTTGACTGAGCAGAAGATAATGGGTGATGTGTAAGGCATGAAACATTCTGGCTACACAAGAAATTTAGAAAGGCAGCCATCAAGTGTCACAGTCCAGAGGAGGGAAAACAAGTAATAAATTCAAAGAATAGCAAAGAACTTCTTATTCTTGATCTTAAAAAGATGTGGCCACTGAGACATAGATGCTCTGCAAATGACCTGCCCTGAAATTCCAAGCTAGGAAGCAGATATCTATATCCCACCACTAAACTTTATTTATTTGTGTGTTTGTTTGTTTATTTATTTATTATTTTTGGCCAACAGCACCATTACATTTTGAAAGTCAAAAAAAGAGTCCAGAATATTACCAAAAGAAAAAAAAAAGGAAAAGCTGAACAATTTCTTATGGATAGCATAATAGGCAAATAAGACTAGTGTTATCTGAGGAGGTATACCAGGAAAGAGAGAGAGGAGAGAAGGGGATGGGAGGAGAGAGAAAATGAGCTAAAACAAAGGTAGTAAAAGAGACCCCAAGGCAAAGTTCCTCCCTTCAATGTAACTTAAAACGTGGGACTTCTTGCAGAAAGATCACTGGACATTTTGTCAAATGCATTGACTGTAAAAGAATACAGTATCACCAGACTCAACAATATATAAGCATCATCTTAGCATATATATTCTTGGGGACTGGGCACATAAGCTGCCCAGGCAGAGAAAGGAAACTCATTTCTGTCAGTATCTCCTGATGTACCACTTTCTGGGTACCACCTAAATAGCAAATATGTTTAGTGTTGCCTTTCCAAGGGCATCTTCCATAACTTTAGCAAAAGATATGTGTACAACCACCATAAGGCCATATATTCAGACCGTCTGTGGGTAAGAATTTTAAAATTGAATGTTGGGGATTAATGAGGACCCTGCTAGGGGCCTGTGTTGATCATAAATTTTTCTTCAGCATTGCAATTACATTAATTCCCAGAGGAACTCAAATATTTAGTATAAAAAATTACCCGTGCTGTTAGAGTAGCATTCAAACTGAAGTATGGCAGTTGCAATTTTTTCCCCCTAGAATTAAATTGTCTGCCTGCTCTGTCATCTGGGTGTTTCTGCATTATGCTTCACTTTCATCATAATCACTTATGCCAGCCTAAAATATCTTTTACTCCACTTGTCAGGAACCTAAATTTCTACATTTACAGATTTATTCCTTAGGAATCTTCAGTTGGAATGTAATTATTTTTCTTTGCAGATGAAGGAGAGTAATATATCAAGACGTTATAAATTGTTAAAACCTTGGTGAGAATCTGTTCATTCTGTGCATTAAGTTATTTGGCAATTGACTGTGTCCATCAGGGTCAGTAGCTGGGTCATATTGCCTTTTTGTTGATTCTGTTCCCTAAGTATCTTTGAAATCTCCTTGAATCTTTCCATCCTCATTGCTCACAAGTTCTTTTTTTCTGCGCAGTGTTCCTCTACCTGGACTCTCAGTCCGGAGTACAGCATTTTCAGACGTCAGCATCATTAATATTTATCTTGGGATGCTTGCTAAAATGTGCAGAATGCCAGCGCCCAC
The DNA here is from genome assembly GCF_000327345.1 of Myotis davidii. Classification (NCBI taxonomy): domain Eukaryota; kingdom Metazoa; phylum Chordata; class Mammalia; order Chiroptera; family Vespertilionidae; genus Myotis; species Myotis davidii. Next base: position 697,720 of record NW_006300210.1, on the reverse strand, counting down.
CTTCGGAGATTCTGATTCATTGAGTATGGGGCCAGGGTCTGGATATTCACATTATACCAAGATTCCCACATGATTCTGAGGGAGGTGGTTCAAGGATCATATCCTGAAAAATACTTCCCTGGATTACTTGATCTAAAGTAGCATTTTCTCCTACCAACTTTTCCTAAAGTTATTTTTCCATCACCCAGGTTTTCTCCCACCTAGCACTTAGGGGGTCTACTTTCTCCCTTCAGAATATAAGTTCCCTGAAGGCAGTGCCTTGCCCTCCTTATTCGTCCCTGTAGGTCTAGCTCCTGGCCTAGGGTTTGGCTTGTAACAGTACTCAACACGTATTTTAGGGTTGAATAAATTATTAAGCATTGGTTTATCCTGGTCTTCAGTTCAGCCTTGCCACTGTTTTCAGAGTTAATTTTCAGACTGATGTGTTTCTGATCTTATTGTTTTCTCCCTTAAAACTTCCATTGTCTCTGGTCCCCTTACAGGAATGTTGTAAAGTTTTTAACACAGTATTAAAGTACTTTTCCAATCTCATATCAGACTACCTTATAGGCACATTTAGGACTACTATCCCCCATAAACTCTCTTCTTTAGCTATATTATTTTTTTTCACATTTCCATGCTTTCGCTCATGTATTTTTTTTTAAAATATGTTATTGATTTCAGAGAGAGGGGAAGAGGGGGAAAGAGACATAGAAACATCAATAACATCAATGATCAGAGCGAATCATTGACCAGCTGCCTCCTGCATGCCTCCCACTAGGGATCAAGTCTGCAACCTAGGCATGTGCCCTCACTGGGAACTGAACCATGACTCCCTTGTTCATAGGTTGGCAATCAACCATTGAGCCACACTGTCTGGGCTCATTCATATATATATATATTTTTGCCTGAAATGTCCTTCCCCCTTTTGTTGCTTTCCCTAAACCAATGCTTGAATTCCTATTTTTCTAAATTTTAATAAAATGTCACTTTCTCTGTGAAGTCTGCACTGTGCACTGTTTCTTTTTTTTTTTGGGGGGGGAGATTCATTTTTGATGCTCTTACCTTATTCTTTCTATGTTATTATTAATAAATTTTCTATATTATTTTGTGTCTCTCATCTTTGTATCCAAAGGGTTTAGGACAGGTATTTCCCACATACGTATTTAATGAATTATCTTAAAAGATAAATTTATAAAGTGTATTTTTTCCCCAGAATTGTGAATGATGCTAAGAAAGCTCAGATAACTTGAGTTCTCAGATATCAAACCTCATTACTAATCTTGGCTCTAGGTCAATCAGAAACAGAGAGGTATAGGGAAGGCCTTAGAATGCCTCAAAGCTCCTGGCCAAATACATTTCTTTTTCTCTACTTGATCCCGTGCCTAAAATTTTCAGCATTAAACATTTTTTTCTTAATACCCTTAAAGATGTTTCATCATTGAGTGCAATGCATGGAGTTTTGTTTTGTTATTTGACCAGTTGAGGGATAAGAAAGATAAATTTTGAGGGGAGAAAGGAAAATTATCCCTTAGGATTTATTAGGGCACTGAAATGGCAGATTCAACTCAATCCATGTGGGGACTAGGTCTTATAAGAATATCAGCAGACTTCCTAGTGACTTTTATCACATTATATTAGTTATAATCCATTCGACCTTCCACTAGCTATCCACTTACTAATTTGTGTCATTCTTTATCTAGTTGTCTACTAGGAAAAGAGAGGAACCAATAAAAGAAGGTAATAAACTTATGAGAGCTAAGATATACTTAAGAAGTTGAGGAAACAAATACCCCTGGTGATAGGGTATAAAAAGTTTGTGTACCAGAGTTTTACAACTAAGTTCCTACCAAGATAAAACAATATGGCAAATTTGAAATTTCATAGTGAGGTCCCAGGTTGCCAAGGGCATTACTTTACTTATAAGATTTGCATTATTGAGAAAAAAAAACAAAAAGAGAAAAAATTAATGGGCATGGACAACAGTGTGGTGATTGCCAGGAAGATGGGAGGGGTTGAGGGGAGAAAGTATATCAGGGATAAGTAGTGATGGACAGAAACCTGACTTAGGGTGGCGAACAAACAATGCAGTGTGTAGATTATGTGTTTTAGAAATGTGCACCTGAAGCCTATATAATGTTGCTATCCAGTGGCACTACAATAAATTCAATAAAAATGAAAAAGAAAAAATAAGAAAAATAGGTTTTTCTCCCTGGCTGCTTGAAGGTCAGCAGCCATCATGCATGATATAGTAACTATCCAGACCAGGAAATTCATGACCAACTGGCTACTTCAGTGAAACAAATGGTCTTTGACATAGTTCACCCATAGTTCAACAGCACCTCAGACAGAAATTTGGGAAACACTAACCAAAATATATAGGACCATACCAGATGGATTCAGAATCCATTTTGGTGGTGGTAAGACATGGTTTATGAGTCCTTGGATTATACAAAGAAAAATGAACCCAAACCTTGACTTGGAAGACATGGCCTGTCTGAGAAGAAGAAGACCTCAAGAAAACAAAGAAAAGAAACATAAGAACAGAATGAAGTCAGGGGACTGCAAAGACCAATGTTGGTTCTGACAAAAAAGGAGTAAAGATTCTTCAGTGACACTATACGTGGTAATGGTGAGATTTTTCATAAAAAGATTAACAAACTAAGAACTTACAAAAGAAGAAATGGGAACTAATTTCCTTCATGCCTCTTGATCTCATCACTTATTTGTAGAAAACACAACTGTTCAGAGAGTGGGGAATAATAAAAGTTTTATCAGCTAGTTTCTTTGGAGAGAGTTTATACACTGTGTTAATCTCTTTCTCTCCTCCAAGCCTAGTGAAGAGGGCTTCCCCCGACCACCTGAGAGATACTGCAGTCTGTTCCGATCTCAAGGGAACAAAAATGGCTGATGCATGATTCTTGCTTGAGGAAGAAAAGAAAAATGACCCAAGGCAGTAGAATATAGATTACTGTGCACTTCATGGATTTGTTAGGGCAAAGGTTGAGAGCTATCTGAGGGCTGTTTAATTCTTCTGCTTAAGGCCAGGTGTGTCTCCCAGAGTAATGTCCCTGTGGGACAGAAACTCTAGGAAATTAAAGTTTGGGGGAGTTGCCTATTCCATCTAAAGGAAAACGTGCATTTCCCATGTCAAAGTCCACAGTACATGGGAATTTCTCAGGATCCCACAAAGCTGCCCGGAAGAGGGTGAGCCTGAAATGTCTGTGTCCTAGGCACCCTAATTCAGATAGTAATGGCGTTCTTTACAAAAATATGCCTTTTCATAGATATTTAACCTGAGAGGAGAGGAGAGGAGCTTCCCTATGCAAACTGGAGAGAGACTGAATGGGTGGGGATGAGTAAAAGGAAAACTGACTGTGTATCCATTCTTGGACTAGAGGTTTGTGCATGCTGAAGATCACAGGTTATGGGAGGGGTAGAAGATTTACTGCTAAATTAAATGTAGGGCTAAGTTAAATATAAGGGCTTGCTTAGAATTGAGCATCATAATTATAAACTGAATCTATGTTTGTGAGGTAAAGGGGACTGTGGACCTGCACCTAATCCGTGTGGAGGTCAACCGGAAATTACACACTTCAGGGCACGGGAAATATCATCAAATAAAATTTAAAGGGTCAGTGAGAGAGAAAATAAATAAGTGAATAAACAGAAAATTAAATAAATAAATTGTGCTGTGACTCTGTCCAATTTTATAAGAGCAGTGAGATGCCTGTTTGCAGAGTGAGTACTCCTGGCCATCCTGACAGAGATGGGGATTTCACTCTGTAGAGTAAAACCTCATAGCCTCTGATCCAGAGCCAAGCAGAGTTGAATAGCAGAGGTGAGTTGCCATAGTGAAGACAGCAGGATTATGTGAAAGTCTGAATCCTGAGTGGTAAGGGCCTCATCCCCTCTCTCCATTTGCTTCAGAGAATTCTGGCATCAGACCAAGGATCAGAGGAAAGAGCAACATAAAGATGATGGCATTGCAGTGTGATTTTTAATGAAGCCCAGCACTTACCTCTTTCATTTCCCTCTTTATGCACAAAAAACTTCCAGTGAGCTTTTTAATGTCTTACTCAGAAATAGGAACAGAAATCAAAGGATGATCCAAAAAAGTCTCTACTGTGAAAGACAGAAACTAAAGTGAATTAGGATGAAATGGAGGCAGTGCAGGGAGAAAATGGAAGGAAAAAATAAACAATAAACTTAGAAAAATAATGAATGTCCTATTAGATTAAAAAATTAGATGGCCTGATGCTTTCTGTATTTATCGCCCACCTCACACATTCTAAGACAGCACTGACAACATTTCGCATTCATCTATCCCTGGGACAATCCTACTTTAACTTGTGGCATTGCTGAATGGTTACTATCTTCTCCTCAGACTGCCCAGAGACTTAATATTTTGATGAAGGTAAGGTTGTAAAGCTTACAAATAATCATATTTTATAATGGGTCTTCCTTTTAAATTATAGGAAGAAAATATAAAATGTATTTTGTAAGGAGCAGCTATACTTATCTGGGTAGCTAATGGGCTGAGGGAGATGCAGCAAGTGCTGCCAAAACAAGTGAAACTCACAAGAACATTGTAACTATGGTGACCACTACTTTGTTTACCTCTGGCTATAAAATAAAGGCTCAGCTTGCTGTCTGGATCTCTCTCTGTGGCCTCAGCCAGGCACTGGAAGATCCATCTAGACCCAGCTTATTCTCTTTGTCTTGTCTTTTCTACATCTTTCGCCACCCCCCCCTCCCCACCCCAGGCTCACTGAGCCCTTGGCTGAGCTGGCCCGGCACAGTATTTAGTGGTTAGTATCTACATAAAGTTATAATATGATGGTTAATAAGCACCTACCAATGTATCTAGCACTGTTGTAAAAACGATGGCAGTTTAAAAAAATATATAAAACATAGTTCCTGACTTTAGTGAATCCACTTGGGGGACCAAATACACAAATGTGAAACGGAATGTAAGATACTGTTTGATTAAGTATCTCAATGTGGAGTGCAGGCCACGGATGACTTCTGAATCAAGAGACAAATGTCTGTTTCTGCAAAAGAATAATGGCTGTGCCCCTGTTACAAAATGATATTGATTCTAGCTGGCAGGGAGGCCCGCAGATTGGGAGTCAGCCAGCAGTTGAACTCATGCAGGGAACCATATGTCAAAATGAAACCTTTTTGGATAATGCAGTCTGTCCACAGTAAAGCTTTTGTCACAGACAAATATTTTAAAGATAATCCCAGAGTTCAAAAGTCATCTTAACTCTTAATGGATATAAATAAAATAGACAAAAATGAATTTCGAGTGTTCAATAATATCGCTTCACCAATCTGCCATATAAAATACGATTGGAAACTCCCAGTTTTCACAAATAAACTAAGATGATAAATCTTCCTATATAATGGAATTTCTGCTTCTTCTTCTTTTTTTTTTTAATCTAGAAGTATGTGCTTGGTGTGAAGAATGGTCCTTAGGTTAATAAAGAGATCTTGTTTTTCTTCAGGGGCCCTTGCTCAATGTCAGCTAATGCTAGAGAATAAAAATTATAAAGAAGAGGAAGAATTAATTCCACGACATGAAAAATTTATTATTAGAGACTTTAAAAATATACCGGAAAGATGTTGAATAGCTCTAACAACCATTAAGACTTTTGTCTGCCTTCGGGGGAAATGCTGTACACTTTCATTCATGTTAAAGGTTACTGTAGACATTTAACGGATATTGCCTAGAGTTTGGTTTCAACACTCCAAGTGAACAAGACAAGTTGTGCAACTCTTCAGTTTCCTAAATTCTCTAAAGTGAGCTTCACGGTACACTTACTACAAGTTTATGTATCGTTTCACCAATGGTAAATCTGTTGTATTAGATGCTGCTGGCAATGGTTGGGTTGCCTAATGATTCTTCTTACTTACTGTCTTTATAGTCTGTTTCTACCTGAACTAGAAATATGTATAAGAGAAAAAATGTCTAATATCAGGAAATAATTTACAAATAAATGTATCAAAGTCTATTTTTTTCTGCAGATTCCTTGAAATATTTCTTATAGTGGAAGAAAATAAATCTCACGTTTTTCTTATACTATTTTTGTGAAACCCAAATATGAACCATAAGAATCTTGAACTTTTGAAGTCAAATTTCAGGCTAGCCTACAAAGATATTTAAATATGGATTAAATACCATTTACCCTAGGCATGTAGGTCCATTTGGTATATATAATCTGCCTCCAGAGGCTTCTTGGAGACATTATAATAATTCATTTGGAAGTGGCTTCTAAAAGAGTTTAAGCCAGAAACATAACATCTTCACATGTTTTCCACATCTTTGATTCCCATGTTTAAAATCAATTTCATTTTAAAATCACCTTTGATATATTTAATTATTTTTTTAAAAAAACCTGAAAATGTAGGACATGACATAGTGGTAGACATTGGAAAACAATTACTAAAATGTAAAATAGTTAATTATCTTTTGAATATTATTTTTATTGTAAAGACCATTCTCTATGGGAATAGGTTCTCACGCAATTGTGAAAGAGGGGTAGGTAATGAGGAAAAAGGAATGGTTTGGGGGACCTGTATGATTTTTCTTGATCTGCAACAGTCAATGCTACAGCATCATTCCAACTCAAGAGTGGTTCCAACTGTGCGGAGCTTGTGTGAGCCTCTCTCAAAGCATATGGTCAAGAGATACAATGTCCAGAGTGGAGCCGTGACCCAGATAGCTACAGGCTTCCGAGAGCTCAAGACAATCTATCACCAGGTACTGGGCTCATGGAAATGGCTTTAAAAACACTTTGGAAAAAGTCACAAGCTGTTCACTGAAGGAGCCCAAGCACAGTTTGATTTCTGTCACTTAGGGAAAGTGACAAATGAGAGTCTTAAATGAAGAAATGTCTGCATACATGCTGTTTAGTTAGAAAATAAACCTCTTCTCCGTATAAGATAGTGAAGTAAAACTTTTCCCCTCATCTCATCGCACAACTTTGAAAATTTTGTTTTCTACATTACGAAGCTGCCTTTCATAATGACAGTAAGTGGAGAGAAGAGATGTTTTTCACCTCACATTCTATGCTGATGAGCCTATTTAAAACAGAAGTGGAAACTTTTCAATATGTCACTGAGAGTTACTGGTTGTAAATTGAAAGTTTAGGGTATGGTTGATTAAAGAGATGTTTGGCTGTTTGCATCTAAGTCTTATAATGCTGCCAACGAGACTATCAAGTATCAGTTCTTATAATGTCCCATATGGTCAAACCTGATTGCATTATATACTAGCTTGTAGATTGATTTCCCTGTGATGTCATAAACTGGATTACCTCCTCCCTGTAAATATCTATAGAACTCTTTTCTATAGTGGATTAGTTTCTAGAAAAGAGTTCTTCATTCTCCTGCCTAACAAGTAAATTCTGGGCTAGAGCTCCTTTCAGCCAATTCATGCAAGGAAAACTCCCTGTACTTACTAAGGACCCCTTAGTATCTCTACCCTTATCCCCAACCACCTCCTCTGTTCCCAAAGCAAGGGCCTCTGTTTCAGTTTATCCATAGTCTATACTTCCTACTCCTTCCAGGGCTGGGAAGAATAGTCAACCTACCCCATAAGTGGGAGGCAGATGAGGTCTATGTCAAGATCTGATTGCTTTGAAACATATTTTCAAACAATTCCCCTGTAATAGCCCCTCACCTCCTTTCTACGTTTAAATATAACTCACTCCCATAATTCCTAAGTCTTTCTGACGTTTGGCCAGGAAAATTGAATTGTTTCTTTATCTTTTTGCTTAGGTTTGAACTTATCTTTGCTAAGTCATTTACTTTTACTCTAACATCTTCTTTTTATATTGTGTTTCAGGGTTACAAAAGTCTCCTTGCTTCACTGAAGATGAATGCTACATTTTTCATTCTTCTTTGGTGGGGTAATTTTTGAGAGGGGATGGGAGCAGAATAGTTTTATTCTAAATTCACTTTGGTTAAGTATCAAGAAAAAAATAAGAGTATCTTTATTATCTACAAGAGGCCTGATGCATGAAATTTGTGCAGGGCTCAGCCCTTGCAGCCCTAGCTGCCCCGGCCCTCGCAGCCCTGGCTTCATCCAGACAGTCATCCGGAATGTCATCTGGACCTGCTGTTTGGTCTAATTAGCATGTTAGCTCTTTATTATATAGGATTTTGTTTTTCTTCTACATACTTAGTGACCCCTGTAAGATTGCTCATATTTCTTGTTGATGAGTGTATAGAAGCTCAGAAAACAATGTGCACTTCTTCTCTAGCTGAATATGTGTCATGGATTGATCTATTAATGTAAATCTTAGTTTAAACATGTTTCATTATCATTTTCCCTTCATTAATATTATATGTATAATATATAGGCATATAAACATACATGTCTGTGTATAAACATGTGTATATACATATATACACACATGTGTACTTATACATACATGTTTATTTTATTTTAAATTACATTTATTTATCTAATTAAACTAAACCAATTATTCTCTGACCTCCTGGGAGAAAGAAGATCATAAATCAATAAGATAGGTAAGAAGGAGGGAAGGGGAGAGCAAAAGTAAGAGAGTATAGAAAAAGAAAAAAAAATTCAGAGGGAAAAGAAAATTCAGTGCTCTCATCTGTAAATTGGGGATGGTAAAGTTACTTCCCAGAATAAAGTTGACATATTTAAGTATGTAAAAATCTGGCATATCGTAGGCATATAATAAATGTAAGTCCCACCCATTTCCCACACCAGATACACACCTTTCCTCATCACCTAATACCATTACTTTGCAATGAAAACTTAATAGCAATGGTCATGATTAATCATAATAATAGTAATGGCCACTGCTATCTTGCAGAACCCTACTATGTACCAGAACTTGTACTACACTTGATCTTAGCCAAAAGGCAGAGAAGCGATCAGAACTTGTACTGAGCACTTCACATAAATTATTTCTAGGACTGAAGGGTATAACTAGTGAAAGCACTTAGCACAATAACTGACATAAAAAAAAACTATTCAAAACTTGTTTTTCTTTCAAATATTTATTGATTTCCTTTTATAATTTCACTTATCTTTGTCAAGATCGTTCCTGCCTTTCACTCATGGTTTGATAGCTTCTGGAGCAGGCACCTGCCTTGTGATATTTCTGAGCAGTGTTGCCGTTTCCTCCATGCATTTAAGTTCAAAAGGGCCTTTCCCTTGGCTGTTCTGCTGCTCACTAGATTTCACAGACCCTGGGTGACCTGACCGGGCTCCTGGCCACACGCTGCCCATGGCTCCCAGGGAAGACAAATCATGTGTTGAGGTCACACTGCAGGTTAGCTGGCAACCTGTGCATTTTAATGGAGGCAGGAGTGTTAGCTCGGCATTGGCAGCACTGCACATTTCTCTCCTTATTTGCCTTTGAAAGATGATTGTGTGTGTATGTTTTCCCACAACCTGTGTACAGTTGGACATTTAATTTTAAAAGATTATTTATTAGATGATGTTGTTATAGTCATTTCACTTAAAGTCATTGATTACAGTAACTTATTTTATTCCTTTATTTAGAGTCTTTTGTTAAGAATTTCCTTTGCCACAGACTCTCTGGTTGTCTAATGTTGACTCTTCAGCATCTTCTGATAGAACTTTTCTAATCATGTAAAGATGCATATTAATTCTCTCTTTTCAAACACGACCAATCAAGAGCCCAAATTGAACAGCAAATGCTCATTTTCTCCACCTCTAAAATTATAATTTTTTAAATATTAACGTTATTTTTCAAATCATAATATGCTCTAAAAAGCTAACTTTTTTTTGGTAAGAGTCATACCTAATTTTTCCAACTTCTAAATATGAAATGTCTGCGCATACAATGAACTAGTAGTTATGTTGAACTGAAATTGAAAACACTGAGAGGACCACAGTTCAATTTTTTGATAAGTCTGTGTTATTTTGTACTGTCTTGCTCATGGGAAGATGGATGAAACTGACAATATAAATGATGAGAAAGCTGATAATTGGATTCTAAATGTTCCTCTCTGCACATTGATGTCAATTGAGTGAACTATTAACACCCGAGTAAATTATAAAAATAGCTTCTTAACTCTTGGCTTTAAAAGCAAAGAAGAGTATAATGGGGCCAGAACAAACAGGAATGATTAAGAGAATATTTATGTCAGACTATTTATCTAAAGTAAAAAAAACATTATGGATGGTTTTTAAAAAGTGAAAAATCAACATTGAAATTTGTGTGTGAGGTTGTTTAATTGTTTTCACTGTGCTTATATGGTTAATCTTCTATGACTTCTTTGGACTTGAATTTCAAGAGCCCTGGCTCTCATGATTTCGAAATGTAGAAATATAAAATATATCTAATACACATACATACATACATAAATTAAGTTTATATAAAATTCATTCAAAATAAAAATTGAACATCTATAACACTTTTACTAAAGTCTGACTACATTTTAATTTTACTAACTTGTAATTCTGTTTTCTTTTTAGGAAATGCTCTCACTACAAATTACATTTTTTTAATTTTATTGATTTTTTACAGAGAGGAAGGGAAAGGGATAGAGAGTTAGAAACATCGATGAGAGAGAAACATTGATCAGCTGCCTCTTGCACACCCCCTCCTGGGGATGTGCCCACAACCAAGGTACATGGCCTTGACCGAAATTGAACCTGGGACCCTTCAGTCCGCAGGCCAACGCTCTATCTACTGAGCCAAACCAGCTAGGGCCAAATTACATTTTTTGGTATAATTTCAAACAGAATGCCCCCATGGTATTTTCTGTTTCATATTTATATTGCTTTACTGTGTTTATTGCAATTTAGTAAGAATCATTGCGTTTGGTTGTATCCTAAAGTCTTTTAGCAACTTAAAAAATTTTCACTTATTCTTAAAAAAATCACTGATGAGAACTTTCAAAATGCATCTACTATCATCCACCTTTTTGTTATTTATTGGCTATTTTCTGGTGAATTGGTATTTGTTTTAAAAATAAGAATAAAGGAAGAAGCCCAAAGCTGAGAGTTCTCTGATTGTATGCTTAAACTATTTAACAGAGCTTGGGACATCCATCACCTGTTGTGATACTGAAAGACCAACTTGTCTGCCATTTGGCTTCTGGACAGCATAGGCAGCTTCAGGAGCTCCAAGTTTGGTCTCCCTACTTTGGGGATCTCCTGATTACAAAGGAAACTTCGAATTGCTTCTATTTAGTCCTAACTTCTATTCTAGATTGACACTTTAGGTCTATAGTCTGTTCTTAATTCCTGAGAAACTCCAGTGCTGTCTTCTTCCGAGCTCTTGATACCCCTGAGTCAATTAAGCAAGGAATTGATGTGTGACAGCAACATCAGTAGAGTGGCCATGGGGTAGGAGTAGGTGAGGAGTGTGTGTGTGTGTGTGTGTGTGTGTGTGTGTGTGTAACCAATATCCATTACCACACAGTTCTAATTATAAACTTAAGTTCAGTCTGTAAGGAATTTTGTCAATAAGACCAAAGAAGACTCAAAATGGAAAATTGTCCTATGGAACTAGGACTATATTTATACAGAAAACAAATTGCACATACACTCACATATACTATTTTGTTGTAGACAGAAACCAAAGAATTGTGAAATTTTCCATTTGTAAATATGTTTCTAACAGTGCAATAAATCACATCTTTAATATTTTGATGGGGCTGTTAACATTTGATAAAATGAATCTCACAGATTCGCATCCTGATTTACAACTCTCTAGACTCTTGCAGCTTTTAGAAGAGTATCTTGAACTAAATGAGATAAAATAAATAAATGGAACAGTGGTTAAAAGAAAATCTCTTCTCATTCATAAGTAATGATGGAATGCATAAAAATGCAAAGACACTCTAAGTCAGAAGATTTAAAAAAATTAAATCAGAAGAACATCAAAGTGAATCAATCCAAAGACAATAACGTCCTATGATGAAATCTGATAGTACTAATCAAGAATCCTGGGTTCAGTTCCTTGTTCTGCTGCTGAAGTTGTGTCTGTCATGTCCCCAGTCATTTAATCATTCAGTACACTCTAATTGAACACTACCTACAGGAAGCAGTAATAAAAATATAGTGAATAATAGGCTGAACTCAGGGCCCAAGCTGCATTTGAATTCTGTGTCTGCCCCCTATTTCTGTGTGACCTTGTGAAAAGTCACTTAACCCTTGCTTGGTTTATGTTCCTTATCTGTAAGATGAGGACATTAAAGGAAACTTATACATTTGTTGTACTTATTAAGTGAGTTAATATGTGCAAAAAACAGAGCTTGGCACACATACATTGTAGACATCTTTGCTTTTTCATATAAAACAAATGTTTAGGAATCAAAGTAGGAGAGATAAGACATGTACTGTATGAATTAGGATGCATATAACTATTATTTTTGTCTGTGCATCATTCATTACACATTGTCTGAATACTGCACAATTTTATCACTGTATATATGTGGTCAAAGTAGGGTTTAGTCTTTTGCCCAATCTATGCCCCAGTTCTTTTTTTTTAAATTAAATCCTTATTGTTCAGATTATTACATTTGTTCCTCTCCCCCCCGCCCCATAACTCCCCTCCTTCCCAGTTCCTGCCCAACCATCCGCCCTCACTCCCCACCCACTGTCCTCATCCATAGGTGCATGATTTTTGTGCAGTCTCTTCCTGCATCTCCCACACCCCTTTCCCCGCCAAGAATAGTCAGTCCATTCCCTTTCTATGTCCCTGATTCTATTATAATCACCTG
>NW_006300210.1:674688-683876 GCF_000327345.1 Myotis davidii | reverse complement strand
CCCCCCGCGCCCTCAGCCACCAGCCTGCTCCGCGCGCACCTTTGTATTTTCTGCACTGCGCCTCCTCTGAGACTTGGTATGCTGTTCTCTTTCCTTCTAGTTGAAGAATTTCCCCCCAGCCAGTCTTCCTGTGGTTCTGGGTGATGTCTGTTCCGTCTTTTAGTTTTATTTTTGAAGTGGTTGTTCGAGGCAGCAATCTCCGGTGTTTACCTGTGCCGCCATCTTGGTTTCTCTCTGCCCCAGTTCTTAATGTGGGCACTGCTCCAGGTCTGACCAATAAGTATATTCTATTTTATTAGCCATAGCACTTAGCTCAGGGTGAACATTGAAATAATATGTATCAAGAGATAAAATATAAAATTTGTGTTGATGGATTTGATTGGAGAAGTTCTGGGTATATAGGTACCCCTAATTTTAATTATGATGTAAACCCACAAGTGCCAGAAACTACACTAGAGAAATAGTTTGCATGAGAATTAAGTCAACCAGAAGAAAATATTACCAAGAGATGCAGTAGATAATGAGAGAGAAGGAGGGAGGGAAGAAAGGAAGGAAGGAAGGAGGGAGGGAGAAAGTGAGAGAAATAGTGAGATGGGTTATGATATCAGCTGAGTTCCAAGATGCTGCTGTTCCTGAAGTAAATGTGTCTAGGATTTTTAACCTGTATGTTCTCACATTTCTTGAATAGGTGTGAGTCAAGTGTCTTCAATTGGCTGGCAAGGGGCCATCTTAATATATAGGAGGAGTTAATAATTGCCATAAGAGATGTGCAAATAGCATGTCACTTTCATTCCAAACATTTAAGGTATGTTTTTTCAAGGGGCATTGAGCTTGAATAATATTAGAGCTTTAAAATCCCTAGGCTTTTAAAATTTCATTATATATAAAATCTTTACATATGGCAATAGAAAGGTAACATTTTAATTTTTGCTTTTCAATGTACCCTTTGAGGGCACTTTAGAGCAAACACGTCAAACTCAAAGGCTAACACGGGCCAAATGAACAAGATTTAAGTTTATATGGGCCACAAAAACAAAAGCTTCAATTTTCATAGAAACATAAGGTTTATTTCAATAGAGACATGCTGAATACAAAGGGCTGAAACAAATGAGTAATGGTTAACATAAAATAATATAACTTTTTAATAAAAATTATTTTTTTGAACATTGACTTACCAGACTGAATAACTGCACAAATTAATAAACGTAACACAAATAAACCTATTTTTCTTGTTCTCTGAAAGTGAAATATTTCCTGTTGCGCACACCAAACAAGTCAGTACAAGACTAATGACATGGCAATCGGCTGCTAAAATATTTGCTGCTAGTATTAGTGGAGAGAAATGGTGCGCCTGTGCGTAAGGTGCATGAATGAAATACGATTATAGTAATCAGTCATTAGTGAACGTTGTAGTCGTTCATCACTGCCAAACCAATATTAATATATACTAGAGGCCCAGTGCACAAATTCTTCCATGGGTAGGGTCCCTAGTGCAGCTGCTGGCCGGGGCCTCCCTTCACTGGCTGCCTGCTGCTGCTGCCTCCTGGTGGTCAGCACACTTACAACTCCTTGTCGGTCGAAGTCCTGCCCGTGGGGACAATTTGCATAATAGCCTTTTATTATATAGGATAGATTATGTATAACAGGATATTGTAAAAATTAGGTTAAGAAATTGTTATTAAATGAGTTTGACATGCTTGCTTTAGAGGGTTTTGCTATCAGACTGTATCATAGGGGGCTTTCCCAACTATAAACACTGGGCAGTCATTTCCACTTTGGTTTTCCCACACACTCTTTTCATAAAGCCCTGACTAGGTTCCACCTGAATTGATGTCTCTCCAATGAGAAGGTAGGCATTTGAGAGCACAGGCAATGTCATGTTCATCCTTGCTAACATTGCACTTAACATAATGCCTCAATTACAATAACACTCCAGATTTGTTACATTCTGGGACCAAGAATTAAATGCTTAATGGGGTGGTAATGTCTGTCATTAAATGATAATACTGTTATTTAACCAAAAGCACATCAGAGACCAGGCATGTTAGTTTGGTAGGGCTGCCATGAGGATGTACCACAGCCTGGGGGCTTAAACAGAAATGCTTTCCCTCAGAGTTCTGGGGCCCCAAAGTCCAAGATCAAGGAGTCAGCATGGTTGGCTTCTTCTGAAGACTCTCCTTGACTTGTCAGTGACCATCTCCTCCTCTGTCTTCATGTGGTCTTCTCTCTGTGTGCACATAGGTCTGTGTCCAAATTTCCAGTCATGTTGGATTAGGATTCACCCTAAAGACCTCATTTAAACTTTATTACCTCTTTAAAGACCCTATCTTCAAATGTGGCTACACACTAAGGTAATGGGTATTAGAGCTTCAATATGTGAATGTTGGAAGGACACGATTCAGCTCATAACACAAAGAACATGTACAGAGACCAATCTTTCACTTTGCATTGAGTGCTAATTCCAAGTTGAACTGAGTGAAATGGATGTCATTTGAGTGGACTGTCCTCTCTCTATTCAGCTCCTCCCCAGCTGGGAGGTGTTCATTCCATCTCAGGCTGCACCACATTTGAGCTTGTTATCGCTCCACTCTGCTTTGGCCATTCCTTAACCCGCTGAAATCTCATCCGCTTTCCTTCATGGCCTCCCCCCTCCAGCTCATGACAACAAGTTTCTCATCTTATTTTCTCACCTCAGTAGACTGGTCTACCATTACTTCCATCCAGTCCTACTTTCAGAGGGCCCCATTTTGAGATGGGGTACAGGAGGAGATGGCACGCTCTGAATCTGCAAATGTCAGAGGGGAAGGGGGTATCTGTTCATCTGGCTTTAGAAGACACTACCTGCAAGACAATCGGTAGACCCACTGTCTTTAATACTAGTATATCCCCTGCAAACAAAGTAAAAGTTTCCCGTTTTTCTTGCATTTCCAAAAGCCTCCTTACATTATCCTAGCAAGGTCTGAGGAAGAGGTATGGCAAATCAAGAGACTCCTTCTTACTAAAAGCAAATTAAATATATTTGGAATTTTTAAGCACTGACTGGCATTGGGGAAAACATTGAAGTCTTGTATATGACATGCCATTGGCCCATTTCTTAGGTCACTTCTCTCTAGTGGCAAATCCCATCTTCTGGTATTTTAAGCTGCTAACTTGAGCTCCATAGGAAGGAGCAACATAAATTGTAGGACTCCCTAGCATTGAAGAAAATGACTAGCATGTATGATCTAGTTACTAAGTAAAAGTGTATTGATGGGCACTAGATAATATAAAATATCAAACCACAAAAGATTAAATACTCTTGCTTTGAAAATGCTTAGCCAACAATAGTTAACATCTTATGATGATACTAGAGGCCGAGTGCATAAAATTCATGCACTCGGGGAGGGGTGGTGGTCTCTCAGCCCTGCCTGTACCCTCTCGCATTCTGAGAGCCATCAGGGAATGTCCAACATAGCATGGTGGGGAGCGGGCCTAAGCTGGCAGATGGACATCCTTTGTGCTGCCACAGAGGTAGGAGTGGCTCCTGCCACTGCCACTGCACTCGCCAGCCTTGAACTCAGCTTCTGGCTGAGCAGCGCTCCCCCCATGAAAGTGCACTGACCACCAGGGGGAAGCTCCTGAGTTGAGTGTCTGCCCCCTGGTGGTCAGTGTGCATCACAGTGGTCATCGATTTGCATATTAGCCTTTTATTATATAGGATTAACATCCAAAGAGATATTGGCTTCATTCTAATAAAAACATGTACTATAAGGGAGCTACAATTGGGGATACCATTTTTTATGGGGCAGTTTACTATTATGTCTTTCCATCAGCTATTGTGACTTATCATGTACACTGTCACTCTTTGGAAAAGCGCTTGGCATTAGTTGCCACAATAAAGGTTGTACACAGCTCAGTGAGTAGCCATAAGCATGACAGAAACCTCATTCAAACTGGAGGACAGTCCAGTCAGCAGTGTAAAATCTGTAGACAAGGGGCAGCACATTTTTTTAAAACCCTAGAGATGAATAATAAGAGGTTGGTACATTTTAGTACTAAGCAAATTTATAAATGGAATTTTGTACTTATTTTTTAATGGTGTTGTTTTAATTCTGGTTTTAAGATTACTTTTAAGTTATTACCTTTTATTTTC
Organism: Myotis davidii; assembly: GCF_000327345.1. Classification (NCBI taxonomy): domain Eukaryota; kingdom Metazoa; phylum Chordata; class Mammalia; order Chiroptera; family Vespertilionidae; genus Myotis; species Myotis davidii. The sequence continues at coordinate 679,744 of NW_006300210.1, read as the reverse complement.
ATCCTACTGGGAGATTACCAATAGTAATAACATTCACTGAATATTTACTATGTGTTAGACACTATGCTAAGCCCTTTCCATGGATTACCATAGTGCCTGCTCACAGCAATTCAAAGATTAAATACTTCAATTATCTTCATTTTATAGATTTAAAAAAAAAAACACCCTGACTGGAGGCATATTGAAGTGAAATAATTGGCCCAAGGTCATACAGGTAATAACTTGCAAAGTTTAGTTTCTTATTCAGGCATGCTGCCTCCAGAGCCGGCACTCAATATTTCATTGGAAATTGTTAGGTCAATTTAAAAAACAAACAAATAGCTTATGCAATGTTCAGTTTGACTCATGCAGCTGGCAGTAGACAGGAGCTGGAAGAGACCCTTTGACTTTCCCATGTTCTTTTATATCCAGATTGGTTCCGGGTGGCAATTACCCTGCACTCCTTAGTACGCAGAGCATGGACCCAGTCAATAATGGGTGTCTTTCAATGTGCTGGAGGGTGTGAAGGGTCTGGACTCCGTTCAAACCATTAATGCCCTCAGACTATAATAAACCCTGGTGAGCGATGATTAACCTTTTCATTACAGTTTCATATACAGAATAAAACAGCAACTGCAGGAATAAGTTATGCCGACAGGAAAGATTCAGCCACTTTCAGAATAAATGATTTCTCAAGTAGTCATTTTATTTCCCTAAAGATGGCCTGGAGCCCTGTGTGCCTTCAGTGATTCCGCAGCAATTCCTTCCACCTCCAAGAAGGTGAGTGGGAGGGGTTCTGGCTTTCCTTCCTTTCCGCCAGCACACCCATTTTTAGTAAGAATTCTCTGTGGAATTAATGTGCCAGTGTTTTACCAGTAGTAGATGGATAGATCTATGTCTTGGTATCTCTCTGTCCTGGTGCAGGAAGCAAGATCAGTTCTTCAGGAAAATAGTATACATACATATGTATACATGCTTTGTATATATCTATTTACCTATTTCTCTGGGAAAACACATCTATATAAAAAAAACTTATTTTGAATACTATTTGCCATATCTGTAACATACCTTCAAATTCAATATAAAGAGAGGAAGAGTAAGCATACAAATGAATGAACAGTAGTTTATATCTGATAGAACATATAGACTTGAAATAATCAAGAAATTATGGTTTCACTGACAACTCTAGTTGGATTCTTTCTCTCTACATAAGTTTTTAAAATGTTTTTCTTCCTTTTGTTTCTAATTGCTCTCTGCTTTTCAATGGTGCAATGGACTGAATGTGCCCCCCATCCCACCCTGGCCTCCATTCATATGTTGAAATTCTAATCCCTAATGTGATAGTATTTGGAGGTAAAGCCTCTTGGAGGTGATTAGGTCATGAAGGTGGAGCCCTCATGCATGGGATTAGTGCCCTTAATCGAGGGCCCCAGAGAGCTCCCTGGATGGATGCAGCAAGAACTAGGAAGGGGGACTCTCACCAGATATGAATGTGCTGGCTTCTTGATCTTGGACTTTTGAAACTCCAGAACTGGGAGAAATAAATATTATTTATAAGCCACCCAGTCTATGGTATTCTTTTATAGCAACTGAATGGATAAAGGCAAATGGAAACTAGAGAAAATACAAGAAAACATGCTTTTATTCACTCCTGAATACAACCCCACAACCAATGCTTTGTTTTGTGAAGCGTGTAGCATTGCCATGTGACCCATGGCACCTTATGGATTCCCCTTCAATGAACTGTAAATAGCTTGTTTCCTGTGTTTCTGTATTTGCCTTTTGGTTTCAGCACTTCAATACTGGGGACAGTGTTAAGGAAGTTACCCAAAGAGATAAAGCTACCTTGCTTTATGGTCCAAATCTGGACTGCCATTTTTGATCATCAGAAATCAGATTTTGTGTTCATTTGAAATGTATTTAGTTAGTTTTACAGTAAGTTATTCAGAAGTATAAATTTTGAAAAACCTTTCTTTACTTATTTGTTTAGACAGCTTATTGTCAAAAAGTTCTTTAAGAAATCTGTATTCTGCTCCCTTTAATTGACCAGTTCTGTGAGCATTACTGCTATTCCCGAAATGATCAGAGCTGGAGAATTGCTGGTGCTTTATTTTGAACTGTTCAAGGCAAATGCCACTTCTTGGAGGTCTTCATCTCAGCAAGTGGGAAGTGACAATGGAGAGTAATAGTGCCGTGTGCCTTCGCAGCAGACAGAAGTTGTGAAGATCGGAGCCATGTGTCTGTGATTTATTGTCAAGAATAGGAACTTCTAGGAGCTCAAGCCACGGCATTTTTTTCAGAGCACAAGATAGCTTTGCCTGCACATTTCCTCCCTCCCCCCCCGACCCCCACCAGTTCATGGATTGACAGATAATACATTTTTCATATGGGTTTGCAGGCACATGAACTTGAAGCCTAACCAATAACAAGGACATATATAAAAATGGCACATGAACTACAGGGGAGCTAATGGAAACTGGGGAAGAAAATCTAGGTCATATTTAAGACGTACCTTCAATAAAATGCATGACCTCTGCATGAATCTTAGTGTAAACCCTGAAATCCCGTTTTCTGATTTCTCCTTTCTTATAAGACATCTGTTTGCTTCTGTGATGCAGAAAAGGTCTGGCCTCCAGTTCATGTCTCAAGGCCATTTCCATGGTGCTTGAATGCACTGGTACTGCTATCTAAGCACTCAAGATTTCATGAAAAAAATTATGTGCAACAGAGCACCAAAGTGAGGAGGTGGAAAGAAATCAGGCAACATTTTAAGAAACCATTCGTCATTCACTGTGGCAGCTAACCAGATATTAATTGTCCTGTGAAAAAGAACAAAGCTGTTCCTAAGTCAAAATATTGAGTCCCATGCTGGGTTACCATGTCATGCATTATTTATCTAAGTGGTGTCTGGAAATGAAATAACTGTTTGCAGGATTTCACCACCACATACAGCCTAGCAGTTCTGACTCATTCCTCTGACTCATCAGCCCCATACTGTTCCCTTTGGGTAAATTAGGCAGAGTGGCAGGATATTGACCATTAAAGCAATTTTATGGGGTTAACTTTCCAATTAGAGCTAGATGAAATTTCTGATTTTTAAAATTAGTCTCCTGTGATCTAACCAATGAGCCACTCTGCTTTAATGAATTCAACAAAGATACATTTCGAAAAGAATCCAACAAAATAATTTGTAACACTGACTAATGAAGGTATTGTGGAAACTTTTGGTTCAATATTAGGATTTTAAGATTAAAGGTATAATTAAATGCTGTTGTTTCTGCAGTAACACACACAAGCTAAGTAGGTTTTAGCACCATATTAAATACATTAATAAAAGTTCATGATGGACTTGTCAATATTTTTCCAGAGATAAAGTGTATCCCTCAAGGCAAGATAAATATTTTCTTATTTGTTCAATCCTTTTTAGTTAGTAATATGCTTGTACTTGTTTGTTATGCCTGTGTGCCTTTGATATTAAGATAGAAACTAGTATTTACAAGGATGTGGGTGCTCTCATTTGAAAAATATATGACTTTATTATATGATGTTACAAATATATACACATAAATAAACTCATGTGGAATGGCAGCCTTTATTTTAAAACAAAATTTAAAGGATAATGAAGAGAAAAATGAAAAATATATAAATTATCCATCTATTATCTAGCTGCTGTTATTTAAAATGTTCTTAATAATAGTGAGAATGATTACAAAGATGCATTCTGCTATCATCCTACCTCATTACCTTTCCTATGGAAATAGAATGAGTTAGTCTAAACCTTTATCCAGAATAAAAGCTCACAAATTTAACTACTTTTCCAATTTTAAAGCAAGATGTTTTGCTAGCATCTTAGCATATCTTCTTCCGATTTTCAGTTTGCATAAATGGAAAACTAATATAATTTTTGGACATTTACTTATTATATTCATTATATTCATTCAGCATATAGTTACTGTAGTCCAGTGCATTACTCTAACACATGTGGTATCTCTCTATATAAAGAGGTAATATGCTAATTAGCCTAGCTGCTGTAACAGTCACGACTGGTCAGGAGGAGGCGGACACTGACAGGGCGGGCCTGCTCTAGCCACGGTGCACCAGCAGTCCTGCCTCTGCACGTGAGCTGCAGAGGAAACACCTTTTCTTTCTTCCTTTTTTAAAAAAATATATTTTATTGATTTTTTACAGAAAGGAAGGGAGAAGGAGAGTAATAGAGAGTTAGAAACATCAATGAGAGAGAAACATCAATTCAACTGCTTCCTGCACACCCTCTACTGGGGATGTGCCCACAACTAAGGTACATGCCCTGACTGGAATCAAACCTATGACCACCCAGTAGTTCATATGTCAATGCTCAATCCACTGAGCAACTTTGGCCAGGCTAGACACTTTTTATAGAATCATAGAGACCGCGGTACAGAACACCCAGTTACAGTGGTAGAGTAGATTATTGAAGCGATGGGAAAATGTGATTGGGGGAGAGAAACTGATCTATTGAGAATGATAGTTAAGTCCAGCATATCCGTCTCTCTTCCATGCTCTCTAAAAATCAATAGAAAAATATCCTCAAGTGAGGATAAAAAAAAAAAAGGAAAGAAAGAAATGTCATATTCTATGAAAGAGACATCTTGAAAATGCCTAAAGAAAGTTGTTATTTTTTGTGGGGAAGAGACTGGAGTCCATATTGATGAAAACATCTTGGCAGCTGCAGTGGCCGGCAGTGGCAGCAGCAGCAGAGTGGTGGGGATGCCTCCTTCCCCTGATCAGCCGGTCACCCCCCCCGCAGAGGGAGGCCAGACTGAGGCTTAGGCCCATTCCCCACAGGACATTCCCCGAGGGCTCCCGGACTGTGAAAGGGGGCAGAGTGGGCTGAGGGACACCCCCCCCTCCAGTGCATGATGTTTATGCACTGGGCCTCTAGTATCATATAAAAGAGACAAAATTCTCTGCCCGATGGATCTTACATTCTTTTGCTTTATCTTAAATCATAGAAGAATGGGGAATCTAGACAAGCTAATATTTACCCATCACCTAACACCTTTAGATGAACAAAAGGGCACTCAGTAGTCATACCAAT
>NW_006300210.1:663014-674347 GCF_000327345.1 Myotis davidii | reverse complement strand
AGCTACTATGGGTAAAATTACTGGTAACCTGGATTATAGGAATGGTGTTAATGTTTGATCCTATTATAACATTATTGAATGGGGTGTGGGTGGATCATGGAAAGAGGTTTAAGATAGAGGTGTCTATGTTTTAGTGAGAAGGCCTGTTTCATAATAGTGAGAGCACAGATTTTGAGGAGAGTCCATATTCGTTTCTAGTACCAGCTCCACAATTTACTATCTGTGTGACCTTGAACAAGTCACTTAATCCCTCTGAGCTCTGTTTCCTCACTAATAAAATGAATAATAATCTCAGCCTTGCAGAGTTGTTCTGTGGACTCATTAAGAATTTACTACCAACCTGAGATGGCTATTATTTATTGTGTAATCAATTTCTGTTGCAACTAGAGTCTTCCTTCTCTGAAGGAGACAGGAAAGGAAGAGAGGCACAGAGGAATTTCCAACACTAATGGTGGAAATGCTGATGGGCCAGTTGTCAGGACAGCTAAAGGATGGTGGTATTTGCTTTATTCTACACTATCTTTAGCATTTGTGGCACGAGGCCTTCTCTCTTAGAAAACAGAAGAACTTGGATTTGAGGTTAGATCTATTCCAATCTTTTAAAATAATACTATATATTTTGACCCAATAAACCTAAAGTATATCAGAGTTAAAAACAAACTTCTGATTTCTAAATTCACTAAGAAATTCTGAGATCACACTTTATATTAGTTTCCTAATGCTTGGTGGCTTAACTATGCACGTCTTATTTCCCAGTTGCGATGGACTAGGATTCTGGGTACCACTTATCTGATTCCTCTGTGCCAGGTCCCAAGGTGTCAGTTGAGGCTGTAGTCTCATCTGAAGCTCAGATCCTCTTCCACGTTTATTTGGTTGTTGGCAGACATCAGTTCCTTTTAGTTGTAGGACTGAGGTCCTTAGGTTCTAGAGCAGGGGTGGGCAAACTTTTTGACTCGAGGGCCACAATGGGTTCTTAAACTGGATCCGAGGGCCGGAACAAAAGCATGGATGGAGTGTTTGTGTGAACTAATATAAATTCAAAGTAAACATCATTACATAAAAGGGTACGGTCTTTTCGTGGGCCGTAGTTTGCCCACGGCTGTTCTAGAGGCTTCCCCTTCCATAGGAAGTTGACAGTATCATTTTTTGATTCTCCCTGGAAGCAAGGAGGAGAATATCTGACACTTCACTCTCTATAAAGGTCTCTCTGGATTAAGTGAGTCTTAAACAGGATAATCTCCCACTGATTCACTCAAAGTCACTGATTAGAAACCTTAATTATATCTGCAAAATCCCTTTAGTTTTGCCATATGACTAGAGTTGCCATATAAAATTAAAATACAGTACAACCAGTTAAAGTTGAATTTTGGATAACTTTTCGTGTCTCTCTCTCTCTCTCTCTCTCTCTGTGTGTGTGTGTGTGTGTGTTTTACCCTGAATGCATCTTGTCTTTCCATACTTCCAGTCCACACTCTTACCACACTTGTTGCCTACCTTCTGGATAACCTTCAGTCTCTCTATATTTCCAGTCCATGGATCTAAAACTCTTAAGTCAGGACCAAATCTAGGTGTTTTGTTGAGTAGATTAGTTTTCTCCCTCTCCTCATTTAGCCAGGGCCTACTCTCTAGTTGCCCTTGGCCCTGCTTGCTATTATTTTATATTTATCCCCCTAACTGCTCATTCACTTTACCTCTCTAACCAGAAGACATTTGAATTATAATCCTTATTCCAGTTCATTGGCCACGTTTTGCTTTCACGTGCCTCCTTATACAGATGGGACAACCTGATTAGCCATGTTGTCCTCCAACCCTTGAGCCCCGTCTTTCTTTGATTTTCTCTGAGGCCCTTCTCTGCCTTCCAGTGCCCCAAATCACCCTCTGCTACATAAATTTACCCAACTCTACACGTGGTTTCAAGGACTTTGTGACCCCCTCTGCATTGTAGCCAGTGATAACATTTGTCTTCTTGGCTAGTATATGCATCACAGGCATCTAATCTAACCATTTTTATTTCACCTGTTGCTCTCTCCTGAGAAGAGTCCAGCTCTACTAACCAATTTTCAGCCTTAAATTGAGTCCTCATGTTTTGCCTATCTTCTCTCTTTCCTTTCTGTGGGAGAAAGATTATCTATCCTCATCTCCAAGGCTAATCTTGTACCTAAACTCTTTTATTGCTCTAACAGGGTTTGAAGATTAGAAGAAATGCTTTTGAAATTTTGCCTTTCAAATATCTGGTTGAAATCTAAACTTCTGATGAAGGTTAATTGGTTTTACCTTTAGGTTTTGGTCCGAAAGCTTATATATTCTTCTGGGAGAAGTAGTTCTTTTTGGTTTATGCCTCCACAATGTTTCTTTTTAAACCTCCAATTGGTCAATTGCTACTTTGTCACATCTACTTATCTGTATGTTTTATGTAATTTTCATTCCTGGTTTGTAATCAATTCCAAGACAAGGGCATGGTCTTATTTATGCTTTTATTCTCAGTATACAATACTCGATGCACACTTGGATTGAATGAGTCACTGTAGAGTAAATACATGCTACTTGTTTTCAATATTTACACTAAAATGTATTATTCCCTACATGTTTGTGTGTTTGATTCAGTGTTGGTGGCAGTGTCCAAATGAGTGTATGTGTTGCTCAACCATGATTTGACAGATCAGGAGATCCTGGTTGGACAGCATCTATATGTAATAATAATAATAGGTTATTACTTACTTCTTAAAATTTAATCCTATATAATAAATGGCTACTATGCAAATCAACCGAATGTTGGAACAACCAGTCACTATGATGCACACTGACCACAGGGGGCAGACGCTCAATGCGGGAGCTTCCCCTGGTAGTCAGTGCGCTCCCACAGGGGGAGAGCTGCTCAGCCAGAAGCCCAGAGCTGAGCTTAAGGTGGGGGAGCCTCTCCTGCCTCCACAGCAGTGCTAAGGATATGGGCCTAAGCCATCAGTCGGACATCCCTCAAGGGCTCCTGGACTGCGAGAGGGTTCAGGCTGGGCTGAGGCATGCTGCCCCCACCTCGTGCCCAAATTTCGTGCACCGGGCCTCTAGTTATTTAATAATTATAATAATAATTAGCAACATTTGTTGTTAACTTTTTATGAGCCAGGCTATGCTCCAAGCAAGAAGTTGGCAAACTATAGCACAGGTGACAAATCCAGCAGATTTTGTACATTCCATGGGATAAGAATAATTTTCAAATGTTTGAAACCTACTGTGTGCTCACTACGTGCAAGGTGTGTCAAAGCACCGCTCAAACGTGGGTTTATTTATTTATTTATGAATATATTTGTATTGGAGGAAAGGAGAGAGAGAGAGAGAGAGAGAGAGAAACATCAAAAATGAGAGGGAATCATTGATTGGCTGCCTCCTGCACTCCGCACACTGAGGATCAAGCCCGTAACCCGGGCATGTTCCCTGACCAGAAATCAAACCCTGACCTCCTGGTTCATAGGTTGATGCTCAACCACTGAGTCACATGACAGGTTTTTTATTGTGCTCATACTTGACATGATAAGGCATAAACTGTTGCGACAACCCTGTCTCTGGTCTCCCCATGTATCTGCAGAGACTTCCTCCAAAGCAGCGGATGCCATTTTCTGGTGGCCTTGTCTTTTGGATGCATCCAGGTCTCTGCTCCACCCTGGCCAGCTCCTGCCCTTGGCTCAGGATCGGCTTGAAGGTGTCTGGAGGGGAAAGTGCTGAGCTGGGGGCCTGGCTCAGCTGCTTCTGCAGCTTCCGATCCTGGATCCTAAGGCTGCAGTTTCGCGTGTGTGTGTCTCAGCACTTCTTAATTGTGGGCTATAAACTTCTGCAGCTGTCTCTGTCAAATCCGTCTGCAGTGTCACAGATTCCTGGGGAGCTTGATTGGTGTGACAACAGGAGACATTTTTCACTCATTTCCCAAAACTCTGTTTCTTTTTAGCTGAAGGCAGGCAAAGTGTCTTAGTCTTCTTGGGTTCCAAGAGTGCTACTCCTCTTCAAGGACAGCATCTCAGCGCTTGGGATTGACCATGAACCCCTCTCTCTCTGTAGTTTAGCTATAGAAAGGGAAGCTTCTTGAGAGCTAGATTCAAAGATCCCTAGTCTCTCTTACAGAGCTTTGAATACATACACTATTGCCAAATAAGTCACAGTTGCTAATGACATCGTAAGAATTGACTCGAAATATATGTGTAGACTGGACGTATGTGGTGGCCCTGCCTTTTGACGAGGGCTTGTGATGGTGATGGTTTGATAACTAAGTAATTCAATTGATGGCTTTTAATGAGTGAGTGAACACATGAATTGAAGAAAACATTCAACTAGGATAAAGTCAATTTTTTTTTACCAAAGATTTCAAATCTTCAGTTATTTAAATCACTGCATTCTTTCACAAATATCGATTCACCTCTTGGGGCCACCAGAGAAAGTACATTTGAAGCTTTATGTGGAAACAACCTATACTTTTAAATTTGATTGATATGACAAATAAGCTTATAGGTAACAAGAATAATGCTATGATTTATATCATGTTTCCACAAGGGTTACTATCGTGTAATGTTGTTTGTCGAGACTGAATATCGGGTTTCAGTCTTAAGCATTTTCCACTAAAAATCTACTTTTTTGTTTTGTTTTCCTTCTTAGAATAGGTGTAGGTCATGCTACTCCTCCCTCCCAGGGAGAGGCAAGGCAGGAGGGATGCTATTTAAGTGCGATGTTCTTTAGGACAAGCTGCCTGTCAGTCAGAAGTGCCCCCTCATCCCGCTGATGGTTCAGGCTGATGGCAGACTGCCGCCTTCCATAGCAGTGCCTCACAAAGCTATTGGGCTGCAAGGAACGCCTAAAGCAATGGCATATTTCCAGTGCAATCCTTTTTCTAAAGACTTCACTTTAGTTACAGATTTATAGATTAAAATCTCTATTTGAAATATTGTTGGGATATTTAATGTCTTTTAAAGAAACATGTTTGTTTGTTTTTTTCATTTATTTCACAACTTGATCTCCTTTGACTCCGTCTTGGCATGGGGGCAGTTTTCTGGGTACAGGGATCTTCCCTGCGTTTGTCTGCTGTTTCCTGACCCTGTTCTTCCCACTGTCACTGTGATGTTTCCCCTCTCTCTTTAGGCCTGCCTTTAAACACTCCTCCAAAGCTATCATGGCTCAAATGTTGGCTGTTGTAACTTTGAGACACAAGACTATTTTCATTTGTGTTTTAATCTTAAACAGGAAAGTTAAACCAGGTAGGTCAAACTTTTTTTTTTCTTTAGCTAGTTTCCAACCAGATTTCTGGGAATTATTAATAGTTGTATACTTCACATGTGTCTCTCACTGTACGATGCATATTTTATTAAACATTATTTCCTTTTTTAAACTTTTGTTGTAAGAGCAGTACTATGATTGACCCCATTTTACGTATAACAGAACTGTGCAAAGCTAGTGCTAAAGCAATTTCTCTATGACCCTAAATTGTTTGTTCTCAACTATCACACTCTACTGCTCAGATAGTCCTCTGGTGAAGTATAATAAAACTATTTCAAATCCCCAGAATTTTGTATTTTCATTAAGAGAGAATAGGTACTCTCTCACAGGTTAACCTAGGTTTGGATTTCAAATTCTTTTTATCATTGTTTTACCATCCCAAATGAAAGGACTTTTTAGGGGTGAAATAGGCAGGTTTAGGAAATTGTAGAAATTAATGGGTCCATGGAAAGTGCACAGAGCTGCAAAAGGTACATTTCCTTAAGACAAGAGAGTTGGGAGAGGCAGAAGGTACATTTCCATAAGATAAGGGAGCAGCAGAAGTTACATTTCCATAAGATTTATAAACTGCAGAGAAAAGGGACTCAGTGGCACTCTTTCTCCCTCCCCACGTGGGAGTCTGTGCTTATTGCTCAATAAACTTCCGCCTTTTGCTATACCACCTTTCGTCTGTCCATGGTTTCATTCCTCGACTCCACAGGCAGGACAAGAGCCTGGGAACCATCCTGCCCAGGGGAACACCACGCGTTCCTGTCTAATTTTCCCGTATCATAATGAAAAGGTTGAATTAAAATAGGAACCGAAGGGATTTGCTCTCTATCTCCCTTTTATATTTTCAAGTGATTCCTGTGGTTGTCTATGGTTTCAAGAAGTCAGACTATCATATCTGCTGATAGTAGATGAGGTGAAGGACTTTGAGACTCATTGTTTTCCTGACACTGGTCCCACCTTCTACTCTTCTGTTTCTGACTCTGTTATTGCTTTTGTATAGTTTCCCTTTTTCAGCACTTCCACTAGTAAAATACCATCTGCTGACTCATTTTTTTTGTGGGGGGGGGGGTTGTTATGCAAGTCTTAAAGTTTAAGCATAGATGAGTCAGTTTGTGTATCGAGGGCAATGCAGCCTGGTGAGAATTCTTTTTCTTTTAAACTATCCATTCATGATTCCATCACCTCCAAAAGTTTCCTTCTGCCCTCTTTATTATTTTTTTATAATAAGAATACTTATCATAAGATATACTCTCTTAACAAATTGTTAAGTACATCATACAGAAGGGAACAGAGTTGTGGTGGAGAACTATGCAAGTTGGGTGCTGGCTCTCTTGCCAACAGCATCAATATTAAGAACTTACTCTTACTGAGCACGTATCACCTACCAGGCACCGTTTTAATCTTTTAGTGTCTATTTCCTCATTCAGTAGTCAAGACAATCCAGCAAGAAAGACAATAATATTATTGTCAAATTACAGATTAAGAACCTGAGACCCAGAAAGGAAAAAAATGAATTGCTCAAGTTTACATAGGTAACAAATGAATGAATAAATCTCTACAGCTTTTGCCAATTAATCATATCTATGTACCTACTCCTTCATTGGTAAAATGGATGGTTTTCAGTAAATGACTCTTACGGTTCCTTCTCTTTCTAGAACTCACTGTCTCCCCTTAGCAGTCTTATTTTAACATAAGGAGAATCATGTTTCATCTCTATTCATTTTCTCCCTCTAACATTTTCTGTCTTGAGGCTATTTCAATTGTGAAATTTTATGACTATAATACCCTAATTTTATAAACAAAACCCAGAAGTCATCAAGTCCTTAAGTAAAATTAACATTTTTAATTTTCTTTCTGCAGCTTCCAAAACCAAGTATAGCAGCTATTACATAGGAGGTTTTCACTATATGTTGAAAGGAATAATACATATTTTTTATGTTTATGTGCATATGATTTGTGTCTTGTTTTGCTCACTAGATTATAAATTCACTGAGGACTTTACGCTGACATTTGTGTTGGGAATAGGGCAACAATTAGACCTAATTTGGCAAGAGTAAAATTTCAACTGTAGCCCATTTTTTTCTTTATCTTGAGTCCAAAAAGAAACACCATGCAGTGTTTTCTCTGTATTTCAGCATTTTGTAAAGCCAGAGCATTTGGGAGTCTTGTTGCCTTTATTCATTTTTGCAGATGGAGACATTAATCTCTTCTGAGCACATGACAGGTTAAGTTTCCACATTCTGAATATTTTCCAAAATTTGTTAGAATGTTTATGGGGGAGCAAGGAATGAGCATGAGATGTAAGTGAAGAATTTAGGGTGCTACTTATCATATTCTTTACATCCCACTAATTATTACAGATGAGTAAACTATTTAAAATCAAATTTTATAGATAGTGCTAAGAAAAACTAACATGAATCAAGAGTTCATTTTCCTCAGAGAAAGAGTTAGCTTTCACATAAATTATTAATATTCTATGGCATTGTCATGTATAATTTCATCTTTTTATTTTCCACTCCCGCTTTGGGCTGTCACACACTGCCTATAAAAATTGTTAATTTTAAAGTTGTGCTTGTTCAGCACTTTTTCTTCCTGTTGTTTAGTTTTTATGAACTGGAAAGTCTTAAAATAAAAATCATGCTTGATTGTATTAAACCCTCATTTCTCATAAAGCCTGGTTGCCTGTTTCATATTTGAACAAATTAGAGTTTTTAATGAATAAGCACAAAACTTCAGAGCAAAATAGATTCTGAAATGGATATATACTAGTACATGCAGGAAATATATTAGGAAGATCCTTAGAATTTATAACTATGGGATTAAGAGGAAAAGAAAAGTGGACAAGAGAAAGAGTACAACTCAGAGAGTAGAAGAACTATAGTAAAGGCCTTAGCTAACTCCGCTGGATGCCTAGGAGCTAAGATCATGTGCAGAGCAGTATTACTTGTATGGCTATTGATATAAATTCATAGCCTGTGTGCAAAAAGTCCTTGAAATGTCTTGGTATTCTGCTTTTTCAAATGTACAATTACCAACATAAATCCCTTTCTTGAAAGGACTGAGGAAATTATCACAATATTCTTTTGCTATGTGGTTGCAGGGTTCTCCTTCCCTGGGGCCAAGATACTTCGGTATTTGGTTATTAGGTCCAAACTCTAGCTCAGGTCTGGAACCAGGAGGAAAGGATTAGGGCATTCTTTAGTGGGCAACTGCTCCCTGCCTCCTAATCGTCCGTCTCTGACTGCTTCTGATCATATGGAGTGAGCAGCAACATGAATGAAAACCAGTTCTCTAATGAAAACCTGCTTTGTGAACTACCGCCATCATTCTCAGGAGCTCAGACCCCCGTGATGACTTCTATCATCTTGCTATTCATTTTAATTATTGAATTTAATTGTCTTAACTCCCAGGCTTTCCTATGGAGTGCATTTTTCTAGAGAAGTGAAATCTATAGTGGACCAAATTAGCAAAAAATAATAAAATCACTTTAAGGAGTTCTATTTCTAAAAGGCATTACTTCTCAATGAGTACCTCCTGACTATAACTTAATCACACATGACTGGCTCAGGGTCATCTTTGCTCACACCATTCATTGCACTTGTAATGTACTGGCTGAGGGCTAAGAAGGCAACCAAAGTACAGAAGTTGCTTGTACCTTCCCTACATAACTCCAATTTCTTAGTTCTTTAGTTATTTTTTCTTATCTGAAACTGTCATTTTGTCTATTCTTCTTTTATTCTATAAAGTAGGAAATAAATACAAAGAAATGAAGTGACTTACTAAAATAATCAAATTGTTTAGTGTATGTTAGAGTTACAGTCCAGTTCTATTTTTCTCTACCCTGTACAGCAGCTCTTTGGCCCCTTGAGTGTGGCTCTTCCACAAAATACCACATGTAGGCGCGCACGCACAGTGCGACTGAAACTCTGTGGCCCACGTGCAGAAGTCGGTTTTTGGCCTGGGCGAGTCTATTTTGAAGAAGTGGCGTTAGAAGAAGTGGGGGGTGTCGGTCAGTCAGGTGACGGGAGACGAGGCGTAGGTGGGCCAGGGGATATGCAGAGGAGGGGTGGGGCACGAGATTCATGCACGAGTGAGTGAGCCAGTCAGTCAGCAGTCTCAGTGCAGTGGTTAGCGCTAGTAGCGTCCGCAAATTGCATGCAGGTGGCAAAAGTACCTACTCAAAGCATAAAGTTGTCTGTATTTTTCCAACCAGCTGCAAATCCTACAGGTATTTTTGTCGTCAATTTAAGAATTGTAATTCTTTTGTGTTGGTGGCTTTATTATTATAAAATGAAACATTTTTTTAGGTGCCTCTTTTGAGATAGCTACAAAGAAGAAGCAAAGAAAAATGGAAGATGAAAACCGTGAATTTAAAGTTGAATTTAAAGTTGAATGTACCTACCTATATAGTTTAAGTTTAAAAAATTTGTCTCTCAAAAGAAATTTCAATCGTTGTACTGTTGATATCTGGCTCTGTTGACTAATGAGTTTGCCGACCACTGGTCTAGTACATTGTTCCTGGATTTATGAAGATAATTTTTTCACTTAGGTAAGGATGCTCATCTGCTCACCATGTCAGTATAATGTTTGAGGGTTTTGTTGGTTTGTTTTTTTGGTCAGAAAGAGTTAATAAGCATTTAAAGGCAGTCGAGACAAACAAGATTTATGAACCTATGAACCACTAGCCAGGCTCACCAAGAAAAAAAGAAAGAGGACTCAAATAAACAAAATCAGAAATGGAAGAGGTGAGGTAACTGACCCCACAGACATACAAAGGATTATAAAAAAATACTACAAACAATTCTACTCCAACAAACTGACAACCTAGATGAAATGGACATATTCCTAGAAAAATACAAGCTTCCAAAATTCAATCAGGAAGAATAAAAAAACCTGAATAGGCTGATAACTACTGATGAGATTGAAATGGTAATAAAAAATCTTCCAGCAAACAAAAGTCCTGGACCGGATGGCTTCACAAGGGAGTTTTATCAAACATTCAAAGAAGAAATAAAACCTATCCTTCTCAGACGATTCCAGAAATTTCAAGAGGAAGGCACACTTCCAAGCTCTTTCTATGAAGCCAGCATTACCCTAATCCCAAAATCAGATAATGACACTACAAAGAAAGAGAATTACAGGCCAATATCCCTGATGAACATAGATGCTAATATCCTCAACAAAATTATAGCAAATCAGATCCACCATTATGTTAGAAATATACACCATGACCCAGTGGGATTTATTCCGGGGATGCAAGGCTGGTACAATATCTGCACATCAATAAACATGATACATCACATAAGCAAATTGAGAGACAAAAATCACATAATCATAGCAATTGATGCATAAGAAGCCTTTGACAAAACCCAACACCCTTTCCTGATTAAAAACTCTCAGCAAAGTGGGAATAGAGAGATTATACCTCAACATAATAAAGCCTTACATGACAAACCTACAGCCAACATCATACTCAATGGGCAAAAACTAAAACCATTTTCTAAGAACAGGAACAAGCAGGGATGCCCACTTTCACCACTCTTGTTTGACATAGTACTGGAAGTGCTAGCTATTATGAACAGATAAGAATAAATAAAAGGCATCCATATTGTAAAAGAAGAAGTAAAACTGTTATTATTCGTAGATGACATGATATTGTACATGGAAAACCCTAAAGACTCCATCAAAAAACTACTAGACTTAATAAATGAATTCGGCAATGTAGCAGGATAGAAATTTAACACCCAGAAATCTGTGGCTTTTTTTACACAACAATAATGAACTCACAGAAAGAGAAACTAAAAAAAACAATCCCATTGCAACAACAACAAAAAATAAGATGCCTAGGAATAAACTTACCTAAGGATGTAAAAAACCTGTACACAGAAAACTGCAAGACATTGAACAAAAAGATAGAGGTAAACATAAACAAATGAAAGAATATTCCGTGTTTATAGATTGGTAGAATCAACATCATTAAAATGTCCATACTACCCAAAGCAATCTATAGATTCAATGCAATCCCCATTAAAATACCAATGGCATATTTCACAGACTTAGAACAAATTCTCCAAAAATTCACATGGAAA
>NW_006300210.1:653864-662373 GCF_000327345.1 Myotis davidii | reverse complement strand
ATCTTTGAAAAAAGTTTGAGTTCATGATAATAAATAATGATCCTACTTCTAGGTATATATCCCAAGAAACTAGAAACACCAATTAGAAAGGATAGATGCACTCCTATGTTCATATCAGCTCAATTTACAATAGTTAAGATTTGGAAACAGCCTAAGTGCCCTTCAGAAGATGAGTGGATTAAAAAACTGTGCTACATCTACACAATGGAATATGATGCTGCTATAAAAAAGAAGGAATTCTTACTATTTACAACAGCATGAATGGACCTGAAGAGTATTATGCTAAGTGAAATAAGTCAGTCGGAGAAAGATAAATATCATATGATCTCACTCATTTGTGGAATATAATGAACAACATAAACTGATGAAGAAAAATAGAGCCAGAGTCCTAGAAGCATCGAACAAACTGTCCAACCCAAGATGGAAGGCAGGGGATTGGAGGGGGGAAGTAAGAGATCAACCAAAGGACTTGTATGCATGCATATGTGCATAACCAATGGACACAGACAGTAGGGGGATGAGGGTATGTGCTAGGGGATAGGAGCAGCTGGGGTGAGGTCAATGGGGTAAAAGGGAGATTTATGTAATACTTTAAACAATAAAGAATTAAAAATAAATAAACAAACAAACAAATAAATAAATAAAGGCAGTCTAGTATTGGGTCTCCCACCCCAAAGCAATTTCAGAAAAGTCTAATTCTCAGGAAAGGTAATTCTTTCTTTTTGGCAATAGCAGTCAGGAGGTGGCAGTAGGGGTGGTGAATGTTGTCATTTAAGGTAACAAAACAGGCTACTCTCTCAGATCTACTTTGCCTCACTGATCCTTAGAGACTTCAGAGTAGGTTCCATCCAGTGGCAGCAGCACCACTTTCTCTGGATAGGGCAAGAGAACAAATTAGAATGTAAAATTCTGAGCCCAAGCTTCCAGCTTCCCCCTGCTCCATTCACTGACTTGTAATAAGGGTCCTTCCCAGGCTAGGCTTGTTGAAGGAGTCACTGTGCTATTTTTAGAGCAACATTTTCTATCTGACCGCTTCTTCTTGGCAATGCATGCTAACGTGTTATCTTGTGAATGATAAATAATTCATATGATGCCACATATTCAGGGTTTTTCTGAGAGACTGACACCACTCGGCTGAAATCTTAATAATTGTTGCTCATAACACATTTCTATCATTATCAGCCTGAACCTTGCAGTAATGATGACTGTCCCTCAGAGTTGAATAGATAGTCACAGTGTCTTTTAAGAAGTATTCTGTTGATGAATAGCTTGCTTAATACATCACATCATGGAAAATTTGTAAAAGTGGCCCGAGTATCTGGAAGCCCACAGGGAGGACTGACACTGCCTGCACCTTAGGGCTTTCGAATGGTAAAGTGATTTTAGGGGAGCAGTAAGGGAGATGGTTACTCCACTAGAAAGAAGGCAAAGGCATACAGGGTGATTTGATCCATTTTGGGGGCAGTAGACTATCTGAGTATTTGCAGAAACAGAGCAGGGGCCAATAGAATTTAACAACATAGCTTGCATTGCACTGCTTTGAATATCTGATAACTGTCTTAAGTCTAATAGACCATCTTAAGATGGCACTGAATTTAACAAATGCAGGGATGTTCTCCAAATTCCAAAGCTTCACACTCACACACACACACGCGCGCGCGCGCGAACACACACACACACACACACACACACACACACGAGCCTCTATCAAAACCCTGCCTGTTTTTTTCATCATTAATCTCTAGTACAACCCATTTTTCAACATTATAGAGGGAAATCTTCATTTTGGCTTTATAAATGTCCTTTACTCATTGACTCATCTGACAGAAGAAAACTCAGATTTCAAATTAAGAAACTCTTCAAACTTCTCACATTTGATGACTAAATTTAGTTTAGAGATTAGTAATTGGGAAGAATTAATTATTGGGCTTTTATATTTTTACTAGAGGCTCCGACTGTGCCATCTCGCAGCCCAGGACCCCTCAGGGGATGTCCGCCCGTCAGACATTCCTCTTGCAGTCCAGGGCTCTCACAGTCCAGGACCCCTCACTTCTTACCACCTGCCTACAGTGGAGGTAGGAGACGCTCCCGCCACTGCTGCTGCATTTGCCAGCCATGAGCCTGGCTTCTGGCTGAGTGATGCTCTCAATGTGGAAGCGCACTGACCACCAGAGGGCAGCTCCTGCATTGAGCGTCTACCCCCTGGTGATCAGTGTGTATCATAGAGACCTGTCATTCCTGGCCATCGTCGATTTGCATATTAGGCTTTTATTATATAGGATATGTAGCCAGGTGGGAGGTGCCGGCCTGCTGAGTCACTGAGCTGGGCAGGGTTGAATTGTGGCTATCAGTGGGAACCTCCTCTGTTGGAGGAGTAACAGGAGGGAGCCAGGCAGAACCCAGAGAGGAGCCAGGAAGTCAGGGGAGGGGCCAGAAGAAGGTGTGGCCATCTCTTTGAGGTCCTGGACCCAGGTGTGCCGGAGTTCCTCTCCTGACTTCCCACTTATGGAAGCCGACAAATTGCCTCTTTCTTCTGCAGTCTGTCCTAGTTAAGTTTCTGTAACAAGCAACAGAGGAGTCCCGGTTAATGCACTGGCCCTGCTCGCGTCTGTGACGCCGCAGTGCACCCCTCGGTGCTGACACCGCCCCTCTCCTGGGCTCCTTGGAACCATCTGATGCCTCTGTTATTGCACTCAGCACAGAGGGCCGCATTGATCGTTCACTCAGGGCCCCGCCCCTGGCCAGTCGGGGGGGGGGGCTGAGGGTCATTTTCAGGCTGGCCAAGGCCCCTGGCGATGGAAGCTCCCAGCCTCTCCTTTTTTTTTTTTCAAATTCTGGAATTTAATTACCTTCTATAATTGAAACTTTGTAGCTTTGAGTGGAGTGGGAAGCTTTGCTTCCTCCATCGCCAGGGGCAACTCGAGCCTCTTGCTCGCTCCAGCTCCATGGCCACAGCCGGCTGAAAGCAGGTATCTGGGGTTTATTTATCTTCTATAGTTGAAAGTTTGTTGCCTTGAGTGGAGCTCAGAGCCAGCTGCGACAAGTGGGAAGCTTGGCTTCCTCCATCACTGGGGTAACCAAGCCTCCTGCTCTCTGCGGTTCCGTGGCTGCTGGCCACCATCTTGGTTGGGTTAATTTGTATATAGTTTCTCTGATTGGCTGGTGGGCATGGCTTAAGGTGTAGCGAAGGTACGGTTAATTTGTATGTTTGTCTTTTATTAGTGTAGATTATTATATAGGACTAGAGGCCCGGTGCACAAATTTGTGCATGGGTGGGGTCCCTCAGCCTGGCCAGCAATGGGGGCCAATCTGGGCTATCTCGCCCAATCCTGATTGGGGCCGATGAGGGTTGGCTGGCTGGGGAGGGACCATGGGAGTGCTCCAGGGCATGTCCAGCCCTCTCTCCCAGTCCCAATCTCCAGACTCCAGCAAGCTAACCTACCAATTGGAGCATCTGCCCACTGGTGATCAGTGAACATCATAGCAACTGATTGAGTGGTTGACCAAATGGGTGACCAAGTGGACACTTAGCATATTACGCTTTTATTATATAGGATTCCAAAATAAAAATTTTCTCTAATAATTTGGACAATATCATTCTATTGTCTTCTGGCTTTCACTATTATTGAGAATTCTTTGCCAGGCTAAATTTTATTCCTTTTTAGTTAATATGTCATTTCTGTTTGAAAATCTCTAATGCATTTTTCAGTTTTTAATATTCACTTTAGCTAGATTCCTACTATATGGACGATGGCATTTCTATTTCAGACCTCCATGTCTTTTTACTTTTATTGTGTGTTTTTTCTTTACATACTCATTTCTGATTCCTTCTGGAGAGATCTTTTATTCACTAATTTGCTTTTTGAATTCATTTGACACATATTGAATTCTTTATTTCAGCAATTACGTTTTATCACATTTCATATTCCCACCTAGATCTTCATTACAACTGTTATTCTTTCTTCACGTCACTAATAGTCTCTAGCACTTTTTTGAAGTTATTCATTATGTTTGCTCTAATTTCTTGATTTGTCTGTTCAATTACTTTTGCTTCTAGTATAGGTTATTCAATTTGTTTTTAGAAACTAAACTCTGCAGATAACTGTTATTTTTGCTGCAGGGTCATTTTCATAGAAGGATATTGGCTAAATTTCAGTCTTGTCCTTTGAATCCTCAAAATATTCTCTTTCCTTTATCATGGTTTTCAAGTGAGGTAGTCTAGCCAGACTTGGATTTGTCAGGACTGCCATTGGGCCAACATTCTTTACTGGACACTGGTTGACTACCTTTACAGATGATAAATGAAGGGTAAAATTAGATGTCTGTAGAAAGAAATAATACATGCATAATACATACCAGTATATACTTTTTAGCCATATTAAGTAGAATTGAGATGTATCCACTGTAGGATATAAGGTAGATTGTGGGCTTAGCCTCAAGGGGACTACATTATGAATTATATCTGCATTACCTGATCGAATAAATTATTCTCCCTGATCAAAAACTGCTCTCTGAAAATATCAGGTACTATTGGAAATGAGTTTAGCTACTTTTTGAGTATATAACTTATTGTTTGAAATGCTTCTATATAAACTAGCCAATTGGAACAATCATAGTTTTTGTAGGACCTTATGTTGCTCTCCAGATGACACAATAAAAATGATGGAAATATGCATTGAAAATATTGTAACTCAGACTTAAATATATTGAAGTAAAAATATTTTTATTTAATATATTTTTATTGATTTCAGAGAGGAAGGGAGGGAGAGAGATAGAAACATCAATGATGAGAGAGAATTATTGATCAGCTGCCTCCTGCATGCCCCATACTGGGGATCATGCCTGTAACCCAGGCATATGCCCTGACCTGGAATCAAACTGTGACCTCCTGGTTCATAGGTTGATGCTCAACTACTGACTGAGCCATGCTGGCTGGGCATAAAAATACTTTTAGATGGCACATCATTGCTGTAAAATGTTACTACCATAAGCTCCAAAAACTAATTTTCTTGATTTAATCTCTGACATCATCTCTCATTAGCTATGAGGCAATAAATAAGTTAGGTAACTTCTTTGAGATTCAATTTTTCTACATGTAAAATACACATCGAGGTTTTGTGTTGTTGTTTTTTTTTTTTAGATACATAAAAAATGCTCAACAGCCTGACTTCTAGTAAATGCTCAATTATAAGTTGTTAGTGGTATGGCTACATGTAAGGCATTCAGCAATATGTTTTTCTTCTGTTTCCTAGAGGTGATTTTAATTCATGAGCATATAAAAGAAACCTTAGAGGATTTGAAATTTATATAATCATAGAGCTTTTGGTTAAAGGAAATGTACATGTTATCATATCTAACCAAATATTTCTTTTATGTGGAAGCTGAAACATAGTAAAATGACATATTTTACCCAAGATTTCATAGTTAGCACAAGTTCTTATATTAGAACCTCTGTCTTTCCATCAGTTTTCATTCAGTGCACTCTCTACTATTCAAGATGCTGGTACCCATAGCATTTGATAGAGGAATGTGAAAACAGTTGGAAGAATTGGTTATAGATCTCTTCTAAATAAAAGTGTGGCAAGATATGGAGACAGGAACCAGAATGCTCTTTTCTTTCTTCATTTCAACCCTTCATTCAGGCTTTGACCTAAAAATGACTTCAATAAGTTTTCTATATCCATCAGAATGGGCCTAAATGTACATAAAATAGAACGTATCAAAACATTAAATTGCACCTTTTTGTACACCTGATTCTATGCCTATGAAAATAACAGGAACAATGCTTATAAGGTAGAGTTTGATTAAGGAAATATTTATTTAGTGAAGAAAAAAATCATAAGCAAGATAAGGTTTCAAAATGCCTGAGGCTCAGAAGTGCTAAATTGGAGTGACTGGAATATAAAAGAAAGAAGAATGGACTGATCAGTGGATTCTTACTTAATTTTTAGGACGTCATATATGATGCTTTACCTAATGTGGAAGTTAATGTAGGTTAAGTTTTGAGGTGTAACCTCCTGGTCCTCTGAGAACTCGATGGCTTCTCTACATGGTCCACTCAGAAACTTTCCAGCAGTTTGTTCTGCATTATTCATGAAAATGGGACATGTTAGATATCAGGTCTACCCGTCTACCACTTCCCTCATCTCTAACATGGTGGGACTCACTAAAGTGGAAGAGTATTGACAAAATAAATCCTTCTATTTTAGATGGTATTTAGGTAGTTGGCCCGTAAAAGAGGATGCCTGTGTTTTCCAAATGCCACTGTTTTCTCAAGGATGAAAATGAAACGGATGTTTTCCCACCACCACCTACTGCTGCTTTGATAATATGCTCTGCAGCACCAGATGGTGGAATACAAAGTTACTCTCCACAGCTCTTTGGGTTGAACATTTATGGGCCAGTGGGATGCATTTATCCACCTTTATTTCAGCTTTTCATCCTTTAGTAAGTAAATCCAAATGACAGGATCCTAGTAAGTTGGTAAAATTTACACAACTGATGAGCTGAAGTGTATGGGAGTATTTATTGGACTTAATGTTCATCTAACAGTTTACTACTTTCTCCAAAGAGCAGGGGATACAGAAACTTTATTATAAGAAAAGTCTTATCTTGTGCCTTAATAATTGCACTTGCATAAGGAGCAAGGGGTACCTGAGGAAGGAAACCAAACGTATTAAATCATGCAGATGAGTCACATTTTCTGGTTACTTTCTGTTAACTTTTTCCCCATATGTTGTTACAGTGACATTTCTGATAATGTGTTGATTTAAACTTGTATGTCTATTTATGATAGTCATTAGTAATAATAAGTGTACAGGAGTTTACTGACAATAATTTCCTGCAGGCTTTTACTATTCCTGGTTGTTTATCAGCTCATCCTTACGTTCTCTACCTCTTTGCCAATCTTTGAACAGCAGCCAGGAAGAGAACTATTCTTCCAACTTGGATTGCTCTTATATTCTTAGTAACCCAGCAAGCCCTGAGGGGACCTGTGCCCATTTATCTTTTCTGGACAAGCAAATTCATAGACTTTCTGTTTTCAGTTCTAAAGTGGAAGCTCACAATGGAACTGTGAAGCTGAAATGCTTATTCTAAATTTATCCCCCTTTTTTATCCCCACACTCATTTAAAGTGAGGTATAATTTGAATTACGGGACATATTGCGCAAAAATTTTATGCAAGCGCATTTTCTTTTTCATGTCTTATGACGGTGACTTATCTTGGCCCCATGCTTTAGAAAAGAGCTTCTCAAACGTGAATGTGTAATTGAATGACAGATTACTTTAAAATGCAGATTCTGTCCCACCAACTCTCTAGTGGGGCTGGAGGTTCTACAGTTCTAACCAGGATCAGAAACACCCTGTCTTGAACCGTGAGCAGCAAGATTTGTAATTTACAATGCATTATTACATAATTCAACTCAGTGGGCACTTGCAAAGTTTTGTAATACTTTCAACAATAAAGATTAAAAGTAAATTTGTGATGATTTGCCTGAAGTTATTCATGAATAGAAATTTGGATCGGGATTCTGATTCAGATATGCTGACACCATACTAAAACTTCTTCCCACCACAAACAATGCAACTAGATATTCCCACCAGTTATTAGATCCAGATCTATCTGGGAGATGCTGATTCCCTTTGTCTGGGGTAGGTCGGAGCATAAGTAATTTTTAAAAGGACTAGCAGATTATTCTAATGTTCAACCAGATTAAGGACCACTATTAAATATGAAGAGGGGATAAGATATACATTTTTTTTCCAGGTCTACTCACGGATTAGGACAGTCTTTCTCAAACTTCAGCAACATTAGCATCAGCTGGAGGGCTTATTAAAACACAGGTTGCAGCCCTAGCCAGTTTGGCTCAGTCAATAGAGTGTTGGCCTGTGGACTGAAGGGTCCCCATTTGATTCCAGTCAAGGGCATGTTGTTACTTGGTTGCAGGATTGATCCCCGGCCCCGATCAGGGTAAGGGAGGGAGGCAATCAATTGATATGTCTATCTCACATAGATGCTTCTCTATTTCTCCCCCTTAACTTCCACTCTCTCTAAAAATTAATGGAAAAATATCCTGGGATGGGGATGAACAAAAACAAACCAAACATGCACACATTGCAAGGCCCAATCTCCAGGAATTTCTGATTCAGTAGGCCTGGAGTGAGGGCCTAAAAATTTGCATTTTGAACAAACTCCCATTTGCTGCTGATGTCAGTGCAGGGACCACACTTTGAGAACTACTGGGTTAGGCTGAAGTGATGATGACTCATACAGACTTTTAATAGCTAATGAACTTAACCTCTACATTTGATTGTTATCGTTCCTTCATATCCAGCCAACATCAATTATTCAGGCTCCATACTGTAGGAACTATCTAATAAATCATTTTCCAACAAAAATAACATGACAAGAAGGATGCTATGCAAAGAAAACGTTTGCCAGAGGGTGTCTTTGTCATTGCAATAGTGCTAGATGTCATATGTGAAATCTCAAGATACTACATTGTTTT
>NW_006300210.1:652369-653803 GCF_000327345.1 Myotis davidii | reverse complement strand
CATGTAAAAATAAAGAAACTCGTTAATTTATTTCTCTCCTAAGAAAAGGGCTTACAGTACAAATGACACAGAATGAATCTCATTTTTGTAGGAAATTTAGAGCTTTGTTCATTTATTCTAGATGTAAGAGAGGCCTAACTACAAAAACAAAGAGTAGTCTTCTACAGTAACACGCATGTTGACAACGTAACGGAACAAGGTATCATATTTATGTTGATGTTGATGACTGAAATGGACTTTCAACCCAAAGTTCCTCTCTCTGAAAGGAGAACACATGTTTTGATGTCACCAAATTAGAGCTGAATCAGCCTCAGCCTTTTACTAACCATTTGGGATTGGACAATTTATGTAACTTTTCACATCAGTTGAATTAATTAAATCATTTTTAATTGCCCTAGCCGGTTTGGCCCAGTGGATAGAGTGTCAACCTGTGGATTAAAGGGTCTCAGATTTGATTCCATTCAGAGGCACATGGCTCCTCCCCGGTCCGCATATATGGGAGGCAACCGATCAATGTTTCACTCTCACATCAATGTTTCTCTTTCCTTCTCCTTTCCACTCTCTCCAACATCAATAAAAAAATATCCTTAGGTGAGGATTAAAAAAAGAAAAGAATTGTATTTACTCACTATGATTGCTATAAACATCAATAAAATGGCATTAATAAGGCACACAATATATTATTTAGCACATAATAGGTGCTCAATAAATGATACTATTCTTCCTTATAAAAGGTCATCAAAGAGTAGCTTGAATGGATTTATCATTGAGTTCCTCATTCTCTTATAATCCCATTCCATTTTTAGGGTAGTGTCCAAATTGAAAAAGTTTCTGTTTCTGTCTCCACATGCGTCATTTCAGCCACAAGAAATTGCACAATCACAATCCATTCAGAGGCACATGGCTCCTCCCCGGTCCAGGCCCTGGTCAGGGTGCATGCAGGAGGCAACCAATTGATGTGTTTATTTCACATCAATATTTCTCTCTGTCTTTCCTTCTCTCTTCTACTCTCTCTCTCTCTCTAAGTCAATCAAAAAATATCCTTGGGTGAGGATTAAAAAAAGAAAAAAATTGTATTTACTCACTATGATTGCTACAAACATCAATAAAATGGCATTAATAGGGCACACAATATTTTACTTACCACATAATAGGTGCTCAATAAATGATACTATGCTTCCTTATAAAAGGTCATCAAAGAGTAGCTTGAATGGATTTATCATTGAGTTCCTCATTCTCTTATAATCCCATTCCATTTTTAGGGTAGTGTCCAAATTGAAAAAGTTTCTGTTTCTGTCTCCACATGCTTCATTTCAGCCACAAGAAATTGCAGCAATCACAATATGTTTAGGAGTCAAAAAGATGAAACCTTTCAGCAATAACTTAAAGAATTTTATAATCTGATCTAGACAACCTTAAAGAAATAATATACTG
>NW_006300210.1:623400-652010 GCF_000327345.1 Myotis davidii | reverse complement strand
TGGTCTTGTAGAAAGCCATGAAAGCTGTTCTGTGGTCATTTGTCCTACTGCAAGGGCATAACCAGTTTCCAAAATACGTGAGTGGCATTGCTGGTCTGGACAGTTTTGGTGTCAATTTAGAAAAAGAATGTATCATCTCTGGACATTCATGTGGGCACCAGACTTGGGAGCAAGAAACACTTGTGCAACTTTTTCTTTTATTCATCTCTTTCTTTATTACCATATTTATCACAGCAGAATCTATTTTTTTCTAAAAGTATTCTTGGAATCTTTACCAAAATCATTATAAACTTGGGTTATTTTGCATGCTATAAGAAAACACATAGAAACAGAGAGGAGAAAAGTGGTTCCCAGGGGCAGGGAGTGACGGTGGGGGAAATAGGAAGGTTGGTGAAAGGGTACAAACTTTCAGCTATTAGATGAATAAGTTCTGAGGATCTAATGTAAAACATGCTGACTACAATGAAAAATATTATATTTTGTAAATAAAATTTTCTAAGAGAGTAAAATTTAAATGTTCTCATAAAAAAATAAAGATAAGTATGTGAGGTGATAGATGTGTTCATTAATGACACAAGGAGGGGTCCTTTCATAATGTATATGTATATTAAATACACATTAAATATATTAAACCATGTTATGCCAATTATCCTGAATAAAACTGACATTAAACAGAAAAGAAAATGAAGTAGTCTAGTTTCTTTGAAAAACATCAGTTTCCTAGAAGTGATTTCTTAATAAAATTACAATTAGAGAAGTGTGTGGTCCTTAAACCTTACTCCTAACCAACACTTACTCTCTCCTGCTCCTCAAACATTCAGAGCTCCATTGCTCTTTGGCACTAGCAGTAGATGTTGGTGAAGGCTCATCTTGCAGCTTTTGGAGTTCTTGTTAATCCACACATAAAACTTTAGCTTTGTGTGACACCAGATATATTTACACTCCGTGAAATTTTTATTAATAATTATAGTAACCCCAGGAATCATTTTAGACCATGCAGCCTCTTGAACTTAATTATTTTCTAAAGGATCTTTTACATGTAGTAGATAAAATTGAGTTTGACAAGCTGAAACAAATGAGGTTTAGTACCTTTGTCTTTTTGACATTTTTAAACTTCATTTTCACTTTTTATTATGCGGCTTACTCTCTTCTGGTATCTTAAAATATCGCCTCTCTTCACACACAGTTCAGACCCCTCTCCCACCATTAACAGGAGAAATAAGAAACAAAATCAGACAAAGAAGGACTCTGGGTCCTTGTGCTTGATCTGATTTTTTATTTAAAAATATAAAGAATTTTAACTTTAACTCTTTTGTCTGTAACAGCAAGTTACTATTTATTATTTTAATAGAATGAATTATTGCCAAATGTTACAAAATAATATACAAATCATATGCATATAGGAAATATCTGATCCTAAATTTTACTTTATCATATATTTTGTTCCCTTTTATTAAATTATTGTGGTGACACTGGTTAACAAAATTATACAGGGTTCAGGTGCACAATTCTACAACATCATCTGTACACTGTATTGTGTGTTCACCACCACAAGTCAAATCTGATTTTACAATTTTAAACAGCTAATTTAAAATTGCACAGCAGCTCTTCAATGTTGACCTCTACTTTACATGCTCTAAACAATTCCCATGTGGATTAAAAAATTATTGACATCATTCCAACACCTTTTAAAATATATGGGCTCCCTCTGAAACTAGCTCCATGGTAACTAAGATAAAATTTCCCAACTAAAGCCGAAACCGGTTTGGCTCAGTGGATAGAGCGTCGGCCGGTGGACTGAAAGGTCACAGGTTCGATTCCGGTCAAGGGCATGTACCTGGGTTGCGGGCACATCCCCAGTAGGAGATGTGCAGGAGGCAGCTGATCGATGTCTCTCTCTCATCGATGTTTCTAACTCTCTATCTCTCTCCCTTCCTCTCTGTAAAAAATCAATAAAATATATTTTTAAAAAATTTCCCAACTAAAATAACACTGGTTCTTGAATTATTATTTATATTTTTTGTTTTCTCATTTTAAAAACTACTTTCTTATGGACTATGCTCTTTTAAAAACACATTTTATTAGACGTTTTCTAATATATCCTTCACATTTTGATTGATATTTTTGTTTTTACTGATGAACATATCTCAGTCTTCTTTTTTCTTCTCTGCTTATTTTTTTCTCCAGCTCTATTGAGATATAATTGACATGTTGGAGAATTTGAGATGTATAAAATCTTGATTTGATACACTTATATTTTGAAAAATGATTATCTCCACAGTGTTAGTTAATATCTCCATCATGTCATGTAATAAAACCATTTATTTGTGATCAGAATATTTAAGAACTACCCTCTTAGAAACTTTTGAATATATTTACAGTAATATTAACAATAATCACCACATGGTCCATTAGATTCCTCCTCAGAAATTGTTCATTAGATAACTTGAAGTTTCTACACTTTGACTTACATCTCTCCATTTTCCCCTGGTAACCAGCTACTCTCTAAGAAATCAACTTTTTAAAAATTTATTTTACATATAAGTGAGATCACACAGTATTTGTCTTTGTCTGACTTATTTTACTTATCATAATGCCCTCAAGTTTCATCTATGTTGTTTTTAATGGTAGAATTTCATTTTTTCTCATAGTTGACTATATGTAGATCTGGTATAATCTTCTTCAACCATTCATTTGTTGGTGGACACTCAGGTTGTTTCCATATCTTAGCTGTTGTAAAGAATGCTACAATGAACATGGGAGTGCAGATATCTCTTCAAGATTCTATTTTAATTTACTTTTAATATGTATGTTCCCAGAAATGGGCTCACTGGATCAAAATGTAGTTCTACTTTCAATGTTTTGAGAAATCTGCATACTATTTTTCACAGTGGCTGTTCCACCATCACTGTACAACATTTCTTCATATTCTTCATATTCTCAACAACATTTAATCTCTTGTCTTTATGATGATACATATTTCTAGTAGGTGTGTGGCTCCTATCTTTGGTGATAAGGATATTTCTTTCCTTCTGGTGTGAGAAGGACACCTTCCACATGGAGATTTTATCTTCTACTTTCAGGAAGAAAAAGGAGAGGTCGGAGAGCCTTCTTGGCATCTGTTTCTTTTCAAGGGACTTTAGCCCAAATAATCCCCATGCAAAGGTGGCATATTTGGGGTGACATGTTGCCTTTCAAGTGTGAAGCCAATTCCATTTTCCCTTAAGAATTTTCTTCATGTGGTAATATCAGGAAAGACAGTTGAAGAATGGTGGAGCTAGAATATATTAAGTTATTTGCATAAACTATGCAAAGGATCATCAGCAGACAAATTGGCCTCTGGGACAGAAGAAGTTTCCCAGCATTCAGACCCAATTTCATTTTGGTATATAACACATTATTTCCTTCCTTATATTTTGCCTTTGTTGGATGAACACAATTCTCTAATACATTCTACCCAGGTTCTCTCCAAAGTTAGAACCATCTAAACGGCACCTTTCTGCAAAATACTCTCTTGCTAGTTACTACTGATTTGATTCACATGTGACTTTTTCCACTATAATGACATTTGTATAAGGAGATAGCCCTGTTGCTAAGGACTACTAAGTATTGTCATCTTAGTTCAATCTTTGCTGAGCCCTCAGTATTATTTGGTGAAACCACAATTACACCCTTAACTGCCATAATCCTGCAAATTCTCTGCCCTCTTTTCTTTGCTCTCTGCCTCCCCCCAGTGTGTCCCTGACCTCTGTGCACTTGCTTCTGAATCCAATGAGTTTAACTCACATTATCTCTACCAACTATTCCTGAGAATTTTCTCTTCTTCAATACAAGAGATTCCCTAGATGAGCAATAGCACTACCACACTAACCAGCATGAAGAGATGACCTCTGCCTGGCATGGAGTAAGCATACAATAAATGATAACTGCTATGGCCGGATAATCGTTATGAGATGATAATCTTTCTCTCCTGTATGATTTATTGACCCCTCCCCATATAACACAATGCTATTGCCTTAAGTGCTGAAAAAAAAAAGTCATTAACTCTCTTGGCTTTTTGTAACCTTTCTTTCTAGAGAGAAGAGAGGGATCTGGGTAGAGGCAATATATCCAAACCTATAATTTACAGGGATGATTCCTTCTGAGTCTAAAAGTAAATTACTGTGAGCCATACATGTAACAGCAGAGGGTTCTTGAGAGCTGCCAGACTGGGAATGGACTTAGGTGCAAAAATGGAGGCTATATTAGAGGCCAATGTGGGAACTGATTACTGAAGTCCAGGTTCTTCTCTTTCTTCTTTCTTTTCTTCTTGATACTTTCATTCAATTTTTAATCCTGAGAGTTGGTTTGGAAGAGAGATCTCAAAGAAATTAAGATTGTTGTCTCCCAACTAAGTATTTTGGGGCTCTAAACAATAATCACTTTATGTCATAGAAAAATATATTTCTAGCACAGTTGACTAAATTTATAAATGTTTTATTATTATTGTGCTTATTCTTCTATGTTCATTATCCTTGTCCTTTTTGTTATCATTCTGTAAGTAAAACGATGTAGAGGAAACAAACGTCCTGGGGCCTGAGGATGGAGGCACGTTGCACAAATCAACTTGGAAAAAGATGTTGCAACTTATAATTTACAACAGTAGTGAAATGTTGATCATTTAGTTATATTTTCCAACAGAATAATGCATTCAGCTAATCTCTTGCCCACCTGAAGCCCACTGTTCCCTTATCAGCAAATATCATTATATTTTCATGGGCTTGCTTCCCATTTTAAATTTTTTTGCCTCTTCTGCCTCAGTTTGTTCCCTTCTGGTTTGTGTAAATTTTCTTTCTTCTCCCATACCACCCAGCCTTGAGAGATTGTATAAATTTCCTTCCTGCTGCTCTTCACTCAGGAATTTTCAAGTTATATGTATATTTTTGGGCTCAAACTTTTCCTTTTTCCTTAAGGTTTCTTTTTTTCTTCCTTCTTGGTGTTCTGTTATTTGTTCTTTTTTCTTTCTTTCAGGCTTTCTCATAATAGTATTTAAAACGAATGTACCCTATAATTTTAACTATATTTAAGTCACCTTTCATGTTAGGTAAATAAAAATTTTCAACCATGTTATTACTGGAGATGTTTTTTTTTCTTTTTTTAAAATACATTTTATTGATATTTTACAGAGAGGAAGGGAGAGGGATAGAGAGTTAGAAACATCGATGAGAGAGAAACATTGATGAGCTGCCTCCTGCACACCCCCTACTGGGGATGTGCCTGCAACCAAGGTACATGCCCTCGACTGGAAGCGAACCTGGGACCCTTGAGTCTGCAGGCTGATGCTCTATCCACTGAGCCAAACCGGTTAGGGCTAGAGATGTTTCTTTTATATTATTTAAAAGGAGGGTATTACCACAGCCAGTTGGGCTCAGTGGATAGAGCATCAGTCAGCAGACTGAAGGGTCCCAGGTTCGATTCTGGTCAAGGGCACATGCCTGGATTGTGGGCTTGATCCCCCAAGTTGGGGTGGGGGTTGGGAGGGTGGGGGGAGTAGGGAAGGGGTGTGTGTAGGAGGCAGCAAATTAATGGTTCTTTCTCATCATTGATGTTTCTATCTCTCTCTCCCTCTCCTTTCCTCTCTGAAATCAATAAAAATATATTTTAAAAATAAATAAAAAGAAGGTATCAACAGTAATTTTTATAAATGTCACTTCAAAAATATTTTTTCATTCACTCAACAAAAGTGTATTGAGTGCTCCAGTGCCCCAGGCTTTTTGCCAGCCCTTGTAGTTGAAATGACACTGTCCCTGTCCATGAAAACTTTGGGAGGGTAGATATACAAAAATTACAAACCAAAATGAGCTTTGCTATAATGTAGATATATATAATGTTCAGAGAAAAGCTATGGGAACACTTCAAAGAGGGACTAAAATCCTTAATATGTTCAATCACTGAGACACACTGGCTGGGCAAATCCTTAGAGCTGCCTGGCTGGTGTGGTTCAGTAGTTGAGCATTGCCCATGAACCAGGAAGTCAAAGTTTGACTCCCTGTCAGGGCACATGCCTGGGTTGCAGGCTTGATCCCCGGTAGGGGGTGTGCAGGAGGCAGTCAATCAATGGTTCTCTTCATTGATGTTTCTATCTCTCCCTCTCTTTTCCTCTCTGAAATTAATAAAAACATATTTGAAAAAAGAAAGAATAGACTATACCAGTCCCAGAAAGAGGAGTTGTGTCTAACAAGGGGTGGAGGTAGGGCATCTCGACAAAGGAAACACCAACTGAAGCCATGGAGAAGTGGAGCAGCATGGAGGGCTGACAGTGCATCCTTGGAGAGGCAGACCATGATGATAAGGCCTGAGGGTGGACAGGGATTAGGCTAGTGAGGGATTTCCTATCTAATGGAAGCCTTTATATTGTGTAAGATAATACTTCTCAAACTAAAGAATACAAGCCCTTAGGGTATGCCTGATTAAGTACTAAAAACTATAGGACCAATACAATGACTCCTTCAAAAAGATGCAAGGGTACTATACACTTTTAGT
The DNA here is from genome assembly GCF_000327345.1 of Myotis davidii. Classification (NCBI taxonomy): domain Eukaryota; kingdom Metazoa; phylum Chordata; class Mammalia; order Chiroptera; family Vespertilionidae; genus Myotis; species Myotis davidii. Next base: position 645,488 of record NW_006300210.1, on the reverse strand, counting down.
CTATTTTATTACTTTTTTATCCTTTTATTTTCCATCACCATTTATCCTCCCCCCCACCTTTTTTCACCTCCCCGGATCCCTTTCCCTCCTCAAGTCTATTTTAAATTGGTATGTAGGAGGTTATTTTTATGGTGAAACTCATATGACTATTTGTAGTAGAGGACAAAATCGACATGATATTTAAATTAAATCAATAGTCCTGAAAATTATTTCATTTTGTAGTGAACCACTTTGAGTATTCCTCTGTCTCCAAGATTCTGTTCCCTAATTCTCAATCAGTTGAGAATTACTACTTAGGGATGCAGAACCACTGAAGAATTTTGAACAGGTCACGCATCCTCAGATTTGCAAGTGTACAAGCCTGGCATGATGAGAAAGATGGACTGGTATGTTGTATAGTTAAGAGGGAGACTCATTAGGAGGCTATGACAATAGTGCAAATGAGACAGACAATGTAATAAGGACTTGACTCCAGTTTATGTTGTTTGACTGATGACAGAATTTAAGCCTTAAGTCTCCCTTGTGCCCACATTTGGGAAAGCTGGTAAGAAAGTTTGGTACTTTCTCTTGTGGCTCTTGTCATACAGTTCAAACCATGCAATCCCCTGCCCACACACCAGAACCCTCATCCTGGCCTCAGATCCTAATCCCAATTTCACAAAACAAAGCAAAACAAAACAAAAACCAAGCCAGTCTCCTTTCCTTGCTTTCTCAAGCCACTTCCAGACCAGTTTGGGGAGCCTGCTCGTAAGTCCCCGGAAAGCTTTATTATGTAAGCACTGTAATAAAACATTCCGTGACCTCTTGGAAAGTGTGTGGTGTCATCAGTGCTGACATCTGGATTGGGGTCCATCCTGTTTCTGCAGAGTGATTATAACATCTAAAGTAAACAGATGGGATGTAAAAAGGGAAAGATGGTGATTAATTGGATGAGGGAATAAGCAAGAGGGTAGAAGCATAAGGGCAAGTCACCCACATGAAATCAGATTTACTAGACATTTTTCAATGCCTCCTTCCCTATCCCCCCTCCCCCGCCCCAAAGACTTAAAAAAAATTAAATCAGAAGTAAAGGAAAAGGCAAAGTAGTACACAGAAGGACATTTTGTATCTGAATCTCTTTGGCCTTTCACTATTAAATAGTTTAGGAGTTAATTTTAAGAGCTGAACATGAATATATCAACTAAAAAGAAGCCCGATGGATAAGAGAAAAATAATTGTTGGTGTAAAGTTTTTTAATGCTAGATTTTTTAAACATTGATTTAGAGAGGGAAGAAGGTGAAAGAGAGAGAGAGAGAGAGAGAGAGAGAGAGAGAGAGAGAGAGATAAAAAGAGATTTATCAACCCTAACCAGTTTGGCTCAGTGGATAGAGCGTTGGGCTGTGGACTGAAAGGTCCCAGATTCAATTCTGGTCGAGGGCATCTACCTTGATTGCGGGCTTGATCCCCAGTAGGGGGGTGTGCAGCAGGCAGCTGATCATCGATGTTGCCAATTCTCTATTCCCCTTCCTTCCTTTTTGTAAAAAATCAGTAAAAATACATTTATATATATTTTTTAAAAGGAGGGAGAGAAAAAAAATACATCAATTAGTTGTTTTCCATATGGGGCACTGGCTTCCTTCCTTTTTGTAAAAAATCAGTAAAAATATATTTATATATATTTTTTTAAAGGAGGGAGAGAAAAAAATACATCAATTGGTTGTTTTCCATATGGGGCACTGAGGATCAAACTGGCAACCTAGATATGTGTCCTGGAATCGGAATCAAACCCATGACCTTCTGGTGCACAAGATGACACTCCAACCAACTGAGCAACACTGGCTAGAGCTTGATGTAAAATTTTAAAAATGAAGATAATTTATTGCAGTATACAAATACACCTGTATCCCTTTTATCTGATTATCACAGCACCCATTTTCTCAAAAAAGTACTGCTTATGACTAATATGCCCTGGTGGTTTCACTCATACCCATTGCCACTACTTAAAAAGCTTATTTTCCTTTTTTGTTCACTCTTCACATCTCACTTTTTTTCAAACTCTGACTAAGCCCTTTCTTCTTTGGGACACTGGCCCTGAACACCCACCAAGCAATTTCCTCTCCTGTCTCCAGTAACTAGAGTTCATGAGGTGGTTACATCCTGTAGGTGTCTGGTCTCGCATAAATGCCCAGGGCAATCTGTTTGAAAGGGACCATTTGTGCCTTTCTTCAGGTTTCCACGTGACTCAATCTTCCATTTGAGAAGCACATGTTTTTTCTCTGCCCCCTACTCACCTCCATAATTATGGGCAAAACACTAGCTTGCTCCATTAGCATTCACTCTATCTCAATTATCAATAATGAAAGTAGTATCTTGACCTCCATATGCTTGACTTTTATGCTCAGCTCTTTGTTCTGCACTTGATTTGGGGGATATAAGAGTAGTTGTTAGGCCCACTCATACTCCAACACACTTTTTTTTTTACATAAAGTTACTCAAGAGATATTTGACCCATTTGCTTCCTGAAATAATGACTCACAAAGGCATATAGGCTTATGAAAACAAGTCTGATTCACACTGTTAAGTACATAGCTGTTCTTACACTGAGTGGCTAAAGGAGGAAAATTATTTCATTAAAGTTCAAGCACCTGAATCCAGGTACATTTTAATTCTTAATGTAGTAAGGAAGCCCTATTGTGATTCATGGCATATTCTTAAAAACAAAACAAAACTCTTTTCCATAAGATCCATTTGTAATTTTGAAGGAAAGGAGATAACAAGGTCATATTATCAGCTTTTAACTCAAGATATTCTCTTGTTCCTCCTAGCTCTTGTATTTTTTACTTTTAGAGGAGACATGATGAGTTAGTTTTTTAATGAGGCTGCCTATCTAGAGGCTACCAAGCCACCCATTTTATTTCCTTTTTTAATCCAAAGAATGCATAGGATACATTATATATATTAAGGAGAGGAACCAAAGAGTTACCAGTGAAACTGAGTGATGTAATATGACAATATTTTCTTCTTTTACTGAGATTGTTTATCCATCGTTATAGAAAACTCTGACTATAAACAGTATAAATGTTATAACACTGTTTAAATAATAATCTTTTCAGCCAGCTCTAGAATATAAATCGTTAAGTTGTTAAATGTAATGATTTAGAGTTGTTAGCTTAAGGAGTAAAAATGACATACTTGCTTGAAATTATATGGACAATTCAGGCTGAGAACACAATTTCCTGGCATGAAATTTAACCAGTATTTTAAAAAATAGAATCAGATGATCTTGAATTACAATTTTTCTGTGTTGCTGTTTCCTTGGAAATTCTATGAATATGTATTGAGCATCTAGTGAATCTATTTTTCCTTATTTTAAAAATTTATTTTCACTATAAAATCAGCATAGCCATACTTCAGAAAGTTTGAGAAATAGAGGTAGAAAACAAATTATTTATAATAACTCTAACAGAACTACGCTTCTGGTTTGGAGTATGACTTAGCCTCTTGGGTGACTTTGAACAAGTTATTTAAACCCTCAGACACATTGATTATACTCTAAAATAAACAGGAATAAAATTAATTCCTACCTTGTCCAGTTGGAGAAAAAATTGGAAATTATGTATAAAAATTTTATAGTGAGCTGAGTTCACCATGTTCACTTAAGAACAAAGCAAGGTGTAAATTTACAAAATAATTAGAAAAAACAGAGAGAATAGATTATAGTTCATGCCAAGATTTTTCTAATGAATGTAGTTCTATCTATTTTTATAGTGTCTGTAACACACACACACACACACACAGCCTGATGTTTCCCATAACATTTTAGGAAATCTCCTTTGGAAGATTCTGGACAACTACCTCTTTAGGCTGGCTTCACAATGGTCATTTTGTATTTTCTTTAAACATCATTCTGGGGATTCCCCTTATTTATATCTCTTGTTTGAACTTGCAATGACCAAATCCTATAAATTCCTCTTTCTTGGGTTAATTTTTCATTTTGTGGAACACAGTTCATGAGTGTCTTAGTTTAGGTTCACTGGAGGCTGGCTGATGCTCTACAAGAAAGAAAAACAAATTTCTACATAGAATATGTGTTGTTCCATCAGATGAGTAGCTGCCCCTTTCAGAGTGGAGCTTTCTGTGAGATCAACTTGCCAGCCACTGGTTAGTTGACAAGATATTGCAGTATCGGGGCTCGGAATTGGTCTTTGTTTTGGCAGTAACTAGGTCAGCCTTGGTGGGTGGGACCTCTAGCTACAGGGCCCAGGAATAGTCTTCATCCCACCACCATGACTATTTCAGTCAAGAATCCATTGTTATGAAATAGAGATGTCCAAAGACAGTGGCTGGTTAATGTCAACTGGCTAAGCCCTTCTGTCTTCTTGGTGGTCTAGTGATAGGTACTCTCTTGTGATAGGTAGTCTCTGCTGAGCCTTGGCATGCAATTCAAATATCTTTATACTTCATCACCCAAATAGGTCTAAACACACTTTTCTCTCAGAACTCCTTTGCCCCTATCTGCCAATCTTTCTCTATCTATGTCCCTGAAGAAGAAATCAAGTCATTTTGCATCACTAATTTCTGTATATTTTGGCTTAGACAACTTCTCTTCCTAAATAGCATGGGATATCAGGTGCAGTGCCAAAAGCTTTTCCACTGGATGATTTCCCACATGGCAGCTTTCAGGGCCATCTCGAGTGGGACTGTTGTTTATCAGCAATGTATATTTCAGCTCGCTAGTTCATGTAATGAACTGACCCATTTAGCAAGCAACTTGGCCTTTCTCTTTCTATATCAGTTTCTCACAAGGGGGAGAGTGTCCCTGTATCAAATACATGCTCCATATCCAGCTTTACACCTAAGCCACCATGATCCAGCACTTCAGATTCCACAACCACACGTATGTATTACTGTGGGTCTTACAGATATGTGTGGGCTATACCCTATAGCTTCTTCGGTCTAGTTCTTTTCCTTTTTAAACCAGCATCTCTCTGGATTATATTATGAGTTGGCCTTAATTTTTGTATGATACCTAGAAGGATCAGTAGAGGCAGATCCCAAGAGGAATGAGTTTTGTCCTAAAAGATGGAGGCCTCTGCATCACCTTAAAAAATGGGAGAGTTCTAATCTTCGGTGGGATAAATTGTTCACTTCTGAAAGCCTAGAGGTTTTGAGGAAGCTCAGGTCTCAAGGGCCTTGACTGGTTCATGCCAGCTATCTCGGTGTCTCCACCAAAGTTTCATGGTTCAACTGCTTCCTAATCTGAGACCTCATAGCACAATATCCAGACATGACCAATCAAGCTTCATTGGAACTTTACTTTGCTTATGATTAAGCCCTAGATCTAATTCTTAGCTTTTTGGGCCTCTGGCATCAGCAGATATGAGCGTCATTTTCTTTCCTCTATGCATCAATGGCATGAGCAACTGCCATCCTGTTCCATTGCAGTTATAATAACTACCTCTTCAGAACCTATCAAATGCCTGAGATAGTGCAACTGCTGGTGCATTTTCTTTAATTGACTTCCCATCCCACTTTACAATCAGTGTACATTTTAAAAATTTCGCTGCTAACATATGCCAGTTGCTATCATCACTCCAATCACGACCCACGATGCTGTTCTTGTTGACCAGCCAGCTGGAGATGATATCTAGCTCCAAGCTCTCATTTTTTGATTGCTTCCTGAACCACTTTTGGTTAAGTACTGTTTTAGTTGGGTTCCTCAGGAAGGAAATTTTTAGGCAAGTTTATTTAGGAATGTTCTCAGGAACACTTGTGAAAGGGTGAGAGAGTTGATGATTCAAAGGGTGAGAGAGAATGAGAAATTGAAATATAACACAGAGCATGGGTCTCAGGTGATTCAAAAGAGAGTTTTGGACCTCGGATGACTCCTTAGAGTTATTTTAAATTGAGCATAGATGGCTTAGTATTTATAACCTCCGCTGCATGCAGGCTGTCCTGGGGACTTGGGACATAACTTTAGGTAAGCATGCTTCCTATAATCAAGATCAATTCCAAAATAAGAACTTAGTTATCAGCAGTCAATAGCTAGTATTCCCAACAGCTGGGGAATCTGTGTCTTCAATTGATTTGAGGAGAAATGACAATCAAATAAAGAGATGGAGAAATTGTTGAGTCTGGTGATTTCCTCTAGTATGCTTAGAAGTCATCACAACATATTAGTTCTGTAATAGCTCCACACTGTAATGTCCACAGCATCTGCCAAGACCACATTCTGCCAAAAGAGCCTGATCAGAAGTAGTTGGGCATCAGATATTTTAACTACATGAGTCCATGCATTCTGATGATCACTGCTGCATTTCTTCTTCTCTTTGAGAGCCTGTAATTGAGAAGATTGCACTCCTTCAGTTAATTAGCCCCCGTGTTTGTTTGAAGAGTCTGCTTCTTGAGAATTGGGGCATATGTCCTGCTTCACACTCTTGACAGCTCTTCCAGACCACATCTGGTTCTGTAGTGTCCTTGCAAATATATGCTGAAGCTGTCATCTCCCCATGTTCCCCATGTTCCCTCTGTCCTTTTCTCACCTTTAGATCTTCTTAACAGCCTCTATTGTTCAAGAATTTTAGATTTCTCATCTTTGTGATAACATAGTCCCATTATTTCCCCCCTATTCTCTCCTTACTTGTTTGTAGGTCTGTAATGGGGGTAAAAATACAATGGGAATCATTCCCTTAGGAAAATAATTTCAGATCTGTATCTGTGATGCTTCAGTTAGCTTCCAGTCACTTTTGGGGGTAATGCTGTTAATTTTCAAATGTTTCCTCTATGAAATAATATTTTATTATAGGCACTTACCAGTATGAGGTATTGATGTGATATCAAATAATTAGTAGAATGTAGTCACTCAAAAAGGAGAGATTTACTAATCTTTTTGTTTGAAATGATTAGTGCCCTTGTCAATATACCTACCTGAATTTCAAGGAAAGATTTAAATTCCTCATAGAGTTTAGTCTATAGGCTATTATGTATAATCTTTGAAAAAAATGTAAAATTTGATATGTACCTTTTTATATCATTTATGAAAACCCTATATACAATTCAAAAACATTTGAAATCAGTATATTGTGTTAGTAAGAGATACAAAAGTTAAAAGAAAGTTTCTCAAGCTCTGCTTTCTAGAAAAGATGATGCAAGTGGGTGAAATTGTCTTTAAGTGGTTCATTCAGAGATGGTGGCAAAGTGTTTAAAAATATAATCTTCCTCTTTGCTGAGACTATAAAAGATAATCTTAAAGAGGTACTCACGAAACATAAGCTCCTTCTCTGGGAAAAAGAATGATCGCCCTTGTTATCCCATAAAAATTCATCTTCTCCTTTTCAGCTGAGATGAAGACTTGATCTGTGCTTCCCTTTTGGTGCCATCTATGTCCAAATGAGGCTGCTACTCTAACTCAAAGCAGACTTGCAAGAATAAAATAATCAATCTTTATCATATTGCTGCACTTCTGACAGCTAATTTTCTAGAGTAATTTGTCATTGTGAGGAGCACAAGATTTGTCTGAATTTGTGTCAAAGGTTATTGACTGAAGTGCCATCTCATCTTTTCAGTCAATCTATAAATATGGCAAGTTTGGGCAGAGGCTGATGGTCTTCTTGCTGAGTGGATGGCTTGTCCAAGTTAGCCAGTTTATGTGAAGTAGAAATATCTATTGTTTCACTCATTTCTTGTGATGGCATTGACTTAGTGTTAATCTGAGAAACTTCACTTAAACTCCTTAGTGCTTTATTTTTCTACCATTATGTATATATATTTTTTTGCTATAAAACAGGTCTAAAAGTAGTGCAACCATATTCTAGTTTCCACAAAAGTTAATCTGTGTAGGAAAATTTATATTATGACTTTGTAAGCATGACCCTATATTTCCACAAAATTGAGGGCAAAGTTATTTGTTTAAATTTCATAGTATTTTTAAGGCTAGCTTTTTTTTTATTGTCAAAAAGTCATGTCATCTACACTAATACTGATTATCAACCTTAACGCAGATTATTGTTTCTTATTTGTTTTCAGAGTTTGACATTGGGAATGTGTTTAGTGACTGTGTGATGGATTTTGTTATGCTTGCTGGTATGTTACTTTTCTTGCTCACTTTAATAATCTAATAGTAATTGTTAGATTATAAATTTGTATCAGGAAATATTCATTTTCAATCCTCTGATAGTGTTTCTTCCTTAAGACTGGGAAAAAATCAGGGAGAATTTTTTTTTTTTAGCATGTTACTGTTCAACACTAATAAGGCATTTGGCAAGATATCTTCCTACATGCATTATTGTAGAATAGATTAGTTTAGTATCCTTGAAATATAAAGTTGGAATATTTTAGTAGATAACTATTATTTTTGCTATTTCATTACAATTTTTTTCTTGCAGTCAGGTGAATTTGATAGTAATGGTAACAACAGTAAAACTAACATTTGTTGAGCTCCTTGTGTTTGCTATACAGTGCTCTGAGTGCTTTATATGAATAATCACACTTCATATTCATAATAAATTTAGGAGGGTATAGAAGGCTAAGTAATAGATCCTCCAAAATGTCCCTTAATTCCTCTAACCAGTGAATATGTTACCTTGAATGGCAGAAAGGTGTTTGTGGGTGAAATTAAAATTAAGGATCTTAAATAAATAGAAAATCCTGGTTATCTGGGTGGGCCTTTAGAAGTGGAAGAGGACAGTGGAAGAGTGGATCAAAGAGACATGACTACAGAAGAAGGAGCATGAGGTGCAACCTGCATTGCTGACTTTGAAGATGAAGAAAGAAGGTTGTGAGCCAAGGAATAACCCTCAGGTGGCAGCCAGCAAGGAAATGGAGACTTTATTTCTACATCACAGGGAACTGAATTCTCCCAAGGACCTGAAAGAGCAAAAAATGAATTCTTCCCAGGGCCCCCAGAAAAGATGCAGCCCAGATGGTTTTACCTTGGTGAGACCCATGTTAGAATTCTGACTTTGAAATTGTAAGACAAGGTGGTATTGTTTAAGTCATTAAGTTTGTGGTAATTTGTTAAGGACACAATAGAAAACTAATAGGTAAATTACATCTATATTTTACAAATGTGGGGACTGAGCTAGGACACAACTTTAAAAAATAAATTTATCTTGGTTCTTATTGAAGAGCCTGGCAGATGATAACAGTTAATGTGTTTATTAAATAAATAAATAAATAAATAAATACCTTTTCCTGTGTTTTTCTCAAACCAAAAGACATTTCTTTTGTATTTAGTTTATTTTTTAAAATTAGTTTTATTGGGGTAAAATCTATATATGTAAAAGGCTAAGTGACCAACCATCCATTTGTCCCACCATCTGACTGACTGACCGGCCAACCAGTACATGTGACGTGCACTGGCAGTTTAAAAATAAACATTGACTCACGTTATCGCTATACGTATAAAGCTCTTGCTGACACCAATCGCATGTGTGTGTTTTGATCTGTCATTATTGATCGTGAATTTGGTTGACATTTCTATTATAGAGAAAGGGCAAATAGCGATATTAAGATATTTCTTCTAATTAATTTCCTTTCAATGTCCACATATCCGTGCACCGGGCCAAGGGTTGGTTAATAAAAGTATAGGCTTCAGGTGTACAATTTTATATATAATACACCATCTTTATATTGTATTGTGTGTTCACCACCCCAAGTCAAGTCTCCTTCCAACAACATTTTTTCTCTCTTTTCCCTCTTCTACCCACCCCCATTTTTCTTCCCCTCTGGTAATCACCATACTTTTGTCTGTATCTATGAATTTTTTGTTATTGTGCTTTTGGGTGTTTGTTTGTTTTTTTGCTTAACTTTGTCACCTTTTTCACCCAGCCCCTTTATTAGTTGAATTAGGTATTTCCTTAATGGAAATATTTTCACTAGTTAGTGATTTCTATATATCTATTCTGCTCATATCACTGCTCAGTGAGGGTATATAAAAGAGAATCTCTCAATAATGTACAATATATTTGAAGAGAAAAATAGAGAGCCATCAGAAGTTAAATGAGTACACACTAATTATTCAAGACAAAAATAGAAGCAGTATTTTAAAATAGTACCCATTTAATTTTAAGTATATAAATTGTTCTAGCCTCCTCAGTTTTATCCAAGATCATGTAAATAATTCTCTTCTGCTTCTCATCCTGGACAATGCTCTATAGTGTTTTCTATGTGAGAAACAGCTCAATTACTACTCTCTTCTTGCAATTTAGACACCTACAGTTGTGAAGTCTGATTTTAAAATTTGAAACCATTTTGGAACCGTTATGCAGTGTATTTTCTGTGTTTATGGTATCTTCACACTAATGGCACACTTATAGAAGGAGAACTATTTTATACTCTCATTCCAGCATATAGGGGAATACATGCCCGTCTCTTAGAAGTATCCCAACCTCCTTCTTTCCCCCATACTTAATTTCCATATGCTAAACAGCCTGGAAGAGAGACCAGACTTCATATACCCTCCAATACTGGTGCAAATCACTACCCCCGCTTCAGCTACTCTGGAAGTTGGCAGCCTATCCATTGGAGAAGGTCTCTAGGGAGTCCTACGCTTTGTGTAGGACATAGAGCTTATCACATATATAGCACCTGCCTTTGGTTAAATATATACCCAGATTATTTTGAATAGTATAACAATGTTTTATATAGGATATAATATTGAAATTGTTTCAAAAAATAGAGATCACTTAACTAATTTTAAAAAAGGGACATCCCAAAGAGCTGCAAATAGGTTTATGTCTTGAGTACATGTAAATTTTAATTAAGTAGAAAGGAGGAAAGTTGATTACTCAGATGGGAAAATAGCATGGATAAAAGCAGGTAATGGGAAACTACAAAGTGTTTGAGGAGAATCACAAGCAGAAAAGTTTAAATAGAATTAATTGTAGATTCATGAGGATTATAGCAAAGAAGTCTGAAAATTTGGACCCAGATTGTAAAAAGTGTTGAGTGTTAAGGAATTTGAACCCAATCTCAAGTCACTGAGTCTAGTAAAAAGTCTTTTTAAATGAACAATGCTACGATAAAAGGCATGCTTCATATGTTCAAAAAGCAGTACCTACTATGTATTTTAAAATATAAGTGGCGGTTTAATTCAATAATGAATGATTTCTACAGATATTGTAATTTCATTCAAATGCCTTGATAACATGAACGTACATATATGTTCACAAGAAGGAAAATGATAGATAAGCACCCTTCTTTGTCAATTTTTAGACATGACTTCGGAGATTGCAAATGAATAAGGGTTTATGTTGAATAGGAAATGGTGAGCAGGAAACTGTATTCAGCAAGAAATTGTATTTTAGATGGACCTTTATGGGTGTGGTGAGTTTCAATATCTGCCTATTGAAACATCTTGCTGCTTACTTTCTTGGTTGAATGTATGTTGAGATGAGAGCCTCATGTTCAGGCCAGCACTTCAAGTCTGTAAGGATTAACCAAGTGATAAAAGACCAAAACCTCACTCTAGGAGAACCGCTGATGCATTGTGTCCAATTGACTGAGATGAAATAAATTGGCTTTTGCTAAAATGCCTGTGTCGAAAATTCAAACATATGATGTATTGCAAAAAAGGGAAAAACTGGGTGAAACTTTTTTCATCAAAACAAGCTTTACAATTTAAAAAAGATTGGACGTAAATGTAAATTTCATGCTTCAAGGAAAAACTAATAAATGTTTAACATCCTATTTCTTGAGACAGACTTGTATGCTGTTCACATAAGCCTTAAGGTAGAATAGACACTAAGCTAACCCTACATTTTAACTCATTTAAAGATGGAAATGTTATTTCAAAATATTGGTTTTACTGTTTGTTTTGAAAAGATTTTTTCAGAGAAAAATGGAAAACAATGTCACATTCAAGATGGTTTAACAAAGACATTTCAATTAATTCAAATGAATTGCAGTTATGAATTAAAATTCCTATTCACTGAAATATTGGGAATAATGCAAAAACTTTTATTTTGCTGATTAAATTTTACATGTCACTATGATTTCAAATATAGTTATTCTCAGTTAAGGTACCTTTTTTAAAAAAATATAGTTGGAGTGGCTTTCATAATATGTAGTGTGAGTTACAGGCATAGAGGACATCTATCGCTATAACAGCCCAGCCATAGAAACTTGTGATATTTCTCTCTACGACTGTCTACAAGTCAAGTTGACATAAGATACACATTAACTTCTATAAAAATTGAATGAAACCTGTTAATTTCCAATACTTAGGGTATCTGCATGGATACACACATTATGTGCTTGTTGTACCTTACTTCTTCCTAATAATCTTGTTCTCACAACAATTTTAACTCTGTATTCTCTCTTCTTCTTTTCTTCTTTAGACCTACTCAGTTTCCCCCCTATTCATACATTAAACAAATCACAAAATATTTGCATTTCACTTGACATTGAATCTCTTCTACTTCTTTTGTTTTTTTTCAGTTTATCTTCCATCCCCTCACCTACTTTTATTTCTGATGAAGACTACATACTGTGTGATTCCATTGATATTACATCCTGGAAAAGATGAAACTGTCAAGACAGAAATCAGATCTATGGTTTCCAGGGAAGAGAAGGAGATTGAGTATATAGAAATGTGCTTTTGGGGGAGATGGGAATATTCTGTGTCTTAATTGTATGGTGCTTGCGTGATTGCATGGGGTTGCTAAAATTTGCAGAACTGCATGTATTAAATAAAAGTGAATACCTCTGTATATAAAATATACCTCAATAAATCTGTTGGAATAAAAATGTAGATCCACAGCAAGTTACTACAGATGAGACTGACACTTGCCATTAAGTGCCAGGAGGAGTTTCCACTATAAGTAAGTGGCTCTCAGGGCAGACTATACGAAGGGAAAACAGTGGTTCACAAAGAGTATAGATCCTGTCAGTACCCCACCTGATGGCCCTGAGCACTCAATATTTTTCTGTATGTTGTTGACTTCCTACTCAAAGCAACAGCAAGCCTTAGTCTCAGGGTTTTCTCTGGCTACTGAAGCCCTTTTTGTCCATTTACATGGAGGAACTGAAATGCCTGGAAGTTACCAGTTCACAGAAACAGTGCTCAACCAATGACTTACTGGAGTTAGTGGGTAAATACCCTAGCTTCCTTGCCCCCCAGTAGGACTGAGCTCCAGTATCCACGGGGGTGTCCTGTTTCATTAGACACTCTTTATTCTCTTTCCTTTCCTCACTTTCCTACTATCCTACTGGTGCTTCCCAGAATCACATACTTAATGAACTGCTTTTACTCACATCTCATCTTGAGGTATATTTCTGGAGGAGGAGGTAGGAGGGGGGGAAGTAGGACATTTGGAGCAAATTTCTATTAATATGTAGCATGATCCCTGAGTTTCATGATAGGACAGCACTCTCTTAAAGGTGGAACTAAAAATTACAAAGCAGCCCTAGCTAGTTTGGCTCAGTGGATAAAGCGTTGGCCTGCAGACTGAAGGGCCCAGGTTTGATTCTGGTCAAGGGCACATGCCTGGGTTGCGGGCTCCATCCCCAGTAGGGGGCATGCAAGAGGCACCTGATCAATGATTCTCTCTCATCATTGGTGTTTCTATCTCTCCCCTCTCTTTTCCTCTCTAAAATCAATAAAAAATACAAAAAACAAAAACATTACATTGTGTCTTGATAATGTGTTTTTATTTCAATCAATAGCGTATAAAACTGTATCAATATATGCATCCTTTAAAATCAAATATGGTTCCATCTCCCAACCCTGCAACCTGCTCCTTGGCTATAAATCCCCACTTGTCTGCTGTATTTGGAATTGAGCCCGGTTCTGTACTGAGGCTTCTTTCTTCCTAGTGCAATTGTTCCTGCATAAAACCCACTCTTACAAATGGCTGTCTAGACCCCAGATTAACAGAAGCATGAAGCTAGAGCTACTTCAAACTTTTTGCCTTCATTTTAGATGAATTATAGCTCTATAGTCAGTGCTGAGCAAGACATGGGGTTCTAATGATGCCAGCTGTGAAAGGGAGCTACAAATTCTGGAATCCTGGTGAAGCCTCCAGTAGATAGCTTTTAATATATTGGTGTTTGATTAGCCAACTCTAGGATTGCAGAAAGTTTATTTTTAGCTCAATTTGAAATCACATACTTTGTGTAAACAGAGTCTGGTATTCATTCTATTTTGTTTTAACTCAAGAGTATCTATATTTTCATGAGTGATAAGAAGGTAAATTGAGTGGCAGTGGTCTGAGGACTAGGGATATTAGAATGTTCAAGATCCCTGAATACACAGCACCTGTGGTATCAAGGGGACCTCTTGGAAGAAGGACATTGCTGCATATAAATGTGAATTATGACTGATCTGAAGAACTGCTATTTGAACTAGTTCACTCTATATTATTTTGGTATGGGTAGATATAAAAGAGAAATGACTTTAAAAAATATATAAGGGGATTACACAAAAATTAAAGAAATACATGCAGCAATACTAATGAAATTTTCACCCTGGCTGATGAGTATTTCTGAAGGGAGTTAAAAAAATAGCTATTTAAGAGAAAGAAATTCAGCCATTTATACTTCTATTGACATGACACCTCTATTTACACCTCTTTTGACATGTTTCCAATTTGTATTATTTTTCATGCCACCATAAATAACTATTATTATAGTAATAAGAGCAAATTATTGTCATTGTGGGGGTTTTTTTTTGCATTTTCCAAGCAAGTGTTTTTATTTTTACATTATATATATATACACATATACACCAATAGAAATGGTACCAAATATTAACCACTGGTCACATGAGTAAAAAGATTTGAGGATATAAAATAAAGAGGTAGAAATATGAATAATTTCCTGTCTATTAGAGGTTATTAGTAGTCAAGATACCAGCAAGAAAGAAATCATTAATAAGTAAACAAATAGTATTTTTACAGAGTCATTTTTGTTGGAAGAAAAATTTATTAATATTAACATATTAATAAGAAAAATATATTAGTATTAATATAATATTACAGAGTTATTTCTCTAAACTACTTTTTTCTTAATAACCATGATTATTACTTAAAACAGATTTTCTGTTACTAATATAAAATGAGTTATTTTTCAATTTAAAAATTTTCTAAATAATATAAAATGTCTTCATGTGTGGCTTTTGTTTATTGCTTATAAATTTTTTAAATATAATTTTGCTTGTTTCTTATCCACAGTGATATGTCTACTAATTCTATAAGTAGGACATAGACATGCTTGATACAGTTGGCAACTAAATGCAGCTTCTGACATGCAGTCTGGCTACAACTCCAGGAGTGTGTGTAAGCACAAAGAAATAGATGATCATTCCTGCACATGTGTGAGGTCTTTTGTGATTCACAAAAACCTGTGACAGGCTTTTAAAATGGTGACTGATGAGGTAAGTCACCAGGGGAAGTTAATTAAGGAGCTCGGGAACATGCAGAACAAACTCTGCAGTGATAGTTTGGCTCCATGTGATGGAAGGGAAGCAAATCAGTCATCATTGGGAGCATTGCACAATTCAGGCCAGAAATGCTCATATTCTCAAGGGAGATGTGAAGTGCTCACTCTCGCTAAATGAACAGGAGAGCAGTGTTCATTAATAACGTGCCAAGAGAAGAGCTGTCATTGTGCCTCATGTGGCAGAAGGAACACTGCCTTAGGGATTGAGAGACTTGGTTCACAATCTTGTCCTTTGAACTTAGATAAATGGGTTTTTATAAGCATCAGGATTTTTTTAGAGGTAACATAAGACTACTAGTACCTCTGATGTTGTAAGAACATTATGAAGATTACAAAAATTGGTATGTATAAAATGTTCTGAGTACCTCATATGCACTCATAGGTGTCAGTGTTTATAGACAAAAGGGTCTTTGTGGTTAAACATATATGGACTCAATCCCAATTCTACTATATACTCCCTTATGTTTTGTGTCTTCTGATCATAAAAGTCTTTACCTTTAGAATATGGATAATATAGAACTCATCATATTTTTTCTGGAAATAATATGACATAATAGATAAAAAATGGTACAGTGCCTCATACATATCAGAGCTTCATAAAGAAGCTGTTCCTTCATTTAGTATTTTCTAACACCCACAGAACACTTACTTTGTGCTTGATGCTCTGTATGTATTAACTCATTTCATTCTTATAGCTCCAAGAGGGATCTATGATTATCATATCCATTGTATGATGAGAAAACCTAGGTGTATGATAATAATTTGTCCAAGGTCACACAATGAGTAAATAGTGATGCCAGGTTTCAAAATTAGGCAATAGGATTTCAGAGTGTTGCTGTTAACCATCATGCAATATTGCCTCAAAGCAGAATTGTCAGAAAAATTTTATTTATAATCATCTTCAGCGTGTAGGACTCTGTTCTGAATACTGTGCATATAAAGTGGAATAAGACAGTTTGATATATATTTAGGAAAGTAGGGAGTCTGTAAAGAGCATACATAATTTAAGGAAGAATAAATGTCCCCAAGTGTTTAGAAAGAAAACCATTTCTCAGAAATATTATAGTTTCACTGCAAGAATGGAAACATTCTTACCCCTTGAAGTCCAGGGGAACCTTAGACAGCAAAAATGATGGAACGATGACATTCCAGAGGGAAAAAGGCAGAAAAACATGGGTGAATTCAATGTGTTTTCTAAAGGGAGGAGGAATGAGAGAAAACTTTATTTCAATTCCTTTATTCAGTTGACTGTGATAAAATTGCTGCTCTCAACAAGCTCGTTTCTCCTCAGTGATTCCATTAGGCTGAACTTCTGGATACAAAAGGACAAGGCATCCTAACAGGTTGTAGAGTCTGATTAGAGGCTTAAATCTATTTTTGTTTGGTGGGAATTCATGCTAGCATGGTAAGGATGATAGGTTTGTTTATTTACTAGAGGCCGGGTGCACAGATTCATGCTCCAGTGGGGTCCCTCAGCCTGGTCTGTGCCCTCTAGCAATCCGGGACCTCTTGGGGGATGTCAGATAGCCAGTTTTGGCCCAATCCCCGCAGACCTGATCCAGACAGGAGGGAGCCCAAGCCTGTGCATTGAACGTCTGTCCCCTGGTGGTCAGTGCACATCATAGTGTAGGGTCAACTGGTCGAGTGGTCGTTCGGTCATTTGTCCTTTGGTCGACCAGTCACGTAGGCTTTTATATATATATAGACTAGTGACTCGGTGCACAAAATTTGTGCACATTAAAAGGAAATTAATTAGAGGAAATATTTTAATATTGGCATTTGCCCTTTCTCTATAATAGAAGTGTCAGAGATGAAAGAAAATTAGTAAAATGTATATGAAAATCTTCCTCCTGTCAAAGTCTGGGGTGCGCCATGGGAACCAGAATCAAGTCTCCGCCCACCCATGTGTGCCTCAAAATCACAAGAGACCCAGACCCGGTTGGCCCCACCCCCATTGGGCTAGATCCAGACTCGGTGGGCCCCACCCCCGTCAAGCCCTGCCGGTTGGGCGGGGGTGGTCTCAGGTCACCTGGCCCAGTGCTAGAGTGGGGGGCATGGCCCGAGGTCCTCCGTCAAGCCCTGCTGGGTGGGGGGCTCAGCATGAGGTCCCCTGTCAAGCTCTGCTGGCCAGCAGACGTGGCCTGAGGTCCCCTGTCAAGCCCCACCAGGTGGGGGACACAGCCCCAGGTTCCCTGCCCTGGCCCAGGACCATGCAGCCACAGGTCCCTGCTGATTGCTCTTTAAGGCTCCTTACGGGAACTTGGCCTCTGCTGTGGGTGCAGCCATCTTGTGTTACGGGATCCCCACCTCTGCTGTGGGTGCAGCCATCTTGTTATGATGTGACAGTCAATTTGCATATCCCCTCATTATTAGATAGGATTGCCTGCCTGTGGGTAATAGGAAGCAGCTATTTCCACAATCAGAACACTGTTAAGTTTATTTCTAGGATAGACTCAAGTCAAAAATATATTCTGAGATTTCTTATCAAAAGAAAAAATGTCCAGTTTACACCTGAAAAAATAGATTATTTTTTAATAATTCCAGATGGGAAGAACTATTGGGAACCCCATCCCCTGTTTACCAGAAGACCTTGAAACAGGGCATCAGAGAAGCAGCCAGCTTGCAGGCTGTCACCCCAGGAGAGAGTCCAAGTTGCTCCTTTATTTGCCAGGTTCGAGATAAAACACACCCACATTTGAAATGAATAGAGTTTGAGGAAAGACTGATCAAATCTGTCATGCAAAACTATCTTCACTGTAAACAGTTAAAAAGATAAGTCATTTAAATTTCTTATTCCCATGTGTGTATATTTCATTGAAATTAGAGGGACAGTGTCCTGAGACTTGAGAATTGAAACAATCCTTCTTCCCCTTATCTAGCTTGTCTAGTCAAAATGATGTGCCATATGTCCCCAAGCCATATGCCCACTGATTTTTTTCTGTTTTCTGCTAGAAATTTGGCTCTGACTGTTAATTTCTTCATGTTTGAATCCCATCTGGCTTGTTCTACTATTTCCTTTAAATTTTTTCAGTTTCCTGGAATAAGAGAATTATGATCTGGGTTAGGTTCCAGTGACATATCTGCTTATTTAATAATGCATAGAGATATGCTCCCCAGAATAGGAAATTTTGTAATCCCATCAGAATCCTCAAGGGGACTTGATTAAATGATTTTATCTTATAATTGGAATGAACATATATTTATTCTTGTTTATGGTAACATTACAAGTTAGTTACACTCTAGAATTTAGTAATTTGTTCCTCTGAAGTTACAGAGAATAAATCTAAGTAATGAAACTTGGGAGAGTTGAGTACACGTAGTCCATGGAAAAAGAATACAGTCTGTATTGAGGATATTATTATAAGACACTACTAAATATGCAATAACCTCCCCCCCCCCCGCAAACAAACAAAAATCTATTGGAAGAAAGGGTGAGGAGCCAAACTGGTTTGTCTGGAAAGCCCATTCAGTAGCTCTCTACACCTGTGTGTATGTGGAGCAGTGAAATGAGACTAGAACAGGAAATGCCACTGAGACAGCTATTCCTGTCTCAAATGAGCTTAGCAGGAATTGAAGTGTGTGTGGAATAATGAATGAATGAATGAATCACCAAATGAAGCTATTTTAATGCAAACCAAGCTTTCCAATTGAAATGAATGAAGGTTTGGATTCATGACATTTGAGTTTAAATTGGAGTTTAAATTGAGGCTCATTGGCATCATACACAGTATTGGCTGGCACAGTATTGGAAGACACCAAGAGGTAGGATTTTAGGATTAACCAGGTCAGCACATTGTAGTAGGAACGTTTCCAGATTTATATTATAAACACATGGATTTTACTCTTTATTTCACTTATTTATTGCTTCTACAGGCATTAATGCAGGCCTACTATGTGCCAAGCAGTATGTTGGAGATCAGGGATAGAAACATAAGTGAGCCTCACTCTCAAAATCCTCTGGTAAAAGGAAAGAGACAGATAAGCAAACAGTGTATCCCAACTCACTGGGATTCATGCTGAGGGAGGGATTTGTCACAGGCTCTATGGGAGCAGCATAGCAGACAAGCACAGCAGCTTTCAGGGTGGGGACGCGTTTTGTAGAGGAGGTGGGATGTAGAAAGGCCCACATGGAGCATCTTAAATAGAGGAGCAGACTCTGTAAAGACATATATGGCAGAAGATTCTGTTGTGTTTATAAAATATAAGATGTTCTCCATGGATATACAGTATAGAAATGTTTGGTTGTTACCCAGTGAGAAATGAGGCTGGTAAAATCATTTGGGAGTAATCTATAAAGCCCTTTGTGTGACACGCAAGGAGGTTTGAATTATTCTTATGAACAAGTTAACATGTATGATCTAGGTCAGTGATGGCGAACCTATGACACGCGTGTCAGAGGTGACACATGAACTCATTTTTTTGGTTGATTTTTCTTTGTTAAATGGCATTTAAATATATAAAATAAGTATCAAAAATATAAATCTTTGTTTTACTATGGTTGCAAATATAAAAAAATTTCTATATGTGACATGGCACCAGAGTTAAGTTAGGGTTTTTCAAAATGCTGACACGCCGAGCTCTAAAGGTTCGCCATCACTGATCTAGGTCAATTGACATATAACCCATATAAGTAAAGATCAAGGTAAGGTCTTATTCTGTGTCACTCATTAACTTTAGACAGATTATCTGGCATATTTTAATAACAACATATTCAATTTTACTGAACTTTAGTTTCCTTACCTTTAAAATAAGAAAAGTTATAAACTGATGAACAAAATAGATCCAGAGACATAGAAGCATGGAACAGACTATTAAATCTCAGAGGGAAGGCAGGCATGGGTAGGATGAGACCAACCAAAGAACTTGCATGCATAAATGAATAACCCATGGACACAGGGAATAGTGTGGTGAAGGCCTGGGGCAGGGGACAGGGGTGGGCTAGAAAATGTCAATGGAGAAAAAAAGGGGACATATGTAATATTTTCAACAACAAAGATTTTTTTTTTTAAAGCAAGGAGTTCTTAAGACTTTTGAAATTCTTGAACCTGAAAATAAAAACTAGCTGATTAATATTAAAAATAAAATAAAATATGGAAAGGCAGTCAAAAATATTTCTGAGGTTCTATTTTTACAAGTGAAACGTGCCATAGAACCTTTTCCTAAGGGATTCACTATCAGATGGCCTGGATGCTTATAATTTTTAACACTAAACTCATTCATTTGGACACAGACAGTCTCTAAGAAACTCATATTGAAGGATAATGTAAACCACTCAAGCAGCCAATGAGTCATGGTTGCTGTGGCCTTGCTAGAGAGCCCTGGAGAGACATTGGAGGGTAAAGGAAAAGTGACTCAGACTTTGTGGGATGAGGGGATTCTAGGCTTCATTAAAATATTTGTGATGTGTGGGTGCACATGTGTGCACATGTATTTACTTGAGTTCAGAAGAAGGGCATTGTGCAGAAAATGCCATAACAAAGGAAACCATTAAATAGACAGTACTAATAAAGAGATTGACCTTGTCTTTTATTACAGGTTTAAAATGCCATTCCATACACATCAAAGGTCAGGATAATTAAATCATTGGCTTATAGATGAAAGTTAGGCATAACCTATTCCATGTAATTATATAATATACTATTTTAATAAATACCTTTAATGAAACAAAAACTGAGAAATATATTAAAGTAGGCCTTTAAAATCTTGAATTCAATGTTTGATGATATTGAGAAATATATTTTGAATTTCTTTCTGTAACCTCCACTCAAATTCCAGCTGACAGCCCTAAGCAAAGCTCATATCATCTACTGAATATGATTTCCTGACCTGACTTTTCGGTCAGAATCAATCTGTTCATCATTTCACAGTATAAACAAACTGGGGTGAAAAAGAATAACCAAACCTTACTGGAAGTAACAGAAAAGAAAAATCAATCAAAATCAGCGTTGTTTAAAATGGTATATTTTAACAGGTGACTTTGCCGGGATATAACTTGAAAATGCTTTCATGTTAAATAAGACTTGATACAAAATGACAGTGTGTGGACGGCTAGTTATTATTTATTCAATAGTTTTTGGCTTGGCTTTCTTTAACTCACTGAACATACTAAGCTTGGGATTAAGCACATTTCTTGATATATCAGTATGGGGTTTGGCAGTACCACCAAAGATAATCAAATGTAGTATGCAAGGGGAACTCTGAAACAACATAGGCATTGGTTGCATACATTAAAGCCATTCGTTCATTATTTAATGTGTAAATTTACGTATTGAGTTTTATCATAGTTATTCACATTATGACATTTACAATATCTAGCAAATGTATTGCTGGGTAGCTGTCCTTTAAAAATTGTGGCCAGGAGGGAATATAGAATATTACCTAATATTTTTATTTGGGTCAGAAAAAACCTTGATTTGAATCTTCCCTCCATCCATTTATTATATGACCCAAATTAATACTATCTTTAAGTTACAATTTCCTTAAAATGGGAATAATGATACTGTTTACTGTTGGGAGAATGCTTAATCCTTAACTTTAAGATTCCCTTTCCAGGGCTTGAACTCATTTTAGCAAAATACATGGGCTTTCTTTCCTCTACTCACGCTCCCCAATGGGAAAAAAGTGAATTATTGAATTGATCACAGTTGGGGAAAATAAAATGTCGTGGTGAG
>NW_006300210.1:613795-623358 GCF_000327345.1 Myotis davidii | reverse complement strand
TGGAAACAAGTAGTGCTAATGTGGAGAAGGTCCTGCCCAGGTTCACTCTTGCTTGGAGCTATAAGGGTATCTCCAGTTAACTCTGGGGTTCGGTAAGCACACTTGCTTACCAGACCTTATCCTCATATTGCAACATGACCTTTTTTCAAGATGATAGTTTCCCAGGGTTTATGCCTCCTTTTTTTGTAAATCCTCACTCAAGGATATGTTTTTATTGAATGAGAGAGAGAGAGAGAGAGAGAGAGAGAGAGAGAGAGATCAGTTGCCTCCTGTACAGACTGGATGGAAGCTGTAACCTTTTAGGTGTGTGAGACCATACTCTAACCAACTGAGACACCTGGTCAGGGCTTTTCTATCTTTTAATGTAATACTAGAGGCCTAGTGCACAAAATTCGTGCATGGGGGGGTGGTTCCCCTCAGCCCAGCCTGCACCCTCTCCAATCCGGGACCCCTCGGGATTGGGCCTAAACCGGCAACCAGACATCCCTCTCAAAATTGGGACCACTGACTCCTAACTGCTCACCTGCCTGCCTGCCTGATCACCCCTAACTGCCCCCCTCTGTTGGCATGGTCACCCCCAACTGCCCTCCTTGCCGGCCTGGTCATACCACACAGCCTGCTGTACAGTTGTTTGGTTATCCCTCACTAAACCCCTGCTGTCCTTGTCGCCCCATGCAGCCTGCTGTTCAGTCGTTACTGTTACTGTGACTGCATCCCAGACAATTTGCACATTCCTCTATTATTAGTACAGATGTTCAGAACATGAGAAGCAGGGTGTAAGTTTTCAGTCTTTTCAGAGACTCTAAGGTCCACCTAATAGGACTATATTTATATTAAATAAAATAATTAGTTATAGTGCATTTAATACACTTTAATAAATATGCTGGTTATTATTACCATACATCAATATGAAATTAAATATCTGTCACCCAGTGATTACATGTGCTTTAGTTCATATATCATTTGTAATTAACATTACTTTTCCAAATGCTGCTGTTGTTGCATAGTTTCAATCAAATGTTAAAGCATTTTATGGCTAAAGATTGTGTGAATTTGTATTAAGAGCTGAATATTTTGCTTCTATAATTATTTAAGAATTCATAAAATATAGGCAAGCATACTGGCCTAACTTATAGAAACTCTATAATCTCCTATCTTACCCACCCCCAGAACTGATTTGTAATATTTGATAAAATAAATGTACTAGGAGGCTTGAGATTTTTTTCCCCCTGAAAAATTGAAATATTTGTATTCTATGTCTTAGGAAGATATTTTACATGTTTGCCAATATCCACCAGTCCAGGTTCAATGAAATACATCCATCAGAATTTATCTCAGCCTCTCATTAGCTGCATTTTTACTTACCTTTGAGTTGTTATACTTTACAGAGTGAGCCCAAGGACTTTCTCTGGGAGAAAAACACTTTTTTTTTTGCAATAAGCTATTTGTCCAAATATACTCTCAAGCTTTCCATGTAATTAAACTTTCCTTTTCCTTGTTGTAAATGAATACTTTCAAATAATATTTTAATCTTTTTTTGTGTCTCATATTTCAGGACAAATATTTCTTCCATCTTGGCTGTGATAAAGATACCTAATTATATTGATGATAGTAAGTTGACAGCGATATTGATGAGTGATCACAGTGTGTGTGCCAGGCAGCCTATCATCGCCCTCATTTTACAGATAAGGAAATGGAGACATAGAACAGCTAAGTAATTTTGTTAGAATCACAAAGCTATCAACTGTGTAGCTAGCATTACAGCTCAGACTCTGGCTCAAATGCACACGTGTTCTTAAAAAGTAGACCATGTAGTCTTTTGTGATCTGTGTCTCCATGTAACAGTGTTTAAAAGGCTTGCTTGTGTGTTTTCTCAGACACTTTAATTCTAAAAGAACTTACACGATGCTTCTTTATCTCCTTTCAATGAGATAGACTATAGTAATAAGATAGGTTGGTCACATACTACCAATCCAAAAAAAAAAAAATCATCTCTAACTTCAAGAGCTGTTCTTAGGCAAAATCAAGTAGCATGTGTGATGTGCATATTAGAATGAGAATAGTAAATAGTGTATTCTTATGCAAACCTCTTTGATAAGTTTCCTTTTATTTTTCCAGCAAGATGAGATTTTGGTGTGAAAAAAGAAGTTGGCTAATCACAGACTGACTCTTAGAAAAGAAATATTCATTACCAGAATCTGTCTGCAAGTTAAATGAAATAAAAATGGAAAATATCTCCAAAAATTCATTAATGAACTTTGACTTAATTTACATTTGAGTAGATATCAAACTTATTATCTGTTTATTTCCCAAATTGTGTTCTGTTGTGTTTTTAGAATGTGTGTTTTGACAGTGGAGAGAGAAGCGAAATTATAAAAGTTGATGCATAGCTGAATCATTTTAATTTTTTATTAGGTTTGATATAAATTGTGAACTTGGCCTTAGAACACTCTTCACAGAATTGACCTGGAATAATTTAGCCCAAGAAAAACAGTTCTATTTCTCAAACCATCACTTCACACTTACATGTTAGAAAAGAAGTAGTTTGCTTCTATTCTGGTAAAGGGGACGTTAGATATTTTCTTCTTTGTCAGAGCAGACATATAACTTTTATGGAACAGATTTAAAAACTTCAAGGATAAACCTAGGTCTACACTTGACCAGGTGTTATCTTGTTCATTTTCATGCAGAATTACATGATGAACATTGTTTTGATATTCTAAAAGGAAAACTGGAAACACTTTAAAGGATAACACTTCCCTCAGGGAAATAAAAAGTGTTGGTTCACATTGAACATTTGCTCAGATATTAAAACACAGAAGCCAAATGTCCTACAAATGGCAAGGTGCCCTAGCAGCAGTCCTAGAGGCTGAAAAAGATGTGTCTGGTAAACAAGGGAGAGGAAAACCTGGACCGGTGTCAGAAAAAAAGCAACAAGAACTGTTCGCCACCCGTCGTTCCCGTTGTTTTATGTCATTTCCAAGACTTCAGGGAAACTAGTCCAGTAAGTCCAGGACACATTTCAATGTCACAACTGCCACCAATCTAAGAGGAACAAACTTACTTGTCAAGTTAAGAACATGCTCATGATATTGAGACCGCACTGCGGCAACATTGCATTAGGTTTGAGTTTGAGTGTCAAAGGAGGAATTCGCATAAGAAAAGAGAAAAGCATTTTCTCGCAGACAGGGTGCCATAGGAAGCTGTGCCTGGAGTGATGGAGGAGCAAAGTTCACTGCATGGAAACACCCCAACAAACACCCGGCCCACGGGGCTGCAGTTGGCACCCACATAGCCTCTTGGGGAATGATCCAGCTTGCTGTCATCTTTACTGTTAGAAGAAGTTTTATTAGATGCAATTTATACATTAATTTTGGAATTTACCTCCTTAACAACTTCCTAAATCAGTTGGAATACATTCAGTATGTGTTGATGTTTTCACACAGAAGTCAGAATTTAGAGTTACCTATAATAATAAAAGTGCAATATGCTAATTAGACCAGATGTCCTTTCTGGATGTCCTTCCTTCTGGACAAAGCTGCAGTGGGAGGGGGGCCCACGGCAGAGGCGGCAGAGGCCCCTGGCCGCAGCGGTGGTGGTGGGTGGGGGCCTTGGCAGCGTTGGGCGGAGTGCTAGGGCCAAGGCCCTGGCACAAATTTCATGCATCAGGTCTCTAGTAGGTATATAACATTTTTATCTGTGACCTTCTAATAAAACACAGGTATGCCCAAACTGGTTTGGCTCAGTGGATAGAGCATCAGCCTGCAGACTCAAGGGTCCCAGGTTCGATTCCAGTCAAGGGCATGTACCTTGGTTGTGGGCACATCCCCAGTGGGGAGTGTGCAGGAGGCAGCTGATCGAAGTTTCTCCCTCATTGATGTTTCTAACTCTCTGTTCCTCTCCCTTCCTCTATGTAAAAAAATCAATAAAATATATTTAAAAAAAAACAACACAGGTAAATTTTGGGTTGAATTTTGTCTCAAATGTTAGTTCTCTGTGAAGAAAGGCTCAGCCTAATTATCTAAAGGAATATGTAAGGATCATTTTGCTCATCACAAAAAAATGTCAAAAGGATAACATTTTATTCCAAAGCAGAGGTAACTGTATGGTGCATTGCCCCTGGTGGCACAGTAGCGATTCTCTTTTCGTACATGGCAAGTAGAAAGTAGTGGTGAATGCCACCTACCATATTAGGTAGGAAGTTAAAACAAAAACCCAGGTAGTGCTGCTAAATGTCCCCTCTCTCCACACAAAATCTCTATATAAAATCATGGACTACTTTTATTCCAGATCTTATTAAGCATTAGTTCTATCTTACAGGGAAAAGGTGAAAGCAATGTTGCTTCTTTAACTACATGACTTGTACAATTAGGTAAAATTTTGTGCCACAAAACTCAGACTTCCTAACTTATATGTGCTAACTGCTTATTATAATCCTTGCCAAAGCAGTGAGGTGATGTTCAGTTTAGAGAGCCTGTTAGTAGAACTATTTGAATGTTTCTGCCATGTAAAAAAGTATCATTGGAATTTATGAACAAAAGGTTGTGATTCTATAAATTTTATATAAAGACAATATTCTGTTATTGAATATGCCCCAGGACACCAATGCTGACAAATAACTATAAGCAATGTAATGATTTTGAATTTTAAATATTTAAAAATCTATTTTAATTCACCAGAACTGATATGGGATTACATAGATTTTACCCTGAGGTTTCTTTTGAGTTAAATCACGGCCACATACGTAATATTTTATTCTAACTGGTCATTCTTAGGAAGTGAACATGTGTCAGTAGTATGGATGATCTGAAAGAAGGAACTGCATGCACACCAGGAGAATTAGGAAGTACCTGTAATTTTGACATATTACGTTACAGATGCGCAATTTGTGACTATATATCCCTTGGGGCAAATGAATGCTCAAGTTGGACTAATATTAAGAAAAATGGCTTTGAGACTATATGCCAAACAGATGTACTATGTAATCAAAGTGAAGGTCTATTTCTTTCCATCTATTTAAACAAAACTAAAAGAAATTTATCCCCGAATAATCTCTAATTCCTTATAAATGCTGCCAACAAGCAAAATTTTCCACAGTGCATTTCCACAATCAAGGAGATGACGTAAAGGTAGGCGCTGCCCTGTCAAATGTCCCTGCTCTCTCTGGGCCTGAGACATCATAGTGATGAAGGAGGACCAGCTTTGTTATTAATTTCTCTTTTCCCCCTCTTTTTATTAAAGTTATCTTTATTGGTGAAAGTATTACAGATGCCCCCTTTTTGTCCCCATTGACCTTATCTAGCCCACAATTGCCCCTGCCCCAGGCCTTCACCATCTTATTGTCTGTGTCTATGGGTTATGTATATATGCATACAAGTTCTTTGGTTGATCTCTTCTCACCCACCCATCCCTCTGAGATTCATCAGTCTGTTCCATGCTTCTTTGTCTCTGGATCTATTTTGTTTATTCGTTTATTTTGTACATTGTATTCCACATATGAGTGAGATCATGTGATTCTTGTCTTTCTCTGACTAGCTTATTTCACTTAGCATAATTCTTCCCAGGTCCCTCCATGCTGTTTCTATTTCACTGCTGCGTAGTAGTCCATGGTATAAATGTGCCACAGCCTTTTTATCTACTCATTTACTGATGGACATGGGCTGTTTCCAGATCTTCACTACTGTAAATAGTGCTGCTATGAACGTAGAGGTGCATATATTCTGTCTGATGGGTTCTGATGATTAGTGACTTTGAGCATTTTTTCACTTGTCACTTGGCCATCTGTATGCCCACTTTGGAGAAGTATCTATTTAGGTCCTTTGCCCACTTTTTAATTGGATTATTTGTCATCCTTTTGTTAAATTTTATGAGTTCATTATATATTTTGGATATTAAGCCCTTATCACATGTCTAATTGGCAAATATGGTCACCCATACAGTGGGCTCCCTTTTCATTTTGTTGATGGTTTCTTTGGCTGTGCAGAAGCTTTCCTTTTCATTAGTCTATACCTGTGGCTTGGTAAGAAATGGCCAATGATGCACATCCAGGCCTTAGTAAAAAACTTAGATTCACTCACTGTCTTGTAAGAATGCTAGAGTGGAACCCATAGAGTGCACCCCAAAAGACTAGGGTCTGGAATGATTACATTTTTATTGATTTTGCATTTGGAGAATAGGAAGTGAAAGTATTAGAGAATTCGGCACAACCTCTTGGCAGCTTGAGTATGAGCTTGGGTAGATGTGGTGACAACATTTATGTACTGCCCGCACAGCCTAGCAGAAAGAACACACTGAACTGGCAGGTTGAGTGCCTAAATTCTGGTCCTAATCCTGATGCTCATCCTCTGAATAATTTCAAACAATACCCAGTAATTTTCTGTTTAAAGTGTCTTCATCTGTAAAATGATATATTTAAATTAGGTAAAGTATCTTCAATTTTGAGCATATAAAGGCTATATACAAGGTAGGCAGAAAAATACTAGAATTTTAGTGAACAAATACATTACCATTCCAAGGAAAATATTGTTAAATATAAATGAAAGTTAAACTTTTGAAAAGGAGGGATGACTGATATGTTTGAGCCTTTATTATGGACATCATATTATACGAAATTCTTTACTTATACTGTTTAAGCCAGCATTTCTATAAGACATAAAGAGGTTGAAGGTATAATTTGTCTATTTTATATAGGTAAGTTGATTTATATGCAATTTCAAAATAATAAATAATAGAAATGGTTATGGAGAACCTTGAAATGAAAGACAATGAACTAAAGACCATTTTGTACTGAAGATGATTATTAACATGGAAGCTTTAAACCTAGTGTTTCAAACTTAGTTGTTTTCAGAATTCGCCAATCTATTTATTTTTCTTTCAAATATGTTTCTCAAGTGTATTCAGTCAAACAGATTTAATTTTTACTTTTTGAAGAGGTTAGAGATGATTGGAACTAAATGCATACATTTTGATCTTGCTTTCATTAAGCTTACAGTCAACCAGGGACATAAGCCAGGTAAAACTTAACACAATTTTGAAGCTAATTATGCTAGCAGGGATGGAGTCCCTTCCTTCATGTACTGAAATTATGCACCCACACTCTTTGCCATGTAACTTCACAGCATCTTTTCCTATGGCTGGGGCATATTTTCCTGCTCCATTGATGAGGGCATGGTTGAAATGACTTGCTTTAGTCAACAGATGAAAATAACAGTGTGCAAATTGTCAGCAGAAGCCTGAAGGAGCATTTTGTGTTTCCACATAAACTCCCATGCTCCTGTGATCCATAAATAAAAGAGCATTCAGCAATAGCTGTTTCAGCCTGGGTCCCAGAATGAAGATAAATGGAGGAGACCTGAACCTGAAAGAAAGTCTGGAGTTTAGCCTGACCCAGGCAAACCCAACTTGAATCACTTGAGCTCTAGCCAACCTGCATGCCAGGGAGCATGAGAATATATATTTATTGTAAGTTGCTAAGATTTTGACATTGTTTGTTACTTAGCAAAATGTGACTAATCCAATTCTCAAATGACTTTTAGCAGGAATCATTTTTCAGCTTTTTAAATTGCAGAATGTGTAGAGCTGGGATGGGAGAATTAACGTATTGCTCTAACAAACTTGACTACACTTGTACAAATTAAACATTGTGCAAATTAAAGATTGTGTGATACCCTTGACTAGATCCTCATTCACCAAGTGTTTCACATGTTAACTCATTACCTTTATTTCTTGGCTTTAAAAAAATCAGTTGTCTAATATTTAATTACAGATCTATTGGATTTCCACAGGGAGGATTGAACATACCAGTGATGATAATTTCAAAAGCGGTGATGTATTTTGGAATTTGTACTAAATAATGTGTTAAAACTGAGTAATGCAATTTCCTATATCAAAGGTTATAAATTCACAACTGAACTATTACATTATTATTTAACAATATCACATTACGATTATATTTTAGATGCCATAAATCTTACTAAATCTATGTTAAGAGAACCATAGAATATTTAGATGGTTTTCCTTCTATTTTGCCGTATGTGTAGTACTGTATTGTCCTAAATAATGAGTGTTTTATTTTTGATAAGCTCTTCTAAGCTTTAAGGGGCATATGGCTTATTAAAATACAGATTCTGAATCTGTAGGTCTTGAGTGGAGACAGAGGTTCTGCATTTATAAAAAGTTTCCAGATTATACTTCAGTTTCATGGAGCATATTGAGTAGCCAGGTCTGAGGATATTTCTTGAACAAGAACAACAAAAGCCCCAAACATATATGAAAGACAGATGGCGTAAGTGGCTATGTACATACTGTATATTGCACAGAATTTTAAAAATACTTAAAGGTTTAAGAACACAGCTTCTTTCACGGATATTTTAACTAATATTAAATGTAACTACCATTGCTTTGTTGAATGAATAAATATGGGATTTTTCAATTAACAGCTTTCCTTTGCTGTCATTTCATAGTGGCCAAAATTTATATACATATAATAAAATAATTATTTATGAATATTAAAATTATATATGAATATCAATGAAACTGTATTAAATGTTAAAAGCATATTCTAACATGATTGGTGATAATAGCTTTGATATGTTAATTCCTGAGCTTGCTTCTTTTTTTTTTGTTCTAGTTGGTAAATAAAATGGAATAGAGAAGAAAATAATAATCTTCCTACAGAAAAATAAACAATTCATAACTAGTTTTTTAAAATATATTTTTATTGATTTCAGAGTAGACACATTTTTTTTACTCTGCATTCACACAGCAATGTATGGCTCTGAGTGTCATGTTCTACAAAAACAAAAGCAAAAAAGCTCTTATTTTCCTGGACATGATAACCCCTAAGATGTCATTCTACTATTTCTTTCTATGACCACACATTATGTAACTATGGCTCTGTATGTATTCTGTCTTGTTCTCTTTTCCTGCCATCCTTTCCTCCTCAGTTTACAACAATCTTGTGTCCATGCAGAGGCATGGAGACTAAAGGTCTGTAGAGGCCACCTAAGTGTCTTATTGATAATTCAAGTCTTCTTCCTATTTGTTGTATATTAGGTCATCACGATATACCCCTTCTTGGAATTTATAGAAACTCTACTCAACACCAGCTTGTTTTGTCCCTCGTTGACAGGTACTTTTTTCCTCCCTCTCATGTAGCCTATTAATCTGTGACAAGGCTTGTTAATTTTCCAGGAAATAAAGCTTGTCCCCTTTCTTAATTCCCATCTCACTATCTTAGTCCAGTTTTTCTCATTCCTCACTTATAACACACATCATTGAAGTCTTCTCATGTCAATCTTGCCTAATAAGACATTCTTTACACTGAAAACAAGTTACAATAAAAAAATACAAAAAAAAATACAATTCTGAACATGTGATTCTTCTATTTAAAAACAGTTCTAAGACTTCCCATTACTTTCAGGATGAAATCCAAGCCTCCAAATAACTGATGGTTTGCTTTAGCTTACCTTTCCAAACAAGCTTCTGCTCCTTCATCCTCAGACACTTTCCACAAGCTATAGCAAATTATTTCAGTTTCTAAGTACATGAATGGTTGAAAAAGC
>NW_006300210.1:602225-613585 GCF_000327345.1 Myotis davidii | reverse complement strand
CAAGTAGGATCCTCTGGAAATAACCTGACCTTACATATTACGCTTCTGGAAGTTTTCATTGTGGTAATAATGCATCACTTTTCGATAGTCACATGCTATCTTAGGATAGATCAGTTCCTCTTTAGCCTGTTCAACTGAGGCCACTGATGCTTCTCACCTGCAGGCACATACAACTAAGCATCCGGGTCAGCTCTGAGTTTGTGTCCTACTTCCTCGAGTGATCAAGTGTGTAGCCTTATTAGCTGGGTTTAGACATAGGTCTCATCATACCCTCAGTTACGACCTTATCTGGAATGCTTCACTGGTCTTTCTATATGACTGGGCTTTATTCTTAATTCTTGATGCATATTCTATTGTAATCTGAATGAGGGCCTAGTGGAGGTGATAGTTATTGCAATAGAAATGGAAGTCCAACCTTGTCCCTAGCCCTCAGGTGCTGATTGCCATGTGTTCCAAATGGAGCAGCCACAATAAAACCATTAGGCTTCAACTTCCCCAAATGAGAGACTCATCAATGTGTATGTATTGCTTATTCCAATTATAAAACAGGGCCTTCCAAGGTCCACGTCAAGTTTCCCAAACAACCTTGGGGAGTGGTCAAGATTGCTTTCTTTGAAGCCCATATCCTATGAGACGCCCTGGCCTCGATTATATCAGGGGCCATATTGTTCCCCCCTGTTGGTCTCACAAATGTATCAAGTGTCTCTTTCCTTCCCATTAGCCTTTCTGCTTTTATGATTCCAATTCAAACCTCAGGAAATGAGAAATGACATGTGATGACCCTCTGGGCAACTCACAAATTATTGAAATAGAGAATATTAAATTTCTGAATGCCTGTGATCTACAAATAGGCTCATACATATAAGTAGGCAGAATAATCTATGGAAATCAGATAAGACTCCCACATCTAGAAAAAATATCTTTCACTCTATGTCATAATTTTAGTAGGGCTATCCCTACTTTTAGAGGTATAGTCATTGGGTCCTGGAGATTTTGATGTTATCTAGAGACCACAATTTAAGATATCCAACTCCTATTTCAATATGTTTTTATTGATTTGAAGGAGAGGAAGGGAGGGGATAAGAGAGAGAAACATCAATGATGAAAGGGAATCATTGATCAGATGCTTCCTTCACGCCCCCTACTTGGAATCAAGCCCACAACCCAGGTATGTGCCCTGATCGGGAATCAAAACTTGACCTCCTGGTTCATGGGTGAACACTCAACCACTGAGCCACACCAGCCAGACCCAGCTCCTATTTTACAAATGAGCTGACAGTGAATTCAGTCACTGTTGAGTATGCCGTGAGCACAGACTGTGAAAGTAGGTTTTACAGGGTCCCAGAAGCAATGATCAATTATCCATCCATTTTCTGATATCACCCAAGGAAACACTAACAGCTAGCAGAGATAAACTAAGCAATGCACATATTTCTTTAAAATGAATAGCTGCCACCAAAATGAAGATAAACAGTGATGTGGTACATTTTAGATGGGGAAATATATATAGCTTGAGTGGCAAAGTCCAACTTTGTGAGTTGGAGTCCTAAAAGCCTTCCAGCTGAAACTGTTAAGGTGAGACATTGGGGAGAATGAATTTTGGATATTCAGTTCTTTAGAACTTAACTTGAAAAGCAGTTTAATGTTAGCATGTTTGTTCCCTCCTCCTCCCCCCAAGAATTTGGTAATAGAAGATTGTTGACTCAACTTTGTGTTGTGACTTTTATGCATTTTATTAATGAAGTATATTATATTTTACATTGAATTACATTGAAAAAGCTCTGATAAACTAGATTGAAAAATGTGCCTGGACATAATTTGTAATGTGAAACATAATATGTAATGAGTTTTTAAATGACTTGTACCTTGGAATTTTTTAAAGTATATTTTTATTGATTTTTTACAGAGAGGAAGGGAGAGGGATAGAGAGTTAGAAACATCAATGAGAGAGAAACATTGATCAGCTGCCTCCTGCACACTCCCTACTGGGGATTGAGCCTGCAACCAAGGTACATGCCCTGGACTGGAATCAAACCCAGGACCTTTCACTTTCCATGGCCTGACTCTCTATCCACTGAGCCAAACTGGCTAGGGCATAGTTTGTTATCTTACAGAAAGAAAGAGTCCTAGTTGTACATACTGCCTTAAGTCAATATGACCTTTATGTGAATGATATCATTAAATCTTTGTCAAAAGAAAAGACAGCTATGGATAAACCAATATTTATTGACAGTGAGAAAGGGTAGAGATAAAAAAAGATGATAGGCCAAAAAAATCATCAAATGAAAATAGAGATATTAAATATAATGCAGGGGTGGACAAGAATAGGTTAATAGTAAATAATACAATAATTAATAAATAATACAATAATAAACTGTTTTGCATACTCACAACTGTAACCCTACTTTTGCCAACCCCTGTATTTGAAAACATTTGATCTGCAAAAAGCATCATGTATCAAAGCTCACAGCTCTATCATACTTCAGGTCAGCAGATGCCTGTAAATAGTGACTACATCTTTCCTAAATGGGAACTGAGCAACTTCAAACACAGCTTTTCTTACTATGCTTAATTCAATAAACTATAAATGTTCAGTGAGCTGCTGGCGCCTTATTGAGTTTTGAGCACCCTTTCACTTTCCTTGAGGATTTTGGCAGTCGTGGCCATATGTCTAAAAGCTAGTGAGAAAAACAACTGTTATAATTAACACTAGAGGCCCGGTGGGGTCCAGCCAGCCCACCCTGATCAGGGCTGATGGGGCTGGGCCAGCCACGGGGAGGAGACGTGTGAGGTGGGCCGGCTGGCCCCACCATCGATTGGGGTTGGGGGGAGGGTGACCAGGAGCGGGACTGGCCAGGGTGAGGGATTGGGTGTGGTTGGTCAGCCAGCCCCGCCCCTGGTGGAACTCCAGGTTGAGGGGACAATTTGCATATTAGCCTTTTATTCTATAGGATGGTTTTCTATTTATATTCTCATGATGTATGATTAAAGTAGGACATTTTTAGGCTCTTTCAATTCTTGTAATAGTCATTCTTGTTATCTTAAATCAGCTACAAATTTTTTATCTAAAGAAAAAACAATATGCCCATTGAACACATATAAGAGAAAATAAATTATCAAGCATATTTGAAAGCTTTAAAATTATGAAAAAAATGTATTTAATTGGTTTTAAATGAGAATCTGTTTATATTTTCATGATGTATGATTAAAGTAGGACATTTTAAGGCTCTTTCAATTCTTGTAATAGTCATTCTTGTTATCTTAAATCAGCTACAAATTTTTTATCTAAAGAAAAAACAATATGCCCGGTGAACACATATAAGAGAGAATAAATTATCAGGCATATTTGAAAGCTTAAAATTATGAAAAAAATGTATTTAATTGGCTTTAAATGAGGGCAGAACTCATTTCTATATTGTACCAAGGAAAGAATGGAAAATAATGTGAAAGAAAGTTTGGCAAATTTACTTAGATTTACTGTTTTAATTATATAGGATTCATAGTCTATTTTTTTTCCCCAATGACATAGCTATAGTTAGCATTCTGTTAAATATATACTAGAGGCCCAGTGCATGAAATTTGTGCACAGGAGGGGGGGGAGTCCCCTCAGCCCAGCCTGTACCCTCTCCAATTGGACATCCCTCTCGCAATCTCAGACTGCTGGCTCCTAACCACTCACCTGCCTGCTTGAATGCCCTTAACCCTTCTGCCTTCCTGCCTGATTGCCCCTAATTTCACTGTCTGCCTGCCTGACCACCCCTAACTGCTGGCCTGCCTGACTGATTGCCCCTAACCACCTTGGCCTTGGCCCCCACCGTGGCAGCTTCGTCTGGAAGGATGTCCAGAATGCTGTCCAGAATGCTGCCCAGAAGATCGTTCGGCTATCCAGTCTAATTAGCATATTATGCTTTTATAATTATAGATAATGTCATTTAAATTTAACTGTTTGTTAACATCTGTTGTAACTCTATTGTGTTCTTAGCCTTCTCATACGAACTGAAGATCCAAAACAATATAGCACTCATTGCCCTTTATATATTCTCTGTTCCTTGTAGAAATTAAACAGAAAAATTCAAATCAATTCATCTATCATCCATTCATTTGCTCGACAACTACTTATTGCATACCCACCCTAAACCAAACATTGGTCCAGGGCACAAGTGAGCAAGAGATAAAGGGTGCTTCCTTTTGAAGCCTTCATTTTAGTAAGGGAGGTAGAACCAAGTCAGTGTACAAGCAAATAGATAAGTGATTATGATATGCATTTTCAAGGCCACAAATAAAGAAAAGCGACAGAGAATGACATGACTGTGTGAACAGTAGAACCGCAGGAAGATCTTTCTGAGAGGATGACATTTAGGAGGAATTGGTGCCTGGGCACATGCGAGGTGCTGTGGGAACACAGGGGAGGGGAATTTGCTCCAACCTGAGCAGGCAGAGAAGGCTTCCTACATCAGAGGTTCTGACTGGGAGACAAATAAGAATTAACGCCCCTCAAGGAGGGAAGGCAGGAGCAGGGGATGGATAAGGGAGAGAACGTTTATGGAATGTGCTGTGAACTACAAGCTGTGTGCCATGAGCAATAAGCTGTTCAATTAGGAGGCCAGCGAGTGGTACAAGAGGAGACCGAAGAGAGGCCTGGAAGCCTTATTGTGGAGAATTCCACAATAACCATAGACAGGGTCTGCTGTCCTTGGCCGCTGTATCTCTTGGTGCAAGCGTGTGGCCTTTTAACATAACAAGCTTCCCATGGTGGGTTCGAAGCTGTCTTTTTAGCTTCCTGTCACAGTGAAGACTTTAATGAGTTTACAAGAAAGTTTATATCGGGGGAAGACCATGTGGGAAATGGGAACAGTGGAAAATTGAGAACACCATTGTTTTTCAAAAATACGGAGAAGGAGTGCTTAACAAGTCTAATCAGATTGGAGCCTTTCCTTCAGGCATCTGAGGACAGAATGATGGCACAGAGGCATGGGAGGAATGCCAATTTGTGTCCTTTCCTGAGGCAGAGAGGCTCCCCAGTAACTTTATCTCTGTCACAAAAACCAAGTAGCTAATTCATTTGACAAAATATTTGTTGGGCTACCGCAATGTTTCAGTCACAGTGGTAGGTGTTATTTTTTTTCTGTATTTTTGTGTAGTGACTTTAGAAGTTTAATGCTCTCTAAACTAAGGCTGTGCACGATCTTTTCCTAGTTAGACTTATGCATGTTCACTGTCGAGATGCAGATATGGTCCTGATTAGTTGTGGAGCTGACAGAAAAGTTCCTCTTATTAGCATCATTTTCCTTCATCCTTAGGAGTATTTTGCCCTGAACATATTATTGAAATGAGAGGAGAAAAGAAGTAAAGAAAGAAAGACACTTGATAAGAAAGAATTTGCTTTTGGTATCCTTGTGCTCTGCAATTGCTTTAGTAGAGTTTGTATTCGTCTTATTAAATTAGCACTATAGTCAAACAACTACAAGTTACAAGAAGAGGAAGAGATACAAGTAGACACACACAGGGAGGAAGGCATGTGGCCACGGAAACAGAGATTGCAGTGATGCAGCTAATTGCCAGGCACCACCTGAAGCTGGGACAGAAACATGGGGCAGATTCTCTCTGCGAGCCTCCAGAAAGAATCAGCCCTGATGTCCAGGTTGTGCCGCAGTAATAAGGAATCCCAGGCATAATACCTCACTGCACACCCATTCAGAGTTGATTGGGGGTTCTGTACTGCTTCCTTTTCAATCTAAGGTGTGGGATAAAAAGCAACCAATTATTTAAAATCACTCACCATCACAGTAGACATAAAGAAAGTAGTGAAGTGTACACTGGCTCTTAAAACTTCTGTGCAGAGTGATAGAGGTTGTTTCTGCTTGCAGTTATTTTTGGCCAGAGCATGTCACACGGGCTCCCCTAACTTCAAGTGGGCAGTAACACACAACCCTGCAGTGTGCCAGGAAGAAGAGAAACTGGGGTATCTATAAACAGCATTAATGATACCATATGGAGGTTCTTTTTTTGTCCATATTATACAAATAAACAAATGAAGGCACAGAAATCTTACGTAAATTGTCCGAGGTCATACAGTTTTGAAGTTGGAATACAAATACAGGTAATTTATGTCCAAAGCCTTTGAAGATGATGGACATAGAATTTCATGTACAGATTTTATATGTAATTCTAAGAGATTCTGAGATGTTCATTCATCGACTCTGCATGAGGCAAGACAGATGAGATTACAGTAGTAGTAAATCACACTCTGGTTGCATCGGTCTGAAACAACAAATATTCTGACTGCTCACTAATGCAGCCATGTAGGATCCCAGCTGAAGGAGCAGCCTTCATCTCATGCATTTCTGGATTGATATGTGAGGAAGAAATCTGAACCCTAGAATGCTTCACACTAGCCTAGAAGAAAAATCTGTCACTTCCACTTATAGCTCATTGGCTTGAACTCATCACATGTTCTGATTTAAGCAGAAGACAGCTTAATATAATTCTACTATATGCTCAATAGAGGTGATAACCAAAAATAATGGGCAATAAGTATTAATGATAATGACAGCTCCCACCCAAGTTAATAGCCACGTGCGTGATAATGATTGCAAAAGCATTGTAAAGCCTGACTGTCCCACAGAAGCAGCACACATTTCTGCAGAAATATCACAAACTAATGTGTTTACTACATATTGACAACATTTTCAGTTAAAAATTACTTCTACCTACATGGCGTTTTACCTGTTTCCAGAGACGCACATTTTGAAAGAAGATGCTATGCCTTTATTTATAAAGTCATTTTAAAATAGATCATCACCTTAACATCAACATTTATAATATCAAACTCTCCCGTTAACTCCCAATGCTAGTTATAACTTCCTGTTTCGATCAATAATCCAATTATTTTCCAAAAGTTACATGACATTTTTGATGTGTTTTGATTACTTACCCGTTGCCTTTTTACTCTACAGCATGATTCCCCCTGCAAATGCTGATTATTAAACCAAATGGAAAAGAGTGAGTTGTGGTTATATTTAAACAGAAAACGACTTTGGTCTGCAGAATGGCTTTGGGGCACATTCCTTAGTGCCCTATGCTGCTGCATCTCAGGCGAGGCAGATGTATGCAATAGCTGCCATCGCTGGAATGGGATGGCTGGACTGTTAGGGTGGCAGGACTGTGGGGCCTCGGTACCCATTAGCTTTTATTAAGTATCACCCAACATGAAACCAGCGGATCTCCTTGATCACCTGTGTTCACTCCATTACTTTAATGAAAGGCAAATGTTTAAAGGTGAGAAACTGAGAAACCCTGTGACAAATGGAAAAAATGCCTAGACATATAGTTTTTACTCCAACATTATCAGTTGGAAAAAGCAATGATGATTTGCAATTTCAAAAAAAAGCGGGTGGAACAGAAATAAAAGCTCTCTGGCTTTCCCTCTCCTTCATTCTTCACATTAAATC
The DNA here is from genome assembly GCF_000327345.1 of Myotis davidii. Lineage (NCBI taxonomy): Eukaryota > Metazoa > Chordata > Mammalia > Chiroptera > Vespertilionidae > Myotis > Myotis davidii. The sequence goes on along the minus strand of NW_006300210.1, from coordinate 606,134 downwards.
AGTCATCAGTTTCTGTTAATTTTACCTTTATGTGTTTTTTTGTACCTTGTGTTCTCTTTTATATTTCCACTGTTTTCAGATTTCAAATCCATGATGCATCCCAACAGGACTATGGTAATAAATGTACAATTTCGCTATTACTAGGAATACATAATCCTAATTCAACACCCCCAGCTTTAGCACCTTCTTCTCTTTTTCAAACATTTTCACAATTTTTCATGCCCATGTCAGTGTTTCTCAGTGATGGTGATACTGAACTCTAAGGTGAGTTTTGGAATTTCGTGGGCAAGGGTTTGTTTTTCACCATAGTTTACAGGACACTATTGGCATAATCGTGGGTTCTGGGTCCAGACTTTCTAGAGAGTAACATGTGGGCCATCTCAGACAACAAAGGGTTTTCTTTTATCATGCACCATATCCACCATTTGGTCAAAAATCTAGGAACTACCCAGCCACTGTGGTTCAGTGGTTGAGTGTCGACCTATAAATCAGGAGGTCATGGTTCAATTCCCAGTCAGGTCACATGCCTGGGTTGTGGGCTCAATCCCCTGTGTGGGGCATGCAGGAGCCAGTCAATCAATGATTCTCTCTCATCATTGATGTTTCTATCTCTCCTTTTCCTTTCATCTCTGAAATAAATAAAAATCTATTTAAAAAATATAGGAATTAACCTCATGTTTCATAGAAACAAACTATTCTATACATTTTAATATATAATGAATTTTCTAATTTACTAACATTTAACTTGAAAGAAGACTCTTTTAGAATTTGACAGTTATTTAATATTTCTGAAAATTACATCACTAACAGTCATGTATATGTGTTTAAGACAAATACTAAACACTTAACTTATAACATTTATTCATGGTGATTCTATATATAGATTCAAATTGAACTTCATTATGTGTTCTTCTGTAGTCAGGCCTAAGAATTTGAGATCAGAATACATATTTTTTCTCATAAATTACTTTCCATGTACAGGCATATGACTCATACCAATGTTTCTGTCATTAACAAAGTACATCTATGACAGTGGTGCCATGAGATTATAATGGAGCTGAATTTCCTGTAAGACATGGAAGGACATGTGGCTTAGGAGGATTTTTTCTCTCTGATGAGAGCAATATCTATGGGACATGGCAATAGATTCCTTCTTGCTCACAGCACCTCAATTCTGAGTGCACATAGGAGCCTATTCCCCCAATGCTATGCATTCAGAGGGGGCTTCATCAAGATCTAGCTTGATGGCTTTCAAAATAAATTGCTCTAAATTCTTTGCTGAGGACCTAAGAATTTGTGCCAGGGCATAGTTCTATAAGAGCCACCTTAACACGTATAAAGTGCTACTGCCATGTTTGCAAAAGTGTTCTGTGGAGTCCCAAAAGTGTTCTGTGGTGGTGGGGAACCAGACTTTGGAAAATAATTTCAGGTTGTAATGATGTAAAGCATAGATAAGTTTGTGTTTTCTAGCAATTTAATCCTAGAAAGAGCCCTTCATGCCAGATAGGGTCAATGAAACAAACAAACAAAATTTCTAAAATCAAAGTATTGAGCCCTCAGCTCTACACCCCCACCATATTAAACACCCTCAGAGTACACAAAATTCTGTAATCTGAACACTGCTCCAACATGTAACACCCAAACCTATATCGCCATGGCAATCCCTTATGTGCCTTTATCTCTCCACCTTGATTTCCTATTTCTAATGATTCTCAGGCCACCTCTCCCTCCCTCCCTCCCAGTGATCACTATTATGGTGATCTATGCTTTACCCAGCCAGTTTCTCCTCAATATTTCCAATCAATCCAGCTCACATCTCTGTCTGTGGAGCAGAATTGACACTTTGATGTTTTATTTCTGACCCTGTCAGAAGAAACCAGCAGGGAGTGGGGAGGGAGAGGCTTGAGGGACAGAGTTTATAAAGTGTACAATAGTGTCCAGTAATGGCCATTGGAAATAGGGCCTTCACAATCACTCACCTCTCACTCATTGACTCACCGAGAGCAATGTCCAGTCCTGTAAGCTCCTTTCATGGTAGCTGCCCTATACAGGTGTACAATTTTCTATCTTTTATACCATATTGCTTCTGTAGCTTTTCTCTATGTTTAGATATACAAATACTTACCATTGTGTCATAGTTGCCTATAGTACTCATTACAGTACATGCTGCACAGGTTTGTAGCCTAGTAGCAATGGCTATACCATGTAGCCTAGGTGTACCACAGGCTACACCATCTAGGTTTGTTTTAAGTAACTCTATGATGTTCAAACAATGATTGAAATGGCCTTATGACATATTTCTCAGAAAGTATCTGCATTAAGTGATACATGACTGCATGCTTTCTTTTAGATTCCATTATATTTATACTAAAGGCCTGGTGCACGAAATTTGTGCCTCAGGGGGAGAGGGTACCTCAGCCCTGCCTGCACCCTCTCGCAGTCCAGGAGCCCTTGGGGAATGTCCGACTGACAGTCCGGGGAACAGGCCTAAGCCATCAGACGGACATCCCTAGCACTGCCATGGAGGCTAGAGAGGCTCTTGCCACCACTGCTGCACTCTCCAGCCATGAGCCTGGCTTCTAGCTGAGCAGTGCTGAGAGCACACTGACCACCAGGGGGCAGCTCCTGCGCTGAGCATCTGCCCCATGTTGGTTAGTGCACATCATAGAGACCAGTAGTTCCACTGTTTGGTTGATTTGCATATTAGCCCTTTATTATATAGGATTTATAAATACTTATAATTCACTTCAGGATATTAATAAAGGTGTTATCACAAAATGTTTGTTATAAAAACAGAGTTTGTAATGAATACTGATGAGAAGCTGCTCAAAGATATGACAGATTACTTTACCTGACTTTTCAGGCCCTACTAAATTTCCTTTTATAGCTTACACTCCACTATTTCTCAATGTGAAGTCTCTGCTTCTACCAAATTGGTTGAATTCCACTTCACTGAGTAATTTTCAGCCCTGCCAGTGATGCCTGCTCTTCCTTTCTCCTCTCTATCAAGACTCTCCATTCTTCAAAGTCAATCTTTCCTGATCGCCCTGACTTCTAGCAAGGGATCTATAGCTTTAATCTTTAGTACTTGGCACTAGTCACTTATATCATGCTGTGTAGCTGCTTTTCGTCTGTGTCTCCCAAATCAATTTTCAGCTTCTTGAGGATTAAGATGTAGGAACTCTTTCTCAGATTTCTTCACTTTCTCCATTGTGCCTAGCACAAAGTTTATCTTATATATTTAAAGGCTAATATGCAAATTGTCGCTAATATGCAAATTATTCCCACAGGCTGGAGTTCAACTGACCAGGAGTTAAGATGTGTGCCGACCACCAGGGGGTGGTGCAGAACATGGTAGGTGGCGGTGATGCTGTCCTGGCAGCAGTGGAGGCACTGCCGCCAGCCCCAATGGGCCCCGATGAGAGTGGGACTGCAGCGGGATGGTGGAGCAGGTGAGCAGGCAGCACCAGGCCAAGGCAGGTGTGAAGGGAGGCCCTGGCCAGCAGCTGCAGCCACTGGGGACCCTACCCATGCACTAATTCCATGCACTGGGCCTCTAGTATATAAGTATTTAAATATATTTGATATAATTGATTGGTTATATGGTTAATGTACATCTCAGTGCTTCTCAAAACAGGGCACATCAGGATTGTTTGGGAGGTTATTAAAAGCACAAATAGTGAGGGTATAGCCCAGATCTCTCAGATCTAGTTTATTGATATACTAGAGGCCCAGTGCACAAAAATTTGTGCACTCGGGAGGGCGGAAAGGGGGTCCCTCAGCCCAGCCTGTGCCCTCTTGTAGTCTGGGACCCTGCAGGGGATGACCACCTGCTGGCTTAGGTCAGCTCCCCAGGAGATTGGGCCTAAGATGGCAATCAGACATCCCTCTGGCAGCCCGGCAGCCCTC
>NW_006300210.1:586335-601663 GCF_000327345.1 Myotis davidii | reverse complement strand
CCAGCTCCTACTGGGTATATGCCCGCAACCAAGGTACATTCCCTTGACCGGAATCGAACCCGGGACCTTTCAGTCTGCAGGCCGGCGCTCTATCCACCGAGCCAAACTGGTTTCAACATGTTTGGCTTCTATAATTGAAACACTGTTGCAGCTCCTGCTCTGAGGCCTGGCTGGCTGAAAGCAGGTTTCTGGGGTTTGTTTAGCTTCTATAATTGCATCATTGTTTCTTAGAACGCAGCTCAGAGGCCGGCAGCGGCAGGCGGGGACCCTTGGCTTCCTCCGTCACTGGAGCATGCAAGCCTCCTGTTCTCTTCAGCTGCCTGGCTGCCGGCCGCCATCTTGGTTGGCAGTTAATTTGCATATCGCCCTGATTAGCCAATGGGAAGCGTGTCGGAGGTACGGTTAGTTACCATGTTTGTCTATTATTAGATAGGATAAACTCAGAGTCTATACTGAGCTTCTGCTTCATTTGACTATAGTAACTTCTACGTCTTCCCTGAATGTGAATCTAGCTGCCCTTCTCTTGAAATCACACACCATGTGTGATGTGGCCTAGTTAAGTGTTACCACAATTTCTCAGAGACACCCTGTGCTATACAGCACAATATTGGCTCACTGGCCTCTGCTGAAGCTTCTGTAAAGTAGCAGCATTTTGAACCTGCATAGAAACAGCCAGAATGACAAACAATTCCATCTCCTATGATCACTTCTATTCTACTATCCAATTTTAGTTGCCAAAAGATTGGAGAGTTCTGATAAATCATGGGAAAATATATTGTGGGCTGTATTTCTTTTGAAATATTCATAAAATTTTCATACCCATCAAAACTTTGTATTTTCCTTGTTTATATCCATAAATGCATTGTTGGCTGAGAATGTAATCAGTGGACCACACAATAAAACAAAATAAGCAGGCAAGCAAACAAAAGAAAGCAAAACAATATTTTTCTTTACTTTAATATTATCATTCCAACTTTAGGCAAAGGATATGATAATTTCTCTCTCTCTCTTTTTTTAATAAGCAGCCTTAATGTTGCTGTACAAATATAATACCCATGATTTGCATGAAACTGAGGTGTTATCTAGAAATAAATATGCATCTTCTAATATTCTGCTTTTTAAAAGAAAACACATAAAAATGGACCACTCTATCCAAGACCAAATTTTGTTGAGTAGCCTGCCAAAATTGTTTGTTATTATTTTCTTTTCCAGTGAAAGAATCTGTCAAATATTTACTCAAGATCACCTGAAAGTAACTTCTAGGAGGGCATCTCAAATTATATGAATGTGTTAGTGGCTAGTTCCCTTTCAGGAAAAGCATGAATCATCCACTTAATCATGAAAGAAACACATAATCTTTGATTCCTACCATTTGCCAGACACTGTTTTAGGTATTGGGAATATGAGACCACAATCAGCCAAGTCCCTACCGTTGTGTACTTTACCAGTGAGAAAGAGAAAAAAGAACCTAGATATGTGCTGAGAATACCAGGTGTATGAAGTGCCCTGCAGAACAATGACCTGGGTTAAGGCTGGCAAGAGTGATAGCAGCTACTCTTCGATGGGATTGTCAGGAAAAAGAGGTGGCGTTTGAGCAGGGCAAAGTGACTCTCAGGCAGAGAAAAAAAACACACCAAGTGCAGTGTCCAGGCAGGGGTGTGCCTGACAGGTTGGAAAAACAGCAGGGCACTTTGGGATGGGAGGGGGAGTTGGGGAGGGTGTCTGGAATAGATTCACAGAGAGTAGAATGACAGGACCCTGGGCTTGCTGTGGAGCTCTGTCCTGAAGGCAGTAAATGTGGGGCTGCATATGGGCACATGAACTGCTGGTTCAGACCCAGGTTCCCTGCAAGGGCTCAGCGATGTGTTTGTGAACCCAGAGCTGCGTTTGTGGGGGGTCTCTGGCCTGCAGGGCATTTTCAGCTGAACTGAGCCCAGGGTGTTACCCCTTCTTCAGTGTCAGTGCAGTTAAAGAGGCTCCTAGTGGTCGGTTGGGGAACTGCAGAGAAAGGCGACAGCCTTCCAAGACAGCTCAGTGTCCATGAAACTGCCTGCTGTGGGTCTCCCTGGCAGCAGATCCTTGTGTAGGTGGGTCTCCCACCAGGTGTAGCCCCGCGGGGTCCTGGTCCCTGAGCTGTGCCGCAGCACACTTGCAGTACTTGAATCCAGGTGGGACCTTTCCCCCTGAGGCTGGAACCTTCACCTGCCTGTGAAGGCGATGCAGATCAGAACCTGCTGGGACCTCACTACGTGCAAAGACCTCCGCCCCTTCAAGAGTCAGAGGAAAAGAATTTAAAGGACATTGACCTTTAGCAACTTGCCCAGTGTGCAGAGGTATACCTAGGTTAGGGAGGCCTACGGTTGTTTAATTTTGAGGGTGCTCCATAAGAAACATTATAAATATGCAAATAAATTAGAAACGGAATGTTTATTTTAAATGAAAAACACGACAGTTTGAATTTTGAATGTTGACACATACACAAATGTCATACCATTTGAAACAAATAGCATTCTAAAAGCACAATTTCCTTACCCATATTTGTAATATTTTCCCCTACATTTTCTGGTTGCATGCTCTTTAATCATCTCAGGGGAAAATCATTTTGTATAATCATTTTTATATAGGAAAAAAAGAATTCCATCTTTCTCCTAATATGACTGCTGAAAATTGGGTTTTATTAATTATTGTTTAAAACTTTAGTGGGAAAAATTTCTCTTAAGGAATCCGATAGTGGATATTTTAGTCTTTGTGGGCAAACATTGACAATATTACATAGGTGCTTGTATAGCCATTTAAAATGTAATTAAGTAAAAATCACTCTTAGATTTTGGGCAATAATACAAATATAGGTGATGGGCTAGATTTGATTCATGGATGTAATTTGCTAATTTCTGGTTTAGAAATTTTTCTTTTAACTTTACAACTCCTTATTTGTAATCTGCATGTAAATTTGGACATTGTTGTTAGATTTGGAACACCTCCATCAGGATTCGTTAGAGTAGTTATATAATTTACTACCCAAACCTTTGTGAACAGAAAGACTGCTGTTACTAATGGCACTGGAACTACAGGTGTAACCTGGGATACGCTGAGCAACTGTGACATATGGCCACCCCAAGGTACTTTGCTAGCTGACCTTTAATATTCAAAGATATGTCAAAATTTCTAGTACTATAACTAATCAAATATTCCTCTAATGCACCATTCCACTAGCCCAGGTGTAGTGACACTGTATTTACTTTTTATTGTTGTTATAACAAATTACCACAAACCTGGTGGCTAAAAAACAACATAAATTTATTATATTGCAGTTCTATGGGTCATAAGGGTGACTCAGGTATTACTGGGCAATAAGGAAGTCAGCAAGCCTGCATTCCTTTGTGGAAGTTCTAGAGAAGAATTGAATTCCTTGCCCTTTTTTTTTTTAGCTTCAGCTAGTCACCTACCTTGACTCATGGCTCCTGTCCTCCATCTTCAAAGCTAGCAATGTTGCATCTCTGTCCTTGTCACATCTCCCTTTCATTATAGCTGGGAAAATTATCCATTTTTATGAAAACAAGTGATTACATTGGCCCAGAGGGATAATCCAGGAAACCTGAGATTAATCTCCCCATTTCAAGGTCTTTGATTTAATCACATCTGCAATGTCCTTTCTGCCCTGTAAGGTAACATATTCACAGGTCTGAGGATTAGGATGTAGACATCTTGGGGGGGGGAGGGGTCTATTCTGCTTGGCACGGGCACATTATTGATTTTTCTTTTCTTTTTTTTTTGTTTTTGTTTTTGGTGCCCTTGACAGGAATCGAACTGGGACCCTTCAGTCCACAGGCCAACACTCTATCCACTGAGCCAAACCAGTCAGGGCTTGATTTTTTTTCTTTATTGATTTCAGTGTTTCTTGTCAAATGAGCAACAAATTTGATATTTTTCTCAAGTGTCCTCATAATACAGTCATTGTCATTAATGAATTATCAAATAATTCAGGACCCTATTTATTATCTGGTTCAAAAATTCTCTCTTCACCTTAATGAATGACCTGTATGATTGTGAATTGCACAGTTTCCTCTGGATTGCACCTCATTAGGACAAGATGCATTAGATGTGCTAGAATGACTCTATATGCTAGAATGAATAAAACATGTGACTTAGACAGAAGTGATTAGTATGTGTAGGCCTGCTCCAAATTTGTTCCCTATAAATTCTATTTAGCATGATTCTATCAAAAAGGATATAACAAATGCATAGCACATTTAGAATTATATATGCTATGTTATCGGATATAATTCTGATTGGAGAGAATTTCCATTTTGATGAGGCATTGATAAGAGCCAAATCTCCCGCTTAAAATTTTATATATGATGATAGGATAAATTTTCTGTAGACCAGCTTCTGTCACCAAAACCTGTTCCTTGGACACTGCAGGACATATTCTGATGTTAAAAATACCTCTGGCCCTGTACCTTCATGTCAAGATGACATGTGGCTGGTAGGAATACATCTGAAAGCTAGCACCAACTTAATGATACACAAAACTAATAGCAAGACAAGTAAATATATCCCACATAATCCAGACAATTGTACTCCCAATCTGACTTTCCCTCAATGAAATCCCCCACTGAAATGACATTGATTCCAATGCCATATGACATGAGATAAAATGCAGCCAAGGAGACCTCAGAGGGGAAGGAGACAGCTGTCCAACCTGCTTGTGGTTAAAATGTCTTACTTTGCATATTGACAAAACACACGCCTACCTGTTCCAAGAAAAGAGCCCCAAAGTGCTAGCTTCAGTACCTTTGTGATATAGCCACCTCTGCCAATATGAAAAGGAGCCCTCTTCGCTGAATGACACTGCGGAGTATATCTGCTCATCTTTAAAGCTTCTCTTCACTGGAGAAAGATACAGCCTTGGTATCTGATGGTACTTTCTATGGAATGGAAGACTTTACTCAGCTCTGTGCTTCAGGTCCTACCTGCTTTTACTCAGAAGTCATGGGCATTCTTTCATGGTACTTTGTGCACCAACATAGGTAAAAAACATGCTGGACTCTTCCTGTTTACATACACAAGGGAGTCTTCAAATCCTTGGGCTGGGGATTTCCTGTATTTAGGAAGGATTTTCATTTATTACCAGCACTGAGAACAAAACCCCTGAACTTTGGTGATGAATTTTTGTTTACTCCAAAACGTAAAAAAAAAAAATTAAAATAAAATAAAGCAGAGAGATTAGTTTTGGGGGTGTTTTTATAAAATTCTACGTGAGAATGATACATATTTTGAGCCCTGGAATTCAAGCAGGTTAAGAAATCATTAAACACACACACACACACACACACACACACATACACACACACACCACCACCACCACCAACAACAACAACAAGTTAGATCCTGGTTCAACTTATACAAATCTCTTTCTAAAGTCTTAATGTTTTAAGGAAAGTATTATATTCTAAATCAGTGTCCAAAGGCAGCAAGTATTATTTCTATATATTGCTATTTATAAAGCAAATTGTGAAAGTGGATATTTTTTGAGCACCTATGTTAGATTCTTAGAGCGACCCTGAAAAATAGGTATTCATTTTGCATATGAGAAAACTCAGGCTCAGTTAGTTTAAATGAGCAACTTATCCAACCCAACTCAACCTACCCTGGGCCATATAGTAGCAAAACTGGGCTTCCACACAAAAACTACCCTTATCACTGAATTTCATCTCTTTCCTATTGCAAAAAAAACTATACTGGATCTGTCACATTTGTGAAAGTGAAAAGGCAGATACTACAAAACAGTTATTGTGTAAAAATAAAAACTTACAGCATACATAGCAGGTAAGTTGTAAAACATGTAAAATTTCAAGAGATAAAATCAGATGCTATAGATACATGATTAATCACAGACAAATTTGTCCCAAGCAATCTGAGCCTATTTACCTCAAACCCCACAGAAAATTCCTAAACAGCTACCTTCCATAATTTATTTTGTATTTGACGGCAATGTCTAGATTATTAGAGATAATGTGTTTTATACACAAACAACTATTTTAACTTGGTATCTTCACATACAACTCTCAGATATCTTCTTTAATTTTTTTTTCATAAGGAAGATATTCTCAGAAAAATGGCTGACAACAACATTGTGGTTCCTGGCTATGGGTGGTGATGTGCTTGGTATTCCCCATATTAATGAAAAAGTGACATAAAAAACAGACAAACAAACTTGCATTAAAAAAACGGTGCATGCTCTATCATGCCTTAAATAGTGTTATAAGACATTGAAATGGCCTGGCTTAAAGACATGGTCTTCTACAAAACAGCCTTACCTTTTAAAATCTTATCTTGACAATAGATGATTTAAATATTTTTCATAGGTTCAACAAGATACAATGTTTTCTGAGTGTTGAGTGGGTTTGATGAAACATTAGAATGACAGGTTCTGGACAATCCCTACCAGCATTTTAGCTGACCCTGCTTCTGTGAGTGATCCTGACAGCTAACGAAAGACACTTTCGTCAGCTCTTGAAATACACTCCTTTCTCTGTCATTTAGCTGAAGACAGCAAGATCATTGCTGGTTATTACCATAACTGATGGCAGAATCCAAGTAGAAAGTCAGATCTAACAAAGATCTATTTTGCCCAAGTATTTTTTCCCCCTAACACATTATTTATTAAGTGCTTGGGCAGATATTTATTTGATAAGTGCCAAGTCACAAGCCATCATGAATCTCTTGAAACATGAAAACATAATCACTTTTTAAAAGTTTACTCTCCATTAATGACAAAAGAGTGTCATAACAACCATCTGGATGTCATATTTTGGCAGTTCATAATATTTTGAAAAGATAACTTTATTTATCCAACAAACTCAGAAGACTTGTAGAATGTGTGGCCATGCAGGTACATATCAATATCCTCCTTATCTTCCTTTATTCAGGGACATTTTAGGAGATTGATTAAAAATTAGTTCTACTAACTTCCCATAGCCATGATTATTTTGTTATAATGAGCCAATATTTCTTCACTTTCATGTTCTCGACCTTTTCATCTCTAACAGGCTATGCAACATTTATAACTTATTGAAAATAGAATTATTTCCATATATACAGGGGTGGGAAAAAGTAGGTTTACTGTTGTGAGTGGGCAAAATGGAGAGTTTATTCTTGCATTATTATTTATTTATTATTGTATTATTTACCATATGAACAACTGTAAACCTATTTTTGCCCATCCCTGCATTTTTCTCTCATTTTGGGTATTCCATTTTCATTTGATATAATTTAACTTTAAGTCAAACTGTGCACTAAACCATGCCAAGAACGTTTAATCTACACTTACTTGCCATATAAAGTGTGTCTATTAGGTCTTGCCCACTTTTATATACAGTAGCCATTTTAATACCCACAGCCTTTTAAGTTATGTTGTCCCATGTCATAGGGTATATAAATTAAATTCATGTAGGTTAAGTGACATTCTCAAGTTGATGTAATTAGTGAGTATAAGAGAGAGAACTCACTTATTTTTTATCTTAAGTTCATTTTTTATGGCTAATATCATATATATATGTATATATATACATATATGTATGTATATATATGTATATGTGTATATATATATACTATATATAACTATGAAGTTGCAATTAAAAGTCTAAGATCTGGAGTCAGGCTGCCTTTGTTAAAATCTGTCTTATTACTTTGTGACCTTGAGAAAGTTTCTTAGGCTTCCTTTACCTCTTTTCTTTACAGAATTGCCCCATTTGACAAATAGCATCTAATTCAGAGACAGTCTCTGCTTCCTTTCACCTTCCTCAATCACCTAACACAAGCCCAAACTTTTTAAGTCCTTTCTCACATGCTCAGTGAGAAAGGACTGAGATGGTGCCTAGTTCTCCATGGTACATGTTGTCTCTCATTGCAAAGAGTCTATTAGCCCAACTTTATTTAACTACAAGTGTGCCTCTGTTGGTCTATGGTTGCAAGGTATAAACAATATCCAAAAATGCCCTTGGCATGACCTATGCTAGATCTGATCAATCACCTTTTAAGTAGTTGAAGTAGATTAGAAACCTATAATTTATCTAAAACCCAAATTCTTTCATTTCATTTCTCATGTCTATTCTAAGATTGAATCATTTCATTTCGATTGCAACCATCTTTGTTCAAGTTACAAGCATCGCTTACCTAGACAAGTTCCATAGCCCTTTAATAGGCCTATCGTACCCCATTTTTATTTCACCTGGAGAGATTTTTCTAAAGAACCAGTATAATCATCTCTCTCCATTGCCTATCACTTTTTAATTAGTTCCCATTGCTCTTAAGAGTAAGACCAAAATCTTTAACACAACACATACATAGAAATATCAAAAATTCTTATTTGCCTTGGAGAGTCAAGATTTATGCCTGTTGTCTTTGAAAAATTACTAGCCCTGTCTAATGCTCTCAAAAGTATGATCATTTGGATGATAAATTTTATGGTCACTATATTCATAGGGACCTTCATTATCTGGTCTGTACTCATATCTCCATTCTAATTTTATGCTACCCTCTCCCTCTCTGAATTTTATGTACACTTGCCTTTTTTCCCCTTTCATTTTATGACTGTGACACAATCCTATTTTTAGTCCTCATTTTCATATCCCTTCCTAATCACCCCCCTTCTCTTTTTCTGGTTAACCATTTGCATCCTTCCATTCTTATCTCAAAAGTCAGTTTCTACGAAAAACATCTGACCTGCCAGATAAGGTCAGAACATGCTATAGGCTTGCAAGTGCTCTGTACTTATCATAGCATTTATCACAATCATTCTATTGCATGTTTATTTTCTTGAGGTCATTTTTGTTTGATTGTTTGTTTACTCTCCAGTTTATCCCAGAGCCTGATACATAATAATAAGCATTAAGTAATTTCTCTTATTCAGAAATAGGTTTGAACCACAAATAATCCTATTAAGTGTGATGTTCAGGAAACCAAGAGAAGCATCTTTAATCTAAATCAAAACCTTTGTTTATCCCTTTCACCTCCAGAAATATATGACTCAAAGATCACCCTTGAGTGATCATAAAATGCATCAGCTGTCTAGACAGGGATTGTTCTGCATGTCTGCTCACAGAGAATGAAGAATTGAAGAGAGGTTGCAATGATTTATTCCAATCTTCTTTAACTTAACCATTTAGGATAATAAAATTGAATTTTTTTTATACCAGGTGTTTAAAAGATACAGGATAGACAAAGAAGGAAGGCATGACAATTATCCAATTATCCTCCCACAATCCCAAGGAGAGATAGTTCCCAAGGTCCAGTGATATCCTTAAGGATGGATGCAGCTACCAGCAGATACGATGTGGGTGATTCCCCTGGGACCATTTGACAGGCTAGCTTTCCAGTAATATAACTATCTCAGGACACCTCATTTTCTTAATATCATGGTGTCAATGAATAAGCAACATTCATGATATGTCAACTGGAGGAATATTCCCTCAATGTTCCTATCTCTTCACACACACACACACACACACACACACACACACACACACACACCTTTCATCATTAGAAAAATTTGCTTCTCATTGTTACAAATATTCTAAGGTGCAAGAACATATTTGTTATTGACATACTTGTGCAACTCATTCACTGTATGTTTAGTAAAATTAAAAATTACAATATATCTGGACATCAGAAGAGAAAACCATGAGCTACAACTTAAAAAAAAATTTCCTATATCGATATGAAACAGGACACAATATATTAATATATGAGTGACATGCAAAAAAGGCAAGAGGGAAAATCATTTTAGAATATATGAGTTTGGAAAAGAAATAGTATTGTTATGCCCAGATTTCAAGATTCCCCAATACAGACCACTAGGGAGCCGAGTCCGATGCAAAAGCATAGAGTCATTTATTCAAGCCCGGGACTTGGTCCCCTCCCTGCCTCCATTACTGGATGCAAGAGAGAGCCCCGAATCCCAAGGGAACAAAGAATTTATAGGGCTTGGGGTCGGGGGTGGGGGCACACTCTGACCACCTATTTGGCCGATTCTGGTTGGTTGAGTAGGGCCGGGGGCTAGTGACACAAGGGCAGGGTGCAGCTAGGGTCTGGTTACACAAAGGCAGGGGGGTGGCTAGCATACTCTTGGCCTTGGGCTAGTTTCCCCCGCTTTCCCATTGGCTGAGATAAGGGCAGGCTGAGTAACTGATACATTCTGTGGCTTTCCTGGGAGAGGAGTTAGAGACACAGTTATCAGTTCCGTTCTGTCCCTTCAGTATCATGACACACACCTCCTCAAATTTACTTTCACAAATAACTGCCTCCTTTGGAAGGCATAAGAAATTAGTTTGATATTTGAAAATATGAGAGTTCACAGAAAAACAGAAGGGAAATAGAAGAGACATCTTATAATATAATCCTAATATATAAAAGCCCAGGGTCATAAGGACCAATTATGACCAAAGGCTGACCAACCCGGAAGTCCTTCAGTCAGCACTGAGTTGCCAAGGTGATCCAGCATTGAGTGCCCACTATAGCATGGTGACCCAGCACTGGCTGCCCAGGGGTCTGAGGCCCAGAGACAGAGGCAGGGTCTGATCCGCAGCTTCAGTGGCAGCTGTTGATCAGTATTTGCCTCTGTCTTTCTCTCCCTCTTTCTTTCCAGGCTTCGCCAGCAGCCGGCCCTTTCTTTCTCTCCCAACCTCCACAGGGGCTGCTATTTTGCCCTGCCTCTCTGATCAGGCCTGGAGATAGGTCTGGAGATGCTGACTGGCATAGGAACTGACCAATCAGAACCAAATGTGGGTGTTGTGAAGAACTAATGGCTGTCTAGGAGGAGGAGCTTTTGATGCTGATTGGCATAGAAACCGAATAATCAGAACCAAATCTGAGTGCTGTGGGGAGCCAATGGCTGTCTAGAAGGTGGCGCTTTTGACGCTGACTGGCATAGAAACCGAACAATCAGAACCAAATCTGAGTGCTGTGGGAGCCAATAGCTGCCTAGGAGGTGGAGCTTTTGACGCTGACTGGCATAGACTCTGACCAATCAGAACCAAATCTGGGTGCTATGGGGAGCCAATGGATGCCTAACAGGCAGAGCTTTTGACACTGACTGGCATTGAAACTGACCAATCAGAATCAAATTGGCCAGCAGAAGAGGGCAGTTGGAGCAATCAGGCTGGCATGGGAGTGCAGTTAGGGGTGATCAGGCTGGCAGGCAGAGGCAGTTAGGGGCAATTACGCAAGCAGGCAGGTGAGCAGTTAGGAGTCAGTGATTCCAGATTGTGAAGGGGGATGTCCGACTGCCTGTGGGATTGGGCCTAAACCAACAGTTGGACATGCCCCAAGGGATCCCCAATTGGAGAGGGTGCAGGCTGGGCTGAGGGAACCCCCACTCTGTGCACAAATTTCGTGCACTGGGCCTCTAGTAAGATATAAGAATCAAAACAAACCTTTAAAAACTCACATGTAAATAGAATTATTTTTTCAGATTCTCCAATGCTCAAGGTCAACCATATCATAACTTTTCTAGAACAATGTGGATACTGAGAGTTGAAGGTTGTGTGCTTTCCTTTCTGGATACCTGCTTAATTACTACATAGTTTTGGTTTTTTTTGGAGGGTTGGGGAAAGTTAGAAGCCACAATAGAATGATTTTTAAGAAAAGGTTATTACTTATATAATTATTATATGTGACAATATGGCAATAATTAATTGTCTGCATGTGAAGTTGGTGGAGGTTATTTATTGTAGCCTTGTGCGCAAGAAGCTTGGCTCATGTTGTAGTTTTGTGAAAATCCATCATTTAAGATTTATGGGAAATGGGAGAAGACGTTGAGCTCTACAAGACAGATGGCAAGTTTGATGAGTCAGGGCTTATCCAGTTGAGGTCCAGAGGTCAGCTAAGGAAGACAAGAGCCAGGAGGTACTTTAGGTTCGAAGAAACAAATATTTGAACACAGGAAATTAACTAAGACAAAAAACCTAGATTGAAACAGAGAGCAAAATATTAGAAATCAAATAGTCAGTCTCAGATGGACTCTTGGCAAAGCTCCGTCAGCAGAAGCAAGATGGAAAGTTGGCATTCCTTATAGATGTAATAGAGAGTCTCCAAGATGGTTTTCCATGACCTTAATCTCCTGGATTTCTCATCATAATGAAGTCTCCTCTTGCATTGTACCAGGATTGTGCTATGACCATTTTCATATTGCAGAAGTAGCGACATATACCTTGTAAGATTAGGTTATGAAAGATTGTGATTTCTATCCTGGATGCGGTTTTATGAATGAGCCCTGCACATTTGCGCCTATGTTATTTACTTCTTCACAGCAGGGTAGGACCATTAGCTCAAAGCCTACAGGGGCCAAACTCCAATTGTTACACATCCAATTACTTAAAATATAGCCCGAATAAGCATATGTTTAGCTATTTTGAGCCTGCTTTGCATACCCCATGACACTGCACTCAACACCTGCTAGCCCTAGATAAGACAAACCTTGGAGCCATAAAAGACCCCAGACTGCTGCTGCATTTCAGAGCTCCCTGACTTAGAGACTCACACCTTGGCTGAAAGACATCATCCAGACATCATCTATCTTCTCCTCCAGAGATCTCTTGCTCTCTTCCCCTTCTGAGTGATGGCCTCACGCTGCCTCTAGAAGGTTTCCTACTGCAAGGGACTTCCTCTTTCATGCAACACTATTTCATGCCTCCTTATGAAGCTTGTCAAATATTGTCATTTTGTGATTTTGTGTTTTTGTCCTTGATCAGCCTCCAAATTGAACTCATCTCAGGTTACCACACGCTTTGCCTTTCTTTTGGGACTTTCACTTTGGAGAAAGGAAGTTGCCTTGTTATGAACAGCCCAGTGGAGGAATCCAAATGGTGAGAAACATAAGTGGCTAGCCAGCAGCCAGCGAGGAATTGAAACCTGCCAACAGCCACACAAGTGAACTTGGAGCAGGCTTTTCAAGGCCAGTGAAACCTCGAGATTATTGCAGCTGATGGGAGACCCTGAACTAGAACCAGACAGTGAAGCACTCTGAGATTCCTGACCCTCAAGAAACTGGGTGAAAGAATAAGTGTTTGTTGTCTTATCCTGACACATGTGGGATGATTTTTTACACAGCAACAGATAAATAATACAATAACCCTCCAATCTGGAGTTCTGTCACCTTGGATGTTGGATAAACACGGTCCCAGGTAGAGAGCAAGAAAGCATATGGGACAGAACTCATGATCAGTGACTTCTTCACACTCTTACTTCATATCTCAATATAAAACTAAAATCTAAAATCTGGTGATTAAAATTGACCTTCTTTGCCAATGAAAATGAACAAATATGGGAATTTCAATAACAAAAATATGGACAAAAATGACTTTTATAAGTTCATTACACATATATCTATTTATATCTGTCTCATAGGGTCAGAGAAAATGCTCAACAATTAGGAGGGTTTTGTTTTTCTATTTACTAATTTTATTTTTACTGTAGGAGATACATGAAAAATGCTCCTGGGTAAAACAGCACTTCATGCACCCACATCAGGTAGAATTAATCACTTCTCTTCCTTCCCACTGTACCCGGAACATGGTTCACTCTTGAGAGTATCACTGAACTGTGCCTCCTTTGGCTTGTATGTGTTTCCTTGCTTTTGTATTCGCAGCACCCCATAGGGTGTTTGACACATGATCAGGCAACAATTCAGTTTTGATTTGAATTCACCTGAAAATTAGACTTTCTAAATCTTGAAAAGTGTATTCTACTTCTTTTTTAATTTTTTGGACATCTCACATGAAAACTTGAATGAAAACTAACCATGTTAGTGAAAATATAAACATTTCCTTATCAAGTTTGATTCATTTCACTTTATGGAGGGATTACTATGTGGGGACTCTGGCTTAAATGTGAGAGGAAGATGACAAAGTACGACATAGCAGCCAATAAACAAGTTCCTGAAATCTCACAGGGAGTGTCAATGAGAAACAAGTACAAATTTTTGGATGAGACTTGTTCCGATGCCCACAATTCACATTCACTCCAAACACACACACACACACACACACTGAGATATTGTTTAGTCATGCAAAAGAAGAAAATCCTGCCATCACAACAATATGGATGAACTTGAGGATATTATGCTAAGTGAAATATAGTAAGCCAGAGAGGAAAAGACAAACACTGTGTGATCTCACTTAGATGTAGAATCTAAAAAAAGCCAAACATATACAAACAGAATGGATTGGTGGTTACCAGAGTCTGGGGGATTACCAGAGGCTGAAGGTGGAGGGCAAGGAATTGAAGAGATATTGTTTAAAGGTACAAACTTACAACTAGTAGAGACATATGTCCTGGAGATCTAATGCACAACATCGTGATTATAGTCAACAATACTAAATTAAAACTTCAAAATTGCTAAGAGACTAGATCTTAACTGTCCTCCCCACAAAAAATGAATGGTTGAATGGTAATTATATGATGTGCTAAAGGTGTTAGCTAATGCTACTGCAGTAATTATATTGTGATATACATGTACAAATAAAATTATATCTCAATAAAAAATTTCCATGAAGAAGATTTCATGGATGCAGCTTTCAGCATTTGGGGGTCTTTGCTACACCAAGATATTTTTGTTAAGTGGGGTGGTTGCCATCTTGAATCAGTATTCATTAACTGTAAACTGTATTGGAAGAATATGAGAGGCTACAGACTCAATTATTCTAATTAAGGAAATAAGTCAGAAAACAAAGCTGACTCTTAAAAGGATATGAGGAAGTAAGTAATCTCATACTTATTATCATATGCATTCCTTACATTATTATTAAGAGACTGTATTTAAATCAAGGGCATGGACTAATTAAAATTATTGAAAAGAGTGACTAACATTATTAAACACTACTACTGCCAAGCACTTTACATAGCTTATCTCATGAATTCCCACCTATCATCTAGGATTGATAGTTTTATTTTCCCTATGTTATAGATAAGAATATTAAAATTTAGAGTGTTTAATAACTTATACCATACCACCAGGTGACTAGGTGCAGTCAGATTCTATAGTATACTTGCAGATCTAATTGCTTCTTTTTTCTGCTTTTACTCTTTTTTTCTTTTTTATTGTTTAAAGTATTACAGATAGTAGTACATATGTCTCCTTTCTTTTTCTTCCCAATTGACCTTCCCCCAGCCTCCTATACCCCCTGGCACATGCCCTCACCCCCCTCCCAGTGTCTTGTGTCCATTGGTTATGCTTATATGCTTGCATACAAGTCCTTTGGTTGATCTCTTACCTCTCCCCACCCCCAACCCTCCCCAGCCTTCCCACTACCATTTGACAGTCTGTTAG